>NC_134644.1:56388681-56688681 GCF_030463565.1 Pelecanus crispus
TTTAATCTGCTCAGTTTGAACTTAATCCACTTGGTTCGCAGAGACTGGATATTTTCCATATCAAAATACTTGGAAAATTGAAATTCTGACTCTGTTTTCAGAAAGCTGAAATTCCAAATTCAATGACAGATTTATGATCGTGCTGCTGTATTAGGGCAGAATTCTGCAGTTGGGTTATTTATAGTGTACAGTGTATCTGTATTTGAAAAAAGGGTAAAAATAACCTACAGAAATGAATACTTATTTGGTTTTGGAAATGTACAGGCTTTAGAATTACTTTTGGAAGAAAGAATAGTTGAAGACACAGAGGTAAATGACAGAAACGGATGGAATTCAGTATGCATTTACCAGTGGTGGACTCAATCAGACTACGTGGCAGTTTTCTTGGCTACATAACTAATATTTTAGAAGAATAAAGAATGGAAGTTTTAATCCAGTTAGACTTCATGAAATCATGGTGTTATGTAAGAGATTATTTTTTTAACCTGGAGGAGATGGGAACCAAAAGTAGAAAAGGAAGATGGCTAATGGAGATGCAACAACAGGATGTGAGGAAGGTTGAGTTATGGAGGGTTTCTACAGGAGTTCCTCATGTTCGTGGGGCTGATATTATTGGTGAATTTGGCAGATAGAGTAGGAAGAACAAAAAAATAATAATTACAAACATTCAGAAATTCCTATCAGTGCAGAGGAGTGTAGGACAATATAGGAAAAACTCTTAAAGATTGAGGGATGGAGTAACTACAGAGGGATGAAATTTAGCAATGTAAGTGCAAAGTTGGATATCTGTATGCTTAATAACAAGAAAATATTTTATAATGTGGCAGTGACAGACAAAGAGAAAGTCTTAGACCTGCAGTTTATTCACATGAAATGAGTAGTAGTGAAAAAGTGTCATTACCATCCTAGGATGTGTCAGGCAAGACATTTTAGAGGCAAGATTTTGAAGAAGGCATTGCTCAAGTCCCCATGTAGAGTACTACACCATTCGTATTCAAGAAATTTGAACAAAGGCAGAGAAGAATAGGTAGATTGAGTGGTAACTAGAAGATCTAGGCTCACTATCCCAAAATGAAAGCTTAGAGTGAATGTGATTGCTGCCAGTAAATATATCAGAGAAGTAAATGCAAGAGAAGAGCCATTTGAGGTGATGAACAGTGTTGCTGAAATAAAAGGTTTTACCTGGCCAGTTTTGACTGGAGAAAAGATGGTTGTTCAGGAAATGATTTCTCAGAAGGTAATGGAGGGACAGTTTTCAGATGGGCTTGACATGTTTGAGAGAGGTGATCTGGTGTCTGGTTTGATATTTGAGAAGTGATACGATTGCTTTTGCCAGTGGCTGACTGTTTTCAGCTCAGTGACTTCTTTCTGTTCTATGTATACACTGATGTATCTGATTTAGAAAGTGGTTAAGAAGTGGGAAAGCACTCTCACATCCACTGATGCTACTTCACTGCTGTAAAAATATTTTTACAACCTAATGATGATTTCATAATTCCCCAGTTGGGGGATGAAGTGGAGACAGAGTGGTTTTGTGTACTGTCATCTCCTCATTTTGGGAATACAATAGTAATGACTAAGGCGAAGGAAAATGTGTTTGACGTTCTTCATTATGGCCACAACATTTTCAGTGATGGGAGATAAATGAATGATTTACACCTGCTGGAATATGTGTGGGCAGAGATAGTTTCGAAATCATGTCTGTCATGCATTTATAGTGTCAGTATCCTTGGGTATATCATACAGGCTTTCGCCCTCTGAAGTGGATGCTGTTGCTTCCAGCATGCTTTCCCACTGTTAGGAAGAAGTGCCATTCTCAGCTTAATCTTTAAGTTTTTGTACAAGAGCATTATACTATAAAATCCTTTCTTTGCTGTAGCGGCTGTCATCTTGCAATTTAAAACTTCAGAAGACAATGAAATAGGGCTATTTCAATAAACTTCATAATCTCTGAGGCATCACAGTCAGAAATTAATGACTCATTTGAGAGAACTTCAACAGAACACGTCATCACTAACCAATTTCCAGTTAAATACCATTTGAATTGGTGCTGTGACTTCAGCTACACAAAATTTCTGTTCCCATGAGAAAACTCATGTTTTTTACTGGGTTCTGTGTTTAAGCATCTGTCTGTACAGCCAGATTACAAATTCTCTGACAGGCTTAACAGGTAACTGTGTGTTCTTTGACCATAGCTGTGTTTGCATAATCCTATTATGAGTACAGTGGAGTTAAGCCTACGTATCAAGAAGAGAATGTATCCCTTACTGCATCATATTAAAAATACAATAAATGAGAGCAAATTGTGTGCTGTCTATAGGTCTTGTTCTAATGCATGTTCTTGGTTTGAAATTGGCCTCACTTGGTAACATGCTCCCTTTGTGTTTTATGTTGCTGGTAATGTTTAAAGATGGGAGTACAGAACCAAGGGTTTTCCTGCACAAATGCTACCATCTCTCTGAGGTTACAGATTGTGATTTCACACCAGCTGGCGAAATAAATAGCAGCCACTTGAGGCATTATATTTCCTTACAAAAATACTTTGACTAGAGAACATTAAAACCTAGTTTTTCAAAATTGGAGTACTTCCATTCAGTAATCCCTGTGTAATCTCTCTATCTGGAAGCCACAGGATTGCTCTGAGTCTGAGGGCAGGCAGCTTTGTCCGTACAGTGAAATGGAAGAACGTAGGTTCTCTTAAAAACCCGTACTATTTACAGGAGAGTTGCATGTGCAGCATCCCTCCTAGTGCTCTCATTAGTTTTTTATTGTGAGGCGTGATTGTTTGATTAGTCATTTCTATTGGAGTTGCCAAGTTCCTTGCAGTTTCTTGGGTGGTTATGAGAGCTCTGTGACAAATTGACTTTTGTGATTCAATGGATGGACCAAAGGAAAGAGGAGGAAGGTAAAATGTGTTCACCTGAAAGGAAAATTTTGTTACAATTAACGATTTCATTCTGAGAAAGTTGAAAGGAAATTTTTCCCCCATTATTTCTCCCTCCCCATTTTTTTTTGACTGCAAGTATAATTTGACAGAAATCCATGGAAGATCGAGAAGAATGAATTGAAGTTGGTGAAGAAAAAGGCCATAGGACAGCAGAGGGTGGAGCATCTGTCATGTAAGAGGAGAAGAGAAGACTGACATTTTTAAGTGTAAAGAATGAAGATTGAGATCAGATGCAACCGAAGGCTATTAGGGATGTAAAACCAAGTGAGAGTAAAACAATTAAGCTAAAAAAGAGCTGGCATAAGTACAAATAAGAATAAGGAAACCATGAATAGATTTAGGCTGGAATTTAGAGAGTGGTCTGTAACTCCCAAAAGAATGAATGTCAGAATCGGCTTTTCCGATCAGAGCAATAGAGACAAAATAAAAAATAAGATAAATTTTAAGATGAATGCTATAAATTTCTATGCAGGATTATATGATGAACTTGCCTACGATAGCAGAGGAGTAAGCTATGTGACTGAACCTTCCTTGCTAGTCCCATCTTGCCATAAACAATTTTGATTTGAATGGCCATTTTGGAAAAAGAATCTATCTGAAAAATCTACCTAGTTCTAGTGGTGACTGTCACAGATGATGTAGTGCTGAGTGATTAGGTAAGTCAGTGACAAAGTGCCCACAGGGTTGGGATGTGAAGATCGGAAAACTTAACTGTGTGGTGTAACGTAAGGAATCTGGAGAATTTAAATCTTTGGGCTAAATAGATGGTACTTGGCACACTTGGTTATGGGATGCTGAAGAGGAACTGGGATACAGGAATTTATTATCTGAGCAGCAAATGAATGATGACTGGGGAGAGGCTGCCTGCCTTATGGTTGAAGGTGGTTGATTAGTTGGGAAGGATGAGCCTGCATTACTACATTGTGATAGACAATAATTTGCTGATAAGGCTCTATGGTGGGACTAGAGGACAGTTCTAGGCAGGTCCTCAATATGGTAAATCATTTAATCTTCAACGCAAAATAATGTAGTCACAGAGCCAAATGGAGGAGTGGGCAAGCTTTTTGGCTTGTACGGTAGTGGTTTCAGGTGCAGAAGAGGCTAACGTATGTTTGCAGTGAGAAGGTTCAGGAAGAGGAGGGGAAGGGAATGGAGAGAAGAAAGTGGGTCTGCAGGAGACTGAAAGGAGGAATGTTGAGGAACTGGGCAAGCAGAGGAGCCAGAGGAAGATAGCAGAGGTCAACTGTTACCTTATGTGGCCGGGTAGAATGATGGGAGAGTTGGGGGGAGGGAGATGGATGCCAATGAAGGGACAGATCATTTTGAACGTATTCTTTCTGGGGAAGCCGCTGAAATCTGTGGAAATGCTACTGGAGCAAGAGGAGAAGATGACTGAAAGAGAGAGGTAGTGAAAAGCGTAGCTGAGGTTACGGGCCTGGAGTTCAATTACACTGGTGAAATGGAGTTATTTACTGTAGAAGATGGCAGGCCAGAAGGAGGAGATGGCCAGTGTTCGCTGGAAGAAGTTGTTCTGCTCTGAGATTTCCCTGAAGGATGCTGGGTATATCCAAGAGCTGAAGTGGAGGACATGGATGTGGGGGGAATAAGTAAGGACCAGTGACTGGTGGGATGGGCACTGTAGAAGGATAGAGACATCCTATCTGGTGTGAAGAGACTTTGCAGAGCTTTGTTTTCCAGGATATAATCATTCTAGATGGATGTATCCTGGTGACAGATAGTGTCTGCACATACTGCAGGTACCGGTGTCACACACTGTCACTCTTGTTTACCATGAGTAAATTAACATTATTTTCTGAGTTTTTTTTTTTTATTGCCAGTTACCATGAGAAAGAATAGCTGAATTTCACCATTTTACCTTGCATGTTGTTAAGTTACGATTAATGTTATACTTGAGATATCTTCTCTAAACCTTTAATTTCATGAATGGCACTTCTCTTTCCTTTATTCTGAAGCATGAAAGGGAATCATAAACCCTCTGATCACTCCCTAGCCTACAAAATGCAAGTGGAACTTTATGAGATCTCTTCAGAGCATTGATTTGATCTTCTCTGTGGACCCATTGGCATCTGACTTGCCAAAAAGAGATTCTTTTGCTATTTAACTTTCTCCAAGGAATATTTTTAACCTTATTTTCTGCAATGCCTTTACATGCACTCTTTTTGCAAAGTGACTTTTACTCTCCAAAGGAGATGGGCTGTTGCCAGTTTTCACAATTTTTTTCATGAGTTTCTTTTTCTATTTTAAGAAAGAAGCAAAAATTTGAGATTTTTAGTCCTCATAGATATAGAAGACTTGATTATCTGGGGATCTCAGGAGTCAAAAGGCAATTAAAATGAATTACACATTTTATTTTCTGTTTTTTTAGTTTCCTGAATGTATTTTGGTCATGCACATGGCTATTTTTTTGGTGGGAGGAAGCCGAGTGGTCCTTATTTTCAAATACTTTGAGTAATCAATACTTGAATCAGTTCAGAAAGCACCATCTGTGCACATAGAGCAGCTATGCAAGTAAATGTTAGCTTCACATGTTGTGAGACCACAAGTAAAACACTAAGGAAAATAAATCTCTAAATCCCATTCTTCAGTATGTTTATGCAGAATGAGGAGATTTGTCCTGACAAGAAATCCAAAAAATTCTTGTCAGGGTTCTGGAAAATAGTCAGAGTTGACAGATGGTGTACCTAGCTTCAGATGTGGATATAGACAAAGGGAATCCACTTTATCATAGGGAGGGGGAAGCAAATGAGATTAAAGAGCTACTCAGAAACAAAATCTGTTTTTCGTGAAATGGAGTGATTCATTTTCTTTAATATACTTTTTTATTTGTGTGTTCTTCAAATGTCTGCTCAAGCAGAAGCAGAAAATCAAAAGGCCCTGAGACAGACAGTTCTGCCTGGGTTGTCTTGGCTCAATTAAAACCAGAAACTCTGAAGAAAAACTCTCCAGTCCAGAGCTGCAGCATTCGTGGTTGCCAGCTATCCTTATCTGGGCCATTTTCTCCTTTCTCAGTGCCCCTCTCAACTTTCCACTCCACACTTTTTCTGCTCCAGTGTTGCTTATTGTTAGCCAGTCTTGAAAACAGTTTTAGTTGACTACTTTTTTTAAAGCATGATGCTGCTCACTAATGAGGGATTGTGATAAAAAGGGAAATGGTGTATCTTCTGGAAATGAATCAAAGTAACTGACCCACATAATGTTGATGAAATATTAGCTGGTCACTCTGATGTTAATGACATTGCAAGACGAGTCCTGACGTCTCTGACATCTTCGTGTTTGTCAAAATATTTTAGTTGTTATTCCATCTGCATTGCTATACTGTCTAATTTCTTCTTATTAATGAAAAGTTAAATAGAAACCTGTATTTCTCACATTCGCTTCTGTCCCTATGGAGATTTCTTTTGAATGTCACTCAGAAAAAAGCATCAGCATCGAAGTTTAATGAAAATGAATAAGCAAAAAAAAAAAATACTCATTACTTTTGTGATACTTAATAACACAGATGTCTTCTCTTTATCACATTTATTTAGTATAATTACATTGACTACTTGAGATTTCAAGCTTCTGTTACAGTTTTATTCATAAGAATACAAAGATTTGATACTTGCAGGTCCTAATACCCATGATGTGACTATACGGTGGAGACTACAATTTTCCCTTGTTCTGACAAAAGAGCACTTGGCTTATGTACTGGATTTAAATGAACTGAAGATTTATCCATATAGCACATTTATGTGACAAATACTTGAAGACTTGACTCCCCCCGTTGGTACCTGTTTAGGAAAAGCTTTTCTCAAACAAGATCCTCTTCAGATCTGAAGACATACATTCCTTGTGTATTTATTTATTTATTGCAGGGGTGAAAGAGATAGAGAATGGAAATTGTTTCTGTTTCAGATTTTCATAATGATTACACCATGCACTCCCTTTTGGGTATATAATAAAAGAGATGAGGCTTTGAGAGGCACTCAGTGTTTTTAGCTCCTGCTGTACTCCACAGAAACAGCAATAGTTTCTGTCGTGTATAGGGCCATTTCATCTGGGTCCTCTGAAGAGGACTCCCAGTCTTCAGAAGTATGTGATAATGAAAGTATATGTTTTAATATAACAGATTTGAGAAATAAAGGCATCTCTTGTCATTTCTGTTCTAGTCACTTCGTGCTTCCATGCTTCCCCCTCCCCTTTTTTTTTTTGTGCTGAATGTGATGTGGTGTTTACTTCCTTGCATTGTTACTGCCACTGCTTGTTTTCTATACTTTACTAGCATTGCAGAATATCAAGGTTGGGGGAAGGGGAAGAGAGTTTTTTTCTATGGCCATTAAATACACCCTTGGCATTCCTCCTGGGAAAATTCACTTTACTCATTCTGGTTTCATTTCACTATTTTTCTCATAAGTCTTTTGATATTTTTTTTTAGTTTTCTTCAGGTTTCCTATATAGTCAGTCCCATCCTTATTTTTTACTATTCTGCCCAATTCTTCCTCTCAAAATTGTACTATAATGGTATATTTGCTTCACTCTCGACTTGCTTTGTTTATTTCTTTTTATTAATGATTTTCTACAGATCCTTGCAACGTGTTCATTTGTAAACCGCAGGTTTAAAACCTGGAGTCTTCTTGAGATATTATATCTGGATCACTGGATGGGTGGGGAACTTCCTTTGCTTTCCTTCAGCTGACTCTTTCTTCCTGTTTCCTTGCCACTGTGACTGGGAGACAATTTGGGATCCAAACCAGCCAGACTCTGGAGTACCTTAAAATAAACAACTTGGTTAGCAAAATGAAAAAAAGGGCAAGAGATACACAATGATACTTGTGCTTCTCGATAAAATTTCGTATTTCAGCCCATGTGTTTGAATGGTTACTCTTCCATAATGCTCTGAAAAAAATCTGTAATTGAAATTAAAATGCAAGACCTGAGAAAGAGCTTCTAAAATTGTATGGGTCTCTTTCTACTTATTTGATTTCCACTACTGTGATATCCAGGCTCTCTGCAGTCTTGTCTTTGGTGCATATTCCAGAGAAGCAGGTGTTATTGCTAGGAGGTAGGTGTTTTCATTCCTATTTTACACATAGTTACTGAGAATAAAGCAATTTAGGTGGCAGAAGCTGCAAAAATATTTAAATGACCTTCAAATTCTAGCCTACAGTGACACAGAAAAAAATGTGTCAGAACAAGGATTAAATCTCAGGTTTTGTGTGTTTGGGTTAAAGACTAAGGTGTTGGATTATCTTTTTTGTTGTGATGAAATAGCACCATTATATTTGTGCTGTTACTTTCACTTTACTCAGATGATGTATTAGAGAGGAAGGTGGGATATGAAAGTAACATGGTAATGGGTAGACTCAATGTGAACCAGAAAAAAAACCAACCAACCAAACAACCCAGCGCTTAATTTCCAGTCAGGGTTGTTAAAACAATATGAGATTACTTTTTACTCACAAAAAATTTGGTCTTGAAGTTATGTGAATTTGATCTGAGCCAACTTTGTTGAACGATGTGCTGGAAAGGACATTGAAGCCTTGACCTGAGAATTTGGGCACTTCCTTCTGGTTGTCAGGCTGAAAACACCACATGAAGAGCTGTCCTTACAACCCTCTGTCCATTTTCTTTAAATGCAAAACTAAGGGGGAAAGGGTGAAAAGTTAGCAGTTGTTCATTTTGGGTTTTGTTTTGTTTTGGTTTGGTTTGTTTTTAAACTTGGTTAGGCTTTGTGTAATCATTTAGGTCAAAATTTAAATGGTTCGTATGCTTTGCGTGATCTCTGCTTTGTGTCAGTGATATTCCATCTGATCCTGATCTTATTCCCATAGAAGAAGCTGTCTGCTTGCTCTTTGTGCTCCTGGCTCGAGCCACCTTGATCAATTGTACTGGAAATTACTTCTGGGGGAATAGGGGAAAGGGTCTACTTGTAAAAGTCTGTTGTGCTTCTGTTGTATTTTGCTATTTTATTACTGTGCTTAACCTTATATAGGTCCCTTTATAGTCAATACAATTACATTTATTCTAGCTTTAACAAGATTATAGATTCAGAGATATTTCCTCTATTTAGAACAAGGGAAGCCTCTAGAATCAGACTTAGATTTTTTGAGTGGGTCTGTTGTACCTGCCAGTAAAAGTAAAGGCTGACCCACCGTAGATGTCTTAGCAATGGTATATATGCAAGTACAAGCATGTCTACTGTTGAACACAGCATAGATACTTTTGCAAGACTGAGCTAGTTTTTTCACAAAATGGAACAATTGTGGTGAGAAATACGGAGAAAGGAAAATATTACAACACTTCAAAAATGCAGACAGTAAGAGAGTTTTTTCTTTTCCTTGCTAAATAAATTTTTAAGCTGAGTTTATGCTGCCTCTTGCTTGTCAGCACAAGGTCATGTCAAGATGAAGAGATGTATCAATGAATTGAGCATAGGTACAGAGATGGGTATTCATCTAGTCTCCAGCCTGTGACAAGACACATACATTTGCAAGAAACCGTGATTCCTAAATCAGATAGGAGTGGGACTGTATGTACTCTGTCTTCCAAGTTACTGAATTACAGAACTTTGTACATGAGTGGCTCTAGGGGCTAAGTTGGGGTTGTTGGCTAGAATAATTAAAAGGCCAGACAAGTTGAAATGAAGCAAACTGAAAGCTTGTCTAGAGGCAGTAACAGTGAGAAGAACTTAGGAAAGTTGTCAGAACCCAGGTTGTGCAATTTTGTTGGCTATCATAATTAATAAAATAGTGAAAAGATAAATTTTGAGGAAGAAGGTGGGCTCATCTTAGCAATGATTCTGTGAAGAGTGAATTAAAAATACTATTTTATCTTGTGTTCACTTACATGTCTGACTTCTGATGTGATGGACATCTGTAAGTCTAGATGGAGGGTTCAGGAGTGAAATTCAGCTTATTCAGCTTAATACAGGCATCCTCTCTAGTCTGTTTTCAGAAGGTTAATGTTCTAGTGGTTAGATTAGGTGGGAAAAATGCTCTCTTGGACAACATGTGCTGGCCTTCTTTACATTGCTGTATAACAGGTCGACTCGGATATGTAGGCGTGGGGGAATCACCTCCCTCCCCTTTTTAGGGCTCTTATTTATGACAGTCAGGGGTCTTAAAATGCCACTCAGTTGATGGACCACAGGGAGGGGCCATGCTGCCCCTGAGGGGGTCACACTGCTGGTCTCCTGCTGTCCTTGGTCCAACTGGAGGTAGGACCTAGCCATGGAGTTGAAGTGCACCATACTCTATGTGTGGACGTGTAGTCTATTTTCCATTCAGGTTGCTCCAAGGCAGGCCCCAGTGGAGGTGGAGAGGGGAGGACACAGCAATACCAAAACACTAGCCGTGGGGGCCCCAGTGTGTTTCCAGCCCCATGTTGCTGCTGTGACAAGAACAGGGAGAAGCAAGCAGCATCTGCTGTTGCGGAGGTGGAAATAAAGCAGAGGACAACAGTTCTTAGGAGATAATTTATTAGATGTCTTTGACCCTTTTTCTCCTGGTTCTTGAATGGTTAGTGAACAGAGTGTGATTAATGCCTGTTTGTTCATTATTTATAATAATTAGTTGAATGGTTTGTATGAGGATACCAGTCTGGGGATTTGCTTCTGAATGACTCACCAGAATTACTGCTTGGAGAGGTGTTCACTGCTAATAACATGCTATTTCTTCTGGCTCACCAAGGCCATGGTGGTGTTTTTCATTCCTGGACTGGAGGATTTCCGCATTGCTCCAGGTGATGCTCTTCTCTTCTCAGCATCTCATATTCAAATACTCATGTGCCCATACTGTCACATCAGTGCTTTTCCCTTTATTTCCCTTTTTTTTCCCCAAATATCCTACTGAACAAGCACTTTTTTCCTCATAGACATGTATCAGAACAGAAAAGAGTTCAGAAAAGTTATCTGTTTCAGCAACGGTTCAGGATTTCTTTAAAAAAAACCTTCTTTGCTTTTGCAGTGCTTGCCTTGTGCTAGTAAGTTATTACCAAACAGCATTTCATGCAAGGAGTAAATGGTACTTCACAGATAGCTCCTCTGGGGGTGGAGGATGGGAGGCTATTTTGATCCATTTATCAAATAGCTTGTAGCTTTCATTTCAAGGCAAAGACAAATTACTGGGAAAAGAAAGCACATTCTCACATAGAGATCTATTTAGCAAATAAAAATGGGGGGGGGGGGGGAATTCTACAGGCTTGATGCTTCTGCCTGCTCTTGTTGACAAGGATTACTTTCCTGTTACCAAGCAATTATTAGATAGATAAACATATTCTTTTGCTGTTTGAGAAGATCTGTCAAAGTCTATTCCTTTATTCTTATATTCACAGGAATATTTCTGTGGATTTTTCTGATAAACTTCCTTTCTATTTCTTCTGTCACTAGAAACAACAGCAAATAGCACTTTTTACATCTTCCTTAGATACTAATTGTCTGTTTCTTTCCTCAAATTAGTTTTACGTACTTCATTGACATCTGCAAAAGTATTTCTGATTTACACAATTATGAGGGAGATGTGAATTAGAGCCTAAGGAAATACATTTTTGAAGCTGGCGAGAGTTGTGATACAGCAATTAAATTCAGTAATTTAAAATTTTAATTAAAATGTTGACTTTTATATTATTCATTGTCTTGGCTACTTCACAAGTCACTTAATTTCCATGTGTCATCACCCCCCCCATTTTTATAATCATAGGAATGTTCCTAATATGTCCACTTACCTTATAGAAACATTGTCAAGATTAATTTTTCTAGAGCAATTATATTAATTAATTTCTAAGTCCTTTTTTTAAGAGGTTGTCCTGGTTTTGGCTGGGATAAAGTTAATTTTCTTCCTAGTAGCTGGCATAGTGCTGTGTTTTGGATTTAGGATGAGAGGAATATTGATAACACACTGATGCTTTAGTTGTTGCTAAGTACTGCTTATGCTACTCAAGGACTTTTCAGCTTCCCATGCTCTGCCAGGTGCACAAGAAACTGGGAGGGGGCACAGCCAGAATAGTTGATCCAAACTGACCAAAGGGTTATTCCATACCATATGACGTCACGCTCAGTATATAAACTGGGGGGGGTTGGCTGGGGGCAGCGATCGCTGCTCGGGAACTGTCTGGGTATTGTTTGGCGGGTGGTGAGCAATTGCATTGTGCATCGCTTGCTTTGTATATTATTATTGTTATTATCATTATTATATTGTTATTATTATCATTACTATTGTACTTTCTTTCAATTATTAAACTGTTCTTATCTCAACCCAGGAGTTCTTCTCACTCTTACTCCTCTGATTCTCTCCGCCATCCCATCAGGGTAGGGGGAGTGAGCGAGCGGCTGCGTGGTGCTTAGTTGCTGGCTGGGGCTAAGCCACAACAGAGGCACTATGCCTCCTTCCCTTTATTTCATTTTTCTTGGGGTTATCATTGGAAATAGAGTGTCAGAAACAGGTTACCGTTGAGCAAAAGGCACTACATTTTCATCACTGTAATATATCTGCTTCTATTAGGCCACTACTCACAGGTTACCAATGCATCACTTCTCACTGTGCCATGGGTCAGGTAGTTTTAGTGATTTCTCTGGCCCTTTTGTTGAGCATTCCTGGGGATTTCTCTTTAGGCCGTCCTTTACAGCTGGTGCTGTGAAATCTCAGAGATTGCTCTAGTATCCTGAAGGATGGACCTGTGGGATTATAATTAGATTTTACTTGGTGATTTTGTTTCACTGAATATATAAATAAAAAAGCACAAGCAATTGCTTTGCTAAAAGCCCAAAGGCATTGACCAATATGCAATGGTATAGCTGACTGCTCATTAGCTGATGTGTATGCTTCATGCAGTGCCAGTCATCATGCTATTAAGCGAGCTTTGAAAATGAAAGTGTCTTTTATTTCCACTAGTCCCTGCAAGCTGCAATTAATCAGGGGCTGTTCTGAAAATGCTAAAAGCTTTGCTCTTGCAGTTTTACTTTTGCACTTCCCACTTCTCCCTCTCCCTTCTTCCCTGGCTCCCAGCAGCTCCACAGGGAATGAGGTCTGCTGAGAAGTGGTGAGTCATTTCTCTCAGCAAGTTAAATATGCCTCCCATTTCTCCCAGTCTTCTGCTGAAGGATTTATTTTCTGTTTCAACAGGCATCTGCTGAACTTGAGAGCCTTTGGTTTCCAACTGATGCAGGGGTCTAGAAAGGCTCACCACAGTGTAAACTCGAGTATGGCAGGGCTTTAAAAAGTGATCTCGAAGGAGGCTGCTGAAGTTAAAATGATAAAATTTCCTTTTTTACAGGCAGGGAAAACTGCAAATCCAAAACCTGCCTTTGGCTGCAGCTTTAATCTAGTAAATATCACTCAAAGCAGCATTTCCTATTTTGCATCAGAGGGAGACTCAGGTGAAAAAGAATGAACTTTTTCCATGCCAACTTTCATGCCACCAGAGGAAGGCTCTTCCTCAGTCTCAGTGGTCCCAGCTAGCTGGGGGAAGAGGACAGGGAGTAGCCAAGGGAAGTGGCACAGGTCTGAACAGCTGCTGGTCTCTCACCCTTCCTGCCCGCGGGTGGTGGGAATGGCAGTCTTGTGTCTTTGGGGACAGAGAGTCCAAGAGGTCTCAGCTCCTGATGCTTTTAGGGAAAAAGATAAACCTAGGCAGAGTGTAAAACTTCACTGCTCTATTTCACTCTTTAGTGGTGTGCAAGAGCCTTGAATTTGTGTGAGTGAGGGGTCTTGTGAGGAGTCAATTGACTGTGAGGAAGAGGGATTTGGGCAGGGTGGTGTTTTATGCACCAGTGGCCAGTGAACTTCAATGGTATGAACTAGAGGAGAACTGGCTGAAAAATGTGGGATTTTGATAACTGTGGTGACTGTCAGAGATACTTGAAGCCGTAGATTTCTTTCTGTCATATGACATTCGCATGGTGTTACGCAGTAGCCATGCCTCTCCTCCACCTGGGGATCTGAGTGATACAAGGAGTTCAAGAAGGAAACCTTGAAGTTTCAAGCACAATGCCAAACCTGCCATCCTTGTACTGACATGATCAATGATCCAGGTGTTTTACTAGTAGGAGTTCTAGGGGAACAGGCACATATAGCCGACTGTGAAAACAGTGGGCGGTGTAGATCCCAGTGTAGAAATTGCACTAGCTCTGCATCTAATTATATAAAGGGAGAGATTTTTGAGCTCCAATCAGTTGCTTACGAAACACATTAGTTACACCTTTTGTAATCAGTTCTTGTGTATTTTCATAATTAATTCTTACTCGTTGCTGAAGAGCTTGTTAGGTTGGTTTGTTCTGATTTCCCTTCGAGAAGGATCAAAGTTGTGGAATGTGTTGTATTTCTGAAAATAAAAGGGGCATGAAGATATTTCCAAATGTCCAAAACTCAGAGCCTGCTCTTCCTCTCTGGCTGCTTTTTTGAAGACTTTTAGACAAGCTTGTTGTTCCCTCTGCACTGTCAGGTTGGTCCATCAGGTATCATCCTCTAAGTTGCCAGTCAACAGAAAACATGCTGACTTGTCCATGGACTGGACCATCAACTGACTGGAGCTACAGGTATTGGAGGGGTTTCAACTCTCAATAACTGACCAGCTTTATTCTATACAGCTCACAAAGTTCAAGGCAAGGAACCCTCGGGTTAGTAATATCAGTGTTTTACATCTCACTGCAGTCATCTCTGTGTAATAAATCTTTTTGGAAGTAAAGACAGAGTCATGGTGTCAAACAGAGTCAGTGTTCAATATCACAGTGGAGGGAAATCATTCTTCCAAGAGCTAATGAACTTGGCATCAGTGATGATGGCTTTTGTATTACAACTGCCTTGTCACTGGGGATTGCAGTTTGAGCCACATATATCCTACTGTTCACCTGATGTGAAATTTATGTCCAGTAATTTTCGAGAAAGCATAGGTTACTGGAGTGTATAGTAAGAGTTAGGTAGTATGAGCTACGTAAGTAAGGATTTACACTTAATGGTTGCTGGTGCTGTCACAGGCTAGATTACCACTCAACTTCAGCTCAAGCACTTTTTTTATTAAAAAGCCCAACGAAGCAAAACCAACACAAACCTCAAGCATAGCAAGGAGTTAATACCATCACCCTGAGACAGCTAATTCTTAGTAATGCTCATAAAGTCTGGTCTCTCTGCAGCTGAGGGGATGAGGACCTGGATCCCCATTCTGTATTTCTAAGATGATTAAAATCACCTTTGTACTGCATTTTTCTGTCATGTTCCCTGCTTAGGGAGGTGCAGAGATTTCTTTTAAAATACAAGAGCTTCATAGTTTTTTTGCTTGTTTTCATTAATATATTTCCTAATTTCTTTGCTAAAAAGTCTCTGAAAGAGGTGAAAAGATTTATTTTGGGGTTTGTTTTTAATCCTGGGACCTGCTCCTTGACCCAGGAAAGCCACTTGCATACCCTCCACTCTATGGAAGACTGACTCACCAGTACCATCTCATTGAGGTCAATGGCTGCATCATGTTTCCATGCTGATGCACCCTCCTGGATCGGGATCAGCAGGGGACCAAGTAGCCTTGCAAGGTGGAAGGATTCATTCATCAGCCAAGGGAATTGCAACAGGAAGCAACTGGGGGCCAGTTAGTTGTAAGTCTGCTCTATTGCATGATCAAAAGTACTAAGCTATTGGCTTGACATAAAACACATCTAACAGCAGTGTCTATGGAGAAGACTTTTTTCCACCTTTCTTTTACTTTTCCCTTTTTTTTAAATGAATTGTTGATTTTTGTCCAACACTTCAAAACTGAATGGGAAATATGAAAACAGGTATCTCTCTAAAGGAGATATGTCTATGGAATTTAGAGAAAGAAAAAGAAATGTTAGGTTAAATCTGTGCTCACACTTGCCTTAATCCGGTGATTTCAGTGGTGTCCTTCTGTTCTCTGATGATTTGTGGAATAAACAGTGTTTCATGTTGTGGATAACTCGAGCTCAAAGCTGGGACATGCTGGTTTTAATAAAATGCATCTAATCCTTAGAGCCATTTAACATCTGGAAAGCAAGTTGTTAAAAACATAAAGCACATCTAATCCTGTGAGCTGCTCAGAGCCTAGAAGAGGAGCTTTTTCTTTATGGAGTGCTTTAAAGCCACAGCTAGGACATGAACTGCTGAGACATTTAGTCTGGTGTGCTATTCAGGCTGTCAGGGTTGTCTACCAGGTGTTGGCTGAAAAATTATGATAGCATTGCCTATCATGTTCTTCATCTAACATATGCATAACTAATATATATTTAGAGACAGAGAGCAACAATGAGAGCAAGAATATGTAAGCATTCTGTTTAAGAATACATAAATATAAAATGCAAGAATATGTGAATATGTACAATAAAGATTTTCCCTGTATGTATATTATTTCCCTGCTTAATGAAAAGGACCTTGGTCTTCTCAGCCAGATATTGGTAATTTGTGGATTCAAGAAAACTGACCCATTAGTTGGGTAGCATGACATTTTTTATTCTTACTCTAGCAAAGCACTAAAAATACAAAGCCCTTTGATTTGGCTTTATTAAGCTGCAAAACCAATAGATTGTTGGGGTTTTTTCTTCCTTAAATAACATTAAGTAGAAGTGAAATAACATTTTGTTATATCACTAGCCTGTACGTATACATATGTTGTTGTATTGGGCTGGTATTTCTCTGAAATGTATGTATGAGAACCAGAATGACGTGAAATACTTGCTTTTAGAAAGCTGTATTAGTGAAACCAAAATGTTTTCGTGAACTCAAACTCCTTCAAGCTACTTACAGACCAATTGGTAAGCTTGAATACATAAGTCCTATCCCTAGCTTTTGCAAGGTGTCTGTGGGTTTGTATTATCACCTCATTAAATCTTTACAACAGAAGCTGCCATATTCAGACTTCTGAGTATGTTCACACAGAACTAGCTGGTGTGATTTTAATGCAGTACAGAGATATTTGAACCATTTCTCACCAGGCTTCAAATCCAAAGAAACTGAACAAATGTTTGGGCAGGTTTTCCAGTACCTTTTAAAAGAGGAGCTCTCTGTCACTGTGGTTAAAGGGACACGGATGTCAGGACTAGATTGTGCAGGCATCACCCTACCTTATTGTAGCCACAGCAGCAATGCCAGCGTGGCTGATCTGAGTTTTGTTGTCTACCCAATGGCAGAGGGTCGAGGATGTCTTGACAGCTAATGAAGAGAGGCACTTGTAGTGGTGACTTCTCAGTCCTATTTCAGCTACACAAAATGCTCCATGGGCTTAAAATCTTTCTCCATTGCTTAGAGAAGGAGTGTTAAAGTAACCAGGCCACAATTTAGGAGACTCTGCAATGTCCCTGAAGTTAGGTGGAAGGAATACAGCCCATAGAGATGAGTGAAGTGGCATCAGCCACATCAAATGCAGCAGGCTTAACTTACTTAGAGACCACTGGATAATTACAAATAACTCCTCTTTCCCGTGCTCTTTCTATTTTCTTCTTTCCAGTGGGAATTTTTCCTTACTTCTTTGGGACCTTGAATTTACCATGTTTTCATCTCTGCTGGCAGTGGTATTGATGGGATTAGAAAGTACATTAAGGGTTGTTTCATTAGGCTGTGCAAATAAGAGATTTAATAATGTGCTCTATACAGCCTAGTTATTAGCAAAAGCTTGCTGTAGTTACTAATTTAATAAAATCTGTTAGGAATCCGTGTTCTTGTTTGTCTAAACAGTCTCAGACAATCTGGCCAGAAAGTCAATTAATGAGCATTTGCTCCATTATAAGAGAGCCTTTCTTCACTTTCAAAAATCAAAATCAATTTGTGTCAGATTTGTTTCTGAAATGTGATAGTGATAATGGAGTTTTTTAGAATGGGAAACTAGAGGAGGGAATATCCAGAGCTTGATGTCAGTTTTGCCATTGATTTGCTAGGTGAACCTTAAGCAAGTTGCTTTTCTCTGGGAAGTATCTTTAAAAACAGTGCTGTCAAATCTATGGTTGCCTCAAAGATTTAGGTACCATATGTCCTATCAAATAGAGAAAGTAGTTTATCTGCCAATCCTGGAAAGTCAACCTTGGTTCGGAAATTCAAGCGGGGTCTGAGTTGTTGCTGGTAGTTAAGCTTCTGCAAGATGATTTAAACCCTTATTTGCACCACTGCGACCACACCATTTGCAGAGTTTTGTGTACAGGGAATGACTGTAAGTGTCAAACATAACAGAGAGGAGAGAAGGACTGGATGTCTTTTCTCCTTCACTTTTCTCTGTCACTTTTTTGACTCTGTAGAAATTACAGGAAAACTGTAACTACATGTGTATGTGGAAAACTATGGGTTGCATTCTGCCCTGACCAAAGTCAATGCAAGTGTTGCTGTTGCTGTTATTCATATCCTAGATCTGTGAAGACACACTATCATGGAGATGGTTCAGAGGGAAGATGATTTTTATCCCATCCAACTTCAGTGCTGAAGCACATCTTCAATTTACCTGCTCCTTAGCTTTGTCAGTGGTGAGATGATTCTAAGACTATCTGAGAGTGTTTTAAGCTCAGTATTTGGAAATGTGTTATGTGTTTAAAGGTTGTGTGAAGTTTTAAGCTTAATATTTGGAAATATGTTTTGTGTTTGAAGGTTGTGTGAAGTTTTGTGTGGTGCTGAAGAGCACAAGCTTGAGACATGTCAGTGGGCAACAAAGTGCACAGCAAGGTGTATGGAGCTGATGAAACCTCTCTGGAAAGGTGCAGTTTTGCAGATACACTGAAACCAAGACGCCTGAAATTTCCTGTGTCTTTATAAAATAAAGGGACCCCTTATTAGTTAGAATTGTAGTTAAAGCTTTTTATCCAAATTTAAATGTATGGTGACTTCATTGTGGGTAAGTGTTAGTTGTTAATTGTATGTAAGAACTGATTGTTAATGCTATTGTGAGGTTAAGAAATCAAGAAGCCATAAGCTTGATGCTATCCAAAAAAAATGATTATCCACTTATCTCAATAACGAAAACATCCACAGTTGTATTAGGGAGGATTAAAAGATGCAGAAGACATAAAACTCTTGGTGAATGGAGTTAAGAAGCAACTTCTCTCACATGCACTTTATTCTCTAATTCTCAGTGAAAGCATTGATTATACATGTTTCTATATTATAACTGTCTTGGTTAGTATGGAAGTAGTTATATAGTCTTAAAAGCTTGTTCACCTTCTGCACTTGCACAAGTGGACATGTTTGCTTTCCAGAGAGTCACAGAATGGTTGAGGTTTGAAGGGACTTCTGGAGATCATCTGGTCCAACCCCCTGCTCAAGCAGAGCCATCTAGAGCAGGCTGCCCAGGACTATGTCCATACAGCTTTTGAATATCTTCAAGGATGGAGATTTTTTTAATTAATTTTACAAGTACCAGTGAAATTACAGCATGAAAGGCATGAGAACTACTTGTGTTAGCTGTGAAACATCTAGCTACAGCCAAAGATGGTGGCCAGAGCACAGATTTATTATGGCAGTCCCTCTGTTGCTGCAAAAATCAGGGCGTTCAGAAGTAGAAATTTCTATAATACTGTTAAATAGACCCTTCTGATCTTTGCTTTCTAGGAAACATTTAAAAACACACACCAAACTAGAGGAGTGATATAACTTCGCATGGCAGTGGATAAAAAGTTGTTATTACATTGAAAATAGAAGGCATGGATATATCCATAAGAAGGTGAACACTGAATATAACACCATAGCTTATACTGCTGTCTACAACATGATTTGCAAAATCTCCTTGTATAGCAATTTAGCCATAGAGTTCACAAAATGCTCCACACAAAGGATGCTTCTCTCTGTTAAATGACTGGAGAAGCTTTATAGCCATGTCCAGACACCTTGGGAATATTCAATGTGCTGTGTAGTCCTCTCTCACTCCTAAGTGGAGCAGGAATAACTTCATGGCAGTCACTGAAATGACACAAATAAAGCTCGTGATGGAAAGAGGAGAACCAGGCCTATTTTAGTGTGATTTTATGCATCTCATTAAAAACAGTAATGCTGTAATGCTGGCATCAAAAGTTGTTACCTTTTCTAATATTTCATGTAGGAGGCAAGGGAATTTATCAGTGAATCCCAAAGCTTTCGTACTGAAGGATCCTTCCAGGTTGAGAGTAACGTTTCTGGTTATGTTTTCAATACAGACCTGGTTTAGGCCTCTACACTTGAAAGTAATCTAAGATTTTGTGTCATAGAACAATTCTGTGATCATTTATTATAATCACTGGAGAAGCTGACACTTTTCTGGTTTGTGGAAAAACTTTGTTATCAACTATGGATTGTTCCTGAGATCCAGAAATGGCCTTTTCTTTGTCACAGAAAAGTCTGACCTGCTTCTGTGCCCGGAAAAAAAAAGTATTCTACTTCTCTCTCACTTGTGTTTTTCAAGAAAAAATGCTGGAATAATATGAAGACCCATAAATTCTCCTGAGAGGTCATCCCTGGCCATCAGATATACAGAATTGGGATCATCTAGGGGGTCTGACCACAGAGAATGTAAAATAAAGGAATAAAAGGAGGCTTCATACTTGGTCTCATCAGCATATGTCAGAATCAGCACTTCACTAAATCTTCTCTTCACCCTTCTCAAGGAAACATGTAGGCTGGAGTTCTCCAAAATTGTTTCAGAAGAGAAGGGAGAGAAAAGATATTGCACGGAAGAGAGTTTGTTTTCAGCTTTGGTATTTTAAGGCAAAAAAAGTCTAGGACAATCCATAGAACCATATTACTGAAAGTCTTGTTGTAGAGCCAAGCACTGAGAAGTTAGGAATGCCAGCTACATTTTCTATGCAATTTTATTTTTTGCATTCTTGTATGTGCCCATTATTATTTTCAACTGCATGCTGACAAGAACTTAAAATCTTTTTGTCATAGTCCTCCCTTATTCTGTAAACAGGTGGTATAGCTGAATTTGAAATGAAAACTTTCAATTATTCTATCATTTCCTTTTTGTGGGTAGGATAAAATTAGGAGTTTATATAAAACTATATCCTAAACATAAAAAAGAAAAGGAATTCCTCTGATATTAAGGCCTAATTTCCACTTATTATTAAAAGATAAATATTGAATTAGCATAGAAAGAAGCTGCTGTGTACTGGAAAACCAGAAAGAATTAATGAGATTTTTGGCTTTGTTTTGGCTAAATTTCTTTATCCTATCCTTAGCCTGACATCTTTCATCTGAATATCTGCAAGCATATGTAGGTGTTGTGGTTTAACCCCAGCCAGCAACTAAGCACCACGCAGCTGCTCGCTCACTCCCCCTGCCCTGGCAGGGTGGGGGAGAGAATCAGAGGAGTAAGAGTGAGAAAACTCCTGGGTTGAGATAAGAACAGTTTAATAATTGAAATAAAGTAAAATAGTAATGACAATAATAATAATATAATAACAGTAAGAATAATATACAAAGCAAGTGATGCACAATGCAATTGCTTACCACACGCCAACCGATACCCAGACAGTTCCTGAGCAGCGATCGCTGCCCCCCAGCCAACACCCCCCCCCCGCCCCCAGTTTATATACTGAGCATGATGTCATACGGTATGGAATAGCCCTTTGGCCAGTTTGGATCAACTATTCTGGCTGTGCCCCCTCCCAGTTTCTTGTGCACCTGGCAGAGCATGGGAAGCTGAAAACTCCTTGACTAATGGAAGCAGTACTTAGCAACAACTGAAACATCCCTGTGTTATCAACATTCTTCTCCTACTAAATCCAAAACAGAGCACTATGCCAGCTACTAGGAAGAAAATTAACTCTGTCCCACCAGAAACCAGGACAGCAGGTTTTATGATAGGACTCCTACCTTATCCTGATTTCAGCTGGGTCTTAGATAAAAATGTTCTCACTTCTTCAATTAGTCTCACCATGCACTATGAATTGGCGATTAAATGACTGATCTTATGAGAGGAAGGATCACAAATTTACTTCCAGAGACAGTCTTTTATTAGTGTATGGCATACTAGCTGCCTGCAAGTCAGTTTAATTCTTTCTGCTCATACTGTACATGTTCTATGTATAAACATGAACTGCCAGTTTCCAGGTCTTCCTGCATAGTAACTTTGGCTTTGATCTAAACTCAAATGTAACAAAAGCAAGGAGGGCATAATGGCACTCACATGGCCATTTTTAATATATATTGCTCTAAGTCGGGAATTTCCTTGAAGGAATAACTTACCCTGCTTCCTCTGGCAAATGCTGATATATTGCATGCCTGCAGTGAAATATTGTGCTCAATTACCCAGCCTAGAGGCATCTGGAAATTGCACTAGAAAAAGTGATAGGCAGAATCAAACTGAAATGCGTTTTCTTTGGGTGGTGTAAGCATGTCCTTTAGCAGCTGCATTGATGAGAATTCTACTCTGCAAAAACACTGACTCTCTGCTACAGCAGTGATTAAATTGAGTAGATTTTTTTAGCCCAGATGAAGAGTATTATTTCTTCCTCTAGAAGTGATTAGCCTCAGGTTTTGTGCCAGAGGGCTTAAAGGGATCTCCCAATTAGAACGTTCAGCACCCTGTCCTTTCAAAGCCCGAGCACTTTATTGGTTAAACCCTCCAAAAAGTGGAGGCACTCAAAATCCTAATCCCTTTCTGACAATGAGATTATCTTTTGTTTTATATACTGGGATTTTTAAAAATGTGGGCAACTTGCTTAGAAGGAACAAAGCTTTTGTATGGAAGTTTTTAGGGAGTCCTGGAAAACTGGAAATAAACAAGCAACCCAACAGTTGGCTTCAGTGGATTAATTCCAGAAGTGAAGTTTTGAAAGAAGATGTACACATTCTTTTTTCATCTTCTTCAGTCAACACTGGTTTGTTATTTGTTTTTTTCCACCCCTCTCCCACACTTACAGGTGCAGTGGAAGTGCTGTAGAGGAAGATGAGCAAAAATCCTAAAAGGGATGAAGTATTTCAGTGTAGCAAAAACATATTAACCTGTTTTCCTGAGAAACCAGGAATTACATGGTAATTCTCTAAGCCTCCCTTTACATCTGTCAGTCAGTTGATGAGTCAGTCCCACCAAGCAAATGTTTGAATTTGAAAGAAAATTCCAGTCACATTTAATATATTTGGTTGCTACAACACGTGGCCTGGGGAGTGTGCAAAGGCCCCAGCACCATTTCCTTGAGCTGCCATCAGGCATTTGGCCAGAAGCTAACAGCCAAGCCCCGGTGAGGCAGTTTCCTCTGCGTGTATTCTGCCATAGCAGAATAAATCCCTTCCCTGGCTAGCGTGCCAAACTGAAGGAGGCATAGTACATGGTCAAACAAAGGGTATTTACAGTGGACTTGCCTTCAACAGGCAACATAGGCAAAACAAAATTAGTAGATATGACTTTATAAGAGCCAGCACTTGGGTTTACTGGATTTCCTTGCGGGGTGTAGAGGAGACTGATTAAAGTGTGTGCTTCTGGAGGTGTTACATCTTACCGTCATTGCAGAAGAGAGGCCAATATGATAAGTGTTGAGTGGTTTCCGGTGGCCATGTTTTGTGGACATTATCAGGAATGGGTGACAGAATAACGTGAGTTTTGTATGAGGAGAGGCTACAACATTATGGCAGTGCAAACCAGTGTTTCAAATAAAAAAATCTCTTTCTTTTCTTTTTTCAATTTTGGAATCACAGGGGTGTGTCACAAACTTACTTGTTCTCTAAAGAGAGTAACTTTCCACAGGTTTCTAGTTGCTCTTCCTCAAGGTACTCCAAAACCATCTGAAATGGCTTGGTGTGCACTACTCACAGTGAAGGCTAAAAGCAAGCTAAGACGTGATTTTGGTTTCAAACTGGAGGAATTCTGTTTCAAAGAGGCTGGAGGAGCAAGAGTGTGCTGGGAAGAGGGAGGCAAAGGTCTTCATATAATTTTTTCATTGTATTGAAGCTTTTATGGAATGAGAGACAACACCTGTTCCCTGGGCCTTGTAAAGGAGTTAGAGTTTACGTGTGCATACCGTAAGGGAACAGTTTATAACAGTTTTCCCTGTGTGATGATGTCCCTAAGGGAACCGTGTGATATGAAAAGCAGGCAGGAGTTTCTTTCTCCCAGTTTTTAATTTTATTCAGCAGGGTCAGTCCTCAGAGGACCATGACAATCGTGGGGATTAAGAGCAGATTTCCCCTGGCCCACAGTCACATTAGATTTCTGTACCCACAGAATTACTTTTTCCATGTCCATGCTGACATGCTTTGCTCTCAGTGCTTCAGCGTGTGTTCAGCTTCATAAGACAGCTTCTGGCAAAAATTTCTGAACAACCAATTTGTTCTCCTGGCGGGGACATAGGGAAATCTTAAGGACATCAGGTGAAAAATGTAAACAATAATAATGTGGCATGGTAAATATGTGATCTAGTATTCAAACCCAAATCAGCAACTTATAACCCTAGACCATTTAGAAGTAGGTATGTTAGAGAGGGGTGTGTGCACTGCTTCAGTTTTGACAACCAGTAGTTTGGAAGTGTGATCAGCCTAATGAATAAGGCCTGGAGTGATGACAACTCTGTTCAATTCCCATTTCATCCAGGGTTTTCCTCCTTCGTGCAGACCAAGACAGTCAGTCTGGTCTTGAATCTCAGCTCTCTGTATTTAAAATGAGTTTAATGACCTTATCATAGCATAGAAATAAAAAAATCCTGCAATATTTGTTTGAGGTGCTCATATCTAATGGCCATGAAGGCTTTTGAAGGGCTTGGATAAAAGAAAGTTTGTATAAGCTGTGCATTTTAATACCTCTAGGTAGTGTATTTTTTGGGGGCAGAATGTCTGTAATCAGTTTATGTTCCAGTCAAGGCAAAATACCTCATAGGTTTTTGTAGTTGCCCTCTTAAACTGGTTACTCATGGCTGAATTTTTCAAACTTATGCCAACGCTGTAGATAACTTCAGTGTTAGAAAAGCCACAGGCACAAATGTGTTTAACTCTGTTCCTTCTTCCCACCTCGGATAGACACATACCCATTTTAGTCAGAAATTTCTTTTCATGTAGTGCGGCTGATTGCATTTAGGTGGATAAACAATGTTTTGTCTGCCAAAAATTATGTGTGGATTTTCTTGAACAATCATTTTCTCTTGTGCTCTGGAAAATAAAATGTTTCCATTGTTAGATCAAGTTGAGAGTTACCGCCAGTTCCTATAAACGCTGCCAGACACTGAGTCTAGAGTGTCATGTGACTGAACCATGGCTCCACCAGAAACAAAAATTCTCCCTCCCATCATTGGACCAGCTTCTAGCATTTTTATGTAGACCAATTTCTGATGTTGTAGGCCAACCCAAACAGTAAATGAAAAGTCTTTAATTCATAGTCTGTTTGGGTAAAAACTAGACTGAGAGCAACCCTGTTTCATCGTCTCTTGGCCTAAAACCAGCTTCTTGTTCTGAACTGTTATCACTGATGGCAGGCAGATTTACTAGTCCCCTCCAACCCCATTTGACAAAATTAATAATCAAACAACTTCAAGTGCTTTCTTGATCTAAAGAATGATGAGTATATAGTAAGTAAAAATCCTTTTCACCAAATTGTTTTGATTGAGTATTTATACAAATATGTCAGGCTTAGGAAAAAAAAAAAGTTCATTAATATAACCATAATGATGAGCTCATTTGCATTAAGCAATCAAGACTGGCTCTAATGGATCATATTTTGTTGTTTTTTCTTTTTCCAAACCCTCTTGCTTTCCATGAAATCATTGTGATTATTTTTAAAACAATGCAATTAGGCCTTTAGATATGGTATTTGAATATTTATTCTGTTGATCTGAATTATTAAAAGCATCCTTTCTCTGAAGCATAATTTTTAATTATCTTCAGTGGTGGTGTATCTTTAATAAGTGCTCTAGCTGAGACATGCAATTATCCCATACAATAGTTGCAATGAAGGTTTGGTTGTTAGAGATGCCTTGTTAAAACTGTTTGGCTGACTGTTACATTGCATCTGCAGGCTGCTTTGTCTTAAGATTCAGAAAAATAATTCGTGCTAGGCTAAAATGTACACAGATAAACTGGTAAACTGAGCCAAAATGTTTATTTTGGGACTGAAGGCTAGAGTGTTCAGCCAAATGTGTGGTTAGTTAGGGTGGGCCATAAGTAGTAGCTCTGGAAAAGGGAGAGAGCAGAGGTGAGATGTTTCACTCCATGCTACCTTTTGGCCTGGAGTTTACATGCTTAGTTGTCTAATTGCAGCACAGTTGGGGTGGTCCGACCATAAAATCCCTTTGTGGCGATTCTGCACAGTTCTGATCTGATTGTATCGACATTTGGATGTTATGAGATCAGGGCAGACACATCTGAAAATGCTGATTATTTTAACAACTTGTTCTAGCAGTGTGGTAAATTTATTCTCAGAAATGCAGTACATGGTGATTCATTAGTTTATTGTAAAAACTTGGCCTAATCAATACAGTGTGAAGTTTCCCCCAAGCATCCCATCTCTTGTTTACCAATTTATCATCATGCACCGGTGTCAAGCATTTCGGGCCCTCAGTCCTACCTCTGCTCCCTGTCAGCTGAAACGGCTCCTTGCATGGCCTCGTGCCTTCAGCTCGCTTCCTTGAGTGACGACTCCTGATGAGTTTTCAGGAGAGCTGCAAAGGAACCTGTTGAGCAGAGCAGTGACTTCTCTTCCCAGGCTCATCGGTATTTGCCCTGTTGCATGTGGTGGACATGAATCAGATCTCATAAAGTTTATGCATCGACAGGCTTATGGCGTCATTGTGTAAGCTTCCAGATTAAATGCCTAAATCCCTCACATAAAATGCAGTAATCTAAGGTAATATTACTTACATTTTTTTTTCTTGTCTTGATTTACCAATCATTTGATTTTCCTTCAGATTTTGAGATGGTATATTGGGTTCTTATAACAGTGATTTAGGTTTAATGGTCTTTTTGATTTAGCTGCAGTACGCTTTGATTCTGGAGCATTCAGCTATTGAAGTCTTCCTAGGTGGAGTTAAATGTGATGCGTTTGATGCGGAGATGCCCAAATATGCACATGGGTGCGTGCGCGCGCGCACACACACTCTAACACTTCTGGAAATGAGAGGCAAGATGTAATTTCCCAGTGATGAAACTGATATGGTTCTGTAAAACTTGTTCTATGAAAATTAAAACGTATGTGATTAACTAGTTCGTAACTTTTTACTATTAGCTGTAGCACAGCTGTGTGATTATCTATTGTACACCAACAAGCTACCATCAAGAAGCTGTCAGTTCCTGCTCAGTTCTGATAAAAAAGGATAATCGTGTAATGAAAAAATAATTCAGTCTGGAAGGGACCTCCGGGGTCAGTTTGTCCATCGTCCTGCTGAGCACAGGGCTAACTTCAGAGTTAGGCCAGCTTGCTCAGGGTCCTGCGCTGCTGGCTTTCACAAGTCTCCAAAAAATGACATTCCACAACTGATCAAGGGCTTAATCACTGTCACTGTAAACAGTTTGCCCGTTGGTTGGAACAAGAACAGTGCATATAAACTGGTCATGAATAAATTTAGATAGAAAATCAGATGACTTCAGTGATATTCTGGAACAATGCTCTGATAGGATTTGTGGTAGGAGAAAGCATCCCCTTGAGCCCATGATGCATAATTTGCTTGATTGTAAAAGTGATGATATGATGTAACTGTCTCTGATAGCAAAGGACTTGACTCAGTGACCCATTTCAGATTTGAAACCTTGATGCTTTTACCCGTGATGGGTATTGAACTTGTTGCTTGCACTTGAAATGGTCACTTTTCTGCTGCTTCCTTCTGTTTATATAGAATTGTAAATGTCATACATTTCTTTATTGTGCTCTCCTCTTGTCAGAGACTGAAAGAGTTAATGTCTCAAACATTGTGGTGAGGCAAGTTAAGGTCTGCACAGAGACAAGTTAAGGTCTCCACATCGATAAATTAGGGCCTGCATGGCACCGATTGGTCAGAGGTTATGCAGTTCCACCTTCTGATGGCCAGAGGTCATGTGGAGTTCATTTGAGGAAGGGCCCCATGACCACGCGAAAGACCCCTCGCAACCACCCCTCACCCCCAAAACACACAGTCGCGCCTGTGAAGAAGATGAAGAACATTCTGGAAGAACATTCTGGAACAAGGGTCAAGGGGGGCGAGACTAGAGGCAGGGACTGGCCTATCAAAGACACAACTTCGAGGAGCCATGTGCACACCCCCACCCCCGGGGGACCCCATGCCGCTGCTGCCAGCGCACCCGCCGCCAGAGGACTGCTGCATTTACCATCGACATCAACCAAGGGTGGTGATATCTCTGTCTCTCTCTCCTCTTTCTTCCTTTCCCTGTCCTCTTATAAGTTTTTGAATTAGAACCCACTTTGCCTATCGTTGTGCTTTCCTGGTTCAGGTTGCCTATCGTTATGCTTTCCAAGTTTAGGCTGGTGTTTACCATCGATAAAATGTTTAATTGATCATTTGGTGTCGTTTCATCGTAATTTAGCCCAAGGGAATCGCAGAACAGCCACGATCCTCTCTGGGCAGCCTAGTTTGGGTTATGACACCACTGGTTATATTTCTGTAGGGAATAGGAGCAATCTTTCTCCTTGAATTAATGAAGATAAGTCTCTCCTGAGAAATTCAAGAACAGACTGGGCACAGTAATAGAGCTTATTATCTAATTTACCAGAGGAGCAATATTATGCACAGTTACTCATTTTGTCCTTTCTTTGGGTAGAGAGGACACCTCATACTCCAGGTCTGTTAGTGCAATAGCTTTTTCAGCCAATTAATTCTCAGGCACACATACATAATGAAGTCAATATTTTACTTCAGTCACCATTTTTTTTCTGTATTTATCAAACGATCTTTCTTTTCTGCTACCTTGCACCATTGCATGAATGAAAAAGTCACTACTGAAGTCCACCTGTGGCTTTTTTTCTGAACGCTGATCTAAGGTGGAAGTGTAAGAAGGCATTTGGATCATGAAAGGTTTTTCTCTTGTCCTCTAGCAGTGACAAGACCAGGTGGGCTGTGAGGGAGTGGACTGAAGCACCATGTCCATTCTGTGAAGCTTGCGGAATTGTGTGAATTTATGGAGATGTTTACTGGGGGAGAGGAGCAGAGTGGAAAGGGCAGCAGCCCCTGTGTTAACATCGCTCTCAGTCTGTTCCGCTGCGGCACCTTGCCCATGTCTGCACCCGTTGCAGAGTGTCTGGCTCTGCAGTTATGCATATGTGTATGCATAGTATAAAATTACCTTTTACTCAAAGGCCCATTCTCTGAAGGGAAGACAGTGAATTACTGCTTTAGGTCCCAGGTAATATGTAGTGATTTAATGACCTTGTAAGAAACACTAGCTCTAGTATGAAGCAGAAATGTCTGTTCTCTCCATTATGATCAAACATGCATTATATTTTAAATAGAGTTGTTAGAGGGAAAGGATTATTTGCTTGTGTTGTCGGAAATGTAAAATTGCATCTAATGAGCTTGCTTGCAATTTTTAGTAATGTGTATTGCCATCAAAATCAATGATTTTAAATATTAAACATAGTAATTACACTTCGGATTGCATTTCATTTAACATTTGTATGATGGAATAATTTTTCTTGCAGAGTGTCAAATTGCCATCAATTCACTTTCTAAATAGGTTATTGAGTTTTAGGAGACATATATGCCTGAATAAAGTTATGAGCTGTTTATAATACGAGTATACTACTACAAACTATTCCTCAGAAATTAGTTTAAAAATTATGTGATATGTAGTCAATTTGCTTTTTACTGCATCTTTAAAAGGGTAGTGTATTTGAGAATATACTTTACCAGAAGAGCTGCTTTGGTTGTGTAAGAAGTTAGGGAGCAAGACAGATGATATGTCTTGAAAATTAGATGATAAACTTAGGCTTTCTAACCAAGTTGTCCAAGCACTGAGGATTCAGCTGTTCTCAGGGAATTTAAAAATTCATAGTAGGTGCTAATACTTTGGAAAAGTAAGTCACTTAAGGGTTTCAGAGCCTTAGTTAGACACTTCCTGAAACTATTCTTGTCTTTATAGACTCTTATAAAGCCCTTCAACAAAAATATCTAAATGCTTTCCAGCAGCATATTAAATGACATCACTAACATTTTGAAAAGTTCCAAATAATTATACCAGAACTATAATGACCTCTAATCCTTTTTATGTAATGCAAAGGCAACAATGAACCAACATTGTAGCAGTGGTTGAATCTGAGCCAGAAATAATGTTTTTTGGTATGGACTTTAAAGCAGTTACAAATGTGTAGAAGTGTGTTCAACCAAGTTGCTCATCGGGAGAGTTTCATGACATGTAGGTCTGACCTGGCAGGGTAGGAAAATTTATTATTTTTTCTGAATCTTTGACTCTGGAAATATGCTAGAGAAAATAAAGGAAAGATTACTTAGAAGAAATATTGGTTTGGTCAGTTTACTATGGAAAATACCTTTTGAGTTCTCTTCTATTTTGCTCTTGTCTTTTCTGTTCAAGGAAACAAGAAATCTTTTTTCTCAGTCACTGATAATGAAATATATCTTGGGACGGGGTTTTCTTCAACCTATACAAAATGGGTCTTTTCTAACTCAAAGTCATCAGTCTTTCTATATGTAATAGAAAAGAAAATTTATGTCCACTGGGAAAAGTCAAACATTAGTTCAGGGAAGGTTAACTATTAGCTATGGGTGTGTTACTGTTTTAACTTGCAGGCTTTGTCAGCAGGAGGGGAGGCTGGAGACAAAGTGCAATTGTAAATATCCCACGTCAGGGGTGCCAGCTGAGTGATGGCTCAGTTTACTCCTGTCTCTAACCCCCGCTTCTCTTTAGTGACAATTAACCATAACCTTGGGCTTCAGATGTTACAAAGGCATAAAAGGCATTGTAACGACTGCCTGTCATTGTCTTCTTTGTCAGTCCCAGTGTCTGTACCATATGCTCAGCCCCAGGGATTTAAGTAGAAACTGGGTGCTAAAGGGAACTTCAATGGCTTTTAGACTCATTTCAGTAGAAAGAGAAGTGTTTGACATTTGGAGTTTTTTCTGCCAAGCATTCATATTTCATGGCTAAAACTATTCAGAATTTTTATTTTGGCTTTTCATGAGGAGTTTATCCTGGTTTTGACCAACTCTACTACTTGCCTTCTCAAATCATAAAAACAGGCTGTTAAAATGGCTGAAAGAAAGAGATCTGCTCACAGGATGAAAGAACAAGTGTAGTGTTAGGAATGATGCTGGGAAGATGCAGTGATAAAGGCCTCATGTTTGGGAGTACAACAACAACCCGATACCCACTCTTAGTGGCACAGTACAAAGGAGAACATAATTTTTTAAAAACTGTGTGAAGGTAACTGGGTAAAAATGCCAACAGAAAGAGCATATGTAAAGAACACATAATGCAACTGGATTGGGAAGCTTCTATCCCTTTTTGCTAATGTAATTCCTGAGTCAACTGAATGCCCCTTTGCCACCAAGGGATGTCTTTGAGATTGCAGCAGGTTACTGCTGTTGCCTTTCCAGTAGTAAACGGGTATGATGATGAATGTTACACCCAATAAAGACTGGTTTCATGTGGTTTTGTGGCCTGTTATTAGACAGATATGGCATCCAAAAACATGCAAGCTTTTTTATGTCTTTGGAGCATGCACAGTGTAACCCCTACTTGGAATCCCTGAGGTCTAGTAAAGGTCGTGCTTGTACGGACACCTCTCTCTCAGTCTCTCTCTCTCTATACAGCTACTACTCAAAACTTAGTATAATAAAGATTCCAACTTGGTTAAATTGTCTAATTGTTTGAAAAGTTATTCAGGGGGATGATCATATATCACCTGTGTATGAGCACCCATGTTTTAAAAGGAAAAGATCTTTAATAGGCCATTTGGAGAAAAGGCAGAACATTTGAGAACTGAGTCTTTTTTAAGGTTAACAGCATACCTTTCTTTTTCTTCAGCTCTTCTAGGTGATCCAATAAAATATGCTTCCTCTCACTATGAGCTTTGTGTTTTGTAGCCTTAAAGCCTCATGTCTGCAGCAGCAGTGATTACACTCGGATTGGTGTAGGAAAATGAATAAATAACATAAAACCATTTTCCAGGACAAAAAGGAGTAAAATTGTTTGCTGGTGAGTGTCCTTCCCTCTGCTTACAGAGGCCTTCTTGGCATCTAATTGCTCTGCTAACCAGTATGTGAGGCATTCCCTGTGTGGCTCGGAAGAAATACATCCCTTCAATAGGTACATTTCTTTGTTCTGCCTCTCCAATCTGTCATTACGCTAGCTTACCTTCTTCCTTGATCTTTCTCATGCTGATTCTTCTACACAAAATTTGTATCAGTTTTGATGATTAAACCTCATAGCTATCTGTAATGACAGTTTCTGTCAACATTGCCCTTCAGATTCCTTGACTGTGCATTAATAAGTTAAGAACATGTTTAAAATTAGACACACGCTCTGCTCACACGTAGCTGATTATCTTTGTCTATTGCATTCATCCTTCTTGATGACTCTAGCAGTAACTTAATGTTTTGTCCATACTGACTTCTACTTTTTCAATGTGTATCATGCCCTAAAGTATGAACAATATTTGCTATGCGTTCTTATTCTTCTGGGAGGAAAGTCAGAGTGTTGAATTTCAGAAGAAATTGGCATCACCAAGTGGAAAATGTTAACCTTGAGAGGGGACTAGAGAGTCCTGCTACTGCTGTCCTTCACAGAAGTGCCCTGCCTTTTGCTTGTGTTAGGTTTCACTAGCAGAGTAATTTCTGCTCACTGATGTTAATGCCTTATGTTAATGCGTATGTTCTTAGACCATGTGACAACCCGTGTGATAGTGAAAGAGGCTTGCGCTTGTGATGCTGAAATAGAAAGCCAGATGGATCAAAGGGACGTTCTTCCCAAAAGCTGACCATTTTAAAGATTGTTTTCTTAATCATACAGGTATCGCTTAGACTTTCTTAGCATTGTTTTTACACTGTAGCACAGAAAATTACAGTTGTGTTTTATGTCTATTCACTTACACTAGTAATCTAGAGTGTAGGCCGTGTAGGCACTGCTAATCTCTAGGCAGAGAAATGGGCTCTTTGTTAGTATTTGCAGAATACATGCTTATTCTTTTCTTTCTCTGGTATTATTTGAAGGCCTAATTTGTGTAGCTACATCTTTTACACCTGGCATTAAATGGTTAGGATAGATTCACTGCTTTTGAACATGTACCCTTTAGTATTGAAAGAAAAGGAACCAATGGCAAACAAGAATCCATCCAGCTAAGTCTCAGTTTGAACCTGACCCTTTTTGACTTGTTTTACAAAATTAAGTCCAACTTCTACCTTGAGTCAGCACTAGTAGCAGAAGTCTGAGAGTAGGTAGGGGTCAGGCATGTTGCAGCTTTCATGCTAGGCTGATGGGCTGGGCTCTAATACACTATCTATATTTTTCTGAAGTCAGAGAAAAGTTGTCTTCCCTGGTGGCAGAATTAGGCCAGCTCTGAGCATGGCAAAAATGTTTTTCCCTTTTTGGGGAAGGTAGAACTAAGACTCAGAATATCACGTGGGAGATGACACTCAGGTTTGCCTGGTGCTCTGAGCAGTCTAGCAGTGTGCTTTTGCATCTTTGGCCAATTCCAAAACTTTTGTTTCTTCTTCCTGAAACAAATCATAATTTTTATTATACAAAGCAAATAGCCTTCTAGCTGAAGTCTCAAGTATTTTAATGAACCATAACACTATCTAATGTAACTGCATGATCAATTAATTTTTCACGTAATTGTTCCTATATCACACTGCTTATAAAATGTTAATAGCATGGTTGAAAAATGTTCAGTGAACAAGGCAGGGTTGGAGATTCTTTTCTGAAGACATATGAAAGGGTTTTTTTGCAGTTTGCTGATACATTGAAATGTGCTGGAGCTATCAAATCAAAATCGTGCAGATTCCTTCAGGATGTGCACACAACATATTGTAATACAGAGAGGCCTGTGGCCCCTCCAGGAATGCATTAGGTATAGATGGGGTAGTACATGGTCCAGAACCATGTCGCTTATCCAGGGTAAATGGTCAAATCCCTTGCTTCTAGCTATTCCGTATTTGAGAGGGTGGAGCACAAAGTTTGCCACATCTTCTCTCAAATCCCTCCCAAATTTCAGAAACTTTGCAAGAATAAGTGGGGTCTATTGTTTTATTTTAAATTGTTCACACAGTTTAAAGTCAATGAGAGCAAAAGTGTCTCATATTTAAATGCAATTTAAATCAGAGTTATTGTGCACAAGTTTTTTAGTAGGCTTGTTTATGGAGCCAGAACATTGCCATGTATTCTGTGAAGTTGTCTATTATCATTTGATTTGAAACATTATGCTTATGGACTCATAAGTCTGATTAATTTACTTTTATATTGACGTTAATTTGTTTTAAAGAGAATAAAACCATCTGCAGTCATAACTGTGATCAAAGGTTGCAGAAGTATCCTGAATTGCTTAAGAAAAAAAATGAATGCCTGCCTCCAGAAGGACTATCACTTATGTCTGGAGGAAGAGATTTGCCCGTAATAGTAACATAAGGAATGTATATGTTGGTTTTAATCCACTGACCTTTAGCAGGAGTGACCTAACTCTCATATAGTTTACAGAAGACCTAAAAAACCTAACAAAAAAATTCGAATGAAAGATATGCAGGTTTGGTTGAAATTGGTGGAGCATATGCCCCAAGGTAAAATACAGCAGCTCAAAATCACTGGAGTGAATCCCAATTTAATTCTCAGCTGTGCTTGGGGAATGAGCAGAGAAAGGAGCGCACATAGCCGCTGCAGTGGCAAAGTGAGTAAGACTGTAAGGTTGGGTCACCACATTTCTCCTCGTTCAGGAACCCCAGGAGGTTAGGTTTGTGGAGAGCTTACCTAGTGACATCAAGCTGCCGTGCCTCCTACAAGTTGGTGGGATAGGTGTGCGGGAAAACATAAGACACACACCTTCATCAAACCTATGGTTCAGATTGCTTACGGGAATAAATGTTGCAGGGTTTGACCAATGCAATGCAGTACATCCCTACAGGCAGTTAATCTCTGAGACACTGATTATCATGAGTGAGCATCTCTGAAATATAGTCACCCCTGCTGCGAGATTTCTGTACGATCAATGCTTAGGTATTGGTCTTTGCCCTATATTTGGGCCCTGGCCCAAGTCAAGGCCCTTCAGCTGGCAACCAGGTTTGTCTCTCATAAAGGTAATAAAATGGGAAAAGTTAGTAAAGTAATTAGAAGCTGCGTGTGAGAGTGCGGTTAATTCCTTCAAATTGGGCTGTTTTGTTGAGCTGTATGACAGTTTGGAGGTTGTTTTGAAGGACTTAGGAGACATATGACAGCAGTTTAAAGATCTAGATCTACACCTTTCCTTTGCTGGTATTTGTGTACATCCAATACATTTTTATATGAGGGTGTGCAGAAGGAAAGCAGGTGGGTTATATCATCTGGGGCTGTTATGCAGGAAGTAGGTCAAATTTTAAGAAGATGTCACTAACTGCTCTGATATTTATTAAAAAAGGGTTACGGTGCTGATATGCCTTCAGAAATCTATATGCAGAGAAACATTAATACTTTCAACTGTGTATAAATATAGCCCTCCGTCTTCCTTTTTATTCTTTTAAATCCAGTACTACCTGAACAGTAGCTTCCAATTAAACTAACTGTTCTACAGTCCTAGTGATGTTCCCCCTAAGGGAATGTGTTTTAGTGTGCTTGCCTAGGTATTGATTTTCTTACCATTTCATTTTATTCTAAAGAATAAGGAAACTCAGTGCTTGATTTAATTTTTAAAAAATATTAAATACTAGCTGCCAGAGATACATCAGTTTTTTCAAACCTATATAGATATATAATATTCATCCTGTTCTTTAAGATTTGCTGCCAACAACTATAACATTTCTGTTAAAAAACATACATTTCCTTAAAATAATTCCATGAAGTCATACATTTTTAAGTATGAAATGGGGCAGAAGGCTGTCTTTTTCAGTCCTCTTGTGTCTTTGAGCCATATAAAACTGGTTTATCAGGCTGCAGAGATGTTTAATGTCAAGATTATTTACATTGCTGAATATTATAATTGGAGTGCTTAAAAGTCATTAAAGCATGAAAATGCTTGGTGAACTGTTGTCAGTGTTTTAAAGTGTGTCAGTCATTATTTTATGCAGTTCTAGCTCAACAGTGCAGAACACAAGTTCTTATGTTTCAGGGATGTAAAAGAAGAGTAAAAAGCAACTTTATATGAATGAATCAATGTATGGAAATTTAAAATACAAAATAAGATTAAAAAGAAGGAACAGTATCCCAGACGCAACAATGAATACACATGGGTCCAGATCTCTAAATCTGTGCATAAGCATTGCTTGGAAGACTGTTTTTTCTCTTTTAAGTTTTTCTTCCCAAAGTTACCAGTCACCAAGCACAGGAAGAATAAGCTTTATCCTTCATGGAAAAAAGAACTAAAGCACTAAAGCCAGTTCATCATGGCCCTATGCAGTTAAAAATGTGACATTTTTTTCACTCACTGAAGAGATGGTCACTTTATTAGTGCTTATGCTAATTACCAACCCTAAAAGGGCTTGAGTTATTGGACTATGACAGTGTGGTATTTTTAGATGTGGACAAGTTATTTTTAGGAATTTTAATAGCTCCTTCTGCTCTGCAAAATTAATCTCAAGGCACTTTTACAGAACATCTACTAGAAATCATCCCAATAAATTAATTTAAAGCTCCTGTAGCTGAAGCAGCTTCTCTGTTTTCTCATGGCATAGCCAGCACATTTCATCATACAGTGTATTAAGGCTGTAGGAACCAGCAAGTCAGGCACCACAGTGCCTAGCTGCCAGAAGCCTGGCTCCTAGCTGGTGACCAGCATATGGAGGTAAGTCCATGGGGTGTCATTACTCTTGAGGCTTTTTTAGAGGGAAAGTTCCTGTAACATCCAAAGAACTCAGCACTCTACTTTTAAAAAAAAAAAATAAATTTGCTTCCTATTTACATTGTGACCTAGTAGTTAGAGCACTGGCATAGGCAATGCAAGACTTTGGCTGCAAGGCCCTCCTCCTCAAAAGGGGATTTACATCAAGTTGCCAGGAGAGTGCATTGACCTCCACTTCCCAGGCTAACTGAGGTGGCAGGGTTGGGAGGTCTCCAACCCAAAGAAATGTCAGATTTGTGAGGCCATATGGAAGGAAAGCAAGAGGAAATCCTAGTGGTTAGTGTTGAAAGGAGGACTTCTGGATGCCAAGTCCCAGCTTCACACTTACCATATACATTTTACCCACCTCTTCAGGAAAACAGTAATCTTTTGCAACAAGGCTGGACAAAGCTGTACTTTTGCAGCTGTGTCAACCAACAGATAGTTCTGCACTTCATTTTTTAACCTGTAATCTAAAGTTGCCAGTCAAAATATCCAGTCTAGTTTCAGGGACACTTAAAAGCAGGAATTTGAGGAACTAAGTGTGAATTGGCTCTTCTGGGGAATGAAGTAATCCACAATGGATGAAGTTATCATATTGCATTGGCTTAGAAGTGGGATGGAAAGCAAGCAGAGAGATCTTGACTGTGGCATTCCAGTCAAGTCACCTGCCTGGCAGGGCACTGATCTTAAACTTCTCATCACTGTCTAGGACCTCAGGGAGGATTAGGCTTCCAGGTTTGGAAACATGGGGTCAAAGGGATTAGTGCTGAGTTAATAAAAACTTGAATTCAATATGTGAATTCTCTTGGGGTGCCTGATCCTGTGAAATACTGCAGCTTCCCTTAAATTAATGTGTACTAAAGGTCATCTTGATTTGGGGGATCAACACAAAACTTGTCTTTCTTTTGTCCAACCTCTATTCATCTTAAAAAACTCGTATTACAAGGTAGGGTTACAGGAAAAGGGAGGGAAAGGGACCAGAATGAGACATTTTAACTATAATTGATTTTCAAATCAAACTCTATGCCCATGAACACAGCAAGCTCTAGCTAAAGTGTGTGCCTGTGCTGTTGATAGACTCAGTGTAGTCAGAGCCCACCCGATTCAGATGGGTCTTGTGCAAGGAGGATTGATGTGAACTTATACAGCTGAATTCCATAATATCATTCATCACAGCATTGTGAAGAAGGACAGAAAAAGTCTTGGAAAAGATACTTATTCACAAAGAATCAGTCAGATTTTTCCCAGCTCTTCCCTGTTAAAAAAAAAAAAAAAGGAAGAAACAGTTTTCAGTGGATGTGTTTTAAGAATATTATTGCTTACATTTGGACTCTGGAAGCAGATACAAATGAGGCCATGTATTTCTATGATTCAGAAATAATTTTTGTCCTATGAAAATAATAGTTGAAATCTGCCTCTGCACTGTCAGATTCTGGAAAATGGTCGATCAAAGCTGTGGGGTCCCTCTTTGTGCTTTTTTCCTTCACAAATACACTGCAATCTAAAGATGGGAAGGGATTGCCCTGAAGCGGTCAGGCAGTTGGACTAGATGACTGTTGTAAGTCCCTTCCAACTGAAGTATTCTATTCTGTTCTAAAAAAAAAAACCAAGATGGAAGCCCATGTAAACAGCAGAAATGAGGTACTTGTTCGTGTTGAACAAGTAAAATGGGGTATACTTGTTATTAATATTCATTAAGGAATTAATATTGCCTGCAGCCTTCCACTGAGGCTAATAGAATCATGTACCCATTGTACCGGTCTCTCTCCAAACAGAAGGCATTTGCAGTTTTGTGGCTCCCTCTTCTCATCACGCACACACACTACAGATGTGGCTGTCTGCTTTTAGGACATTTGGAAACCATATTCAAAGAGTTCCAGACCTCTGACATGGGTCAAACATCTATTCAGTCTCTGTTTTGTTCTTAATGGGAAGGATTTAATTCAATTGTATTGTGCAAATTTGGGGAAGACCACTTCATTTAAATCTAACTTTTTGTGAGATTGTTTGACTGAGGCAATCTAAACTTTGAGAGTATATTTGTCTTTAAAACCTCTTAAATAATTTCTAGTGGTTGCTTGTGGTTGTTTACTTAGTTGTGCCCAGAGTTGTATAAACACTGCGTAGAAATTCAGTTTAGACTCTTTGACCCAGATAAATAGATATAAATGATTTAAAAAATAACCTTTCCTCATATATCTAACATTCAGAAATGTCTGACTGGTTTTGTAGATATTTATCAGTATATGCTTTTACCTTTAATAAACCACAGTGCTATTGCGTCACTGAAAATACCTCAGACTGGTTGACTATTGATACACCTCAAGCCTTTAGAGTCGTTGTACTAATTTAAGCCTTATAGGCTCTGTGTAGGCAGACTTATTCAACCTTAACTCTCCTCTAGTTTAGGAAATAGTATGCATATAGAAAAGCAAAAACGGGAATGAAGTTGTGTTGCAGGAGACATTATATTTTCAGTACTTTATTCACTGAGCTGTTTTGGTTGATGAGTGTTTTCTATAATATGCATATACTCCACTGTACCACCTCACACTTCCTTTATTTATGGGTGAATAAGATCTACAGTTTGTGTTGTGATATGAAGGAGAACTCCTGAAAGATCAAGCCTGTTTTCAGAACGAGCTAGGGGACATCTGCAACCAGGAGAAGTGGTAAGATCTCTGAACGTGCTTTCCGTATAGTGGTGATCTCAGCAGCACTGAGGTGGAGGACGCACCTTATGCAGCCCACTGATGATCATTTCTAGCTTCCAGAAATCAGTGTGTTGTGGTGTTTTGAAAAAAAGCTGTATGTAACCTCATTTAGGGTAGGATTGCCATCTGTCTTTCAGATCAGTGGAAAAGTGGAAGTATCTAGTGACACTCAGTTTGGAGAACACCTGGGTCCTGCCTTCATTAGAAGTGCTACAGTGCTAATGAGCATGCTGTAACGGTCTGTGGAGGCATTTTAACATGGTAAAGTAGGTGTAAAATAAGCCAGGGTTTCCCAGCGGTAGCTAGCTAAATTGAGGTAATAAGTATCACAGTGCACAAGGTGAGGAGAAAGGTGCAGGTCAGATGATTTGTGTTAGCTATTTTCCTTAGACATATTCACTGTAATTGAATACATGGAAGTACATTCTAGATTAAGCTACACAACAATGTAGCTAGACTACTGAATTTTCACTAGAAAGTATTACACTGTGAATTGTTACTAAATTAGTTGTACTTACATCTAAGGTATCCAATAACTAGAATATTTTGTCATCTCTCCCATTTTTTGGCTTCCTTAAGTGCACTTTCCCCCTCAATACTGTAGACTACTTTTCACCTTTGAAACAATTGGGTTGGTTGTGCATATGATACCCACTTAACAACTACAGGGAGTTCTTTTTTGGCCCAGATAAAAAGTGCTCAGGTTTGAAATTGAACACTTTCTTTTTAGATTGATTGTACCACATAGGACCTTTCCTTGCTTTGACTGTTTAAACCAGGAAAAACAAAAACAGTTTGTTGGTAGATGGAAATGCTGCCTACCCTGTTCTTGCTGGGATGTCAGCCTACACAGTATCTTTTTAAGGTAATGTCCTGGTTTCGGCTGGGATAGAGTTAGTTCTCTTCCTAGTAGCTGGCATAGTGCTGTGTTTTGGATTTAGTAGGAGAAGAATGTTGATAACACACTGATGGTTTAGTTGTTGCTAAGTACTGCTTATGCTACTCAAGGGCTTTTCAGCTTCCCATGCTCTGCCAGGTGCACAAGAAACTGGGAGGGGGCACAGCCAGAATAGCTGATCCAAACTGACCAAAGGGCTATTCCATACCATATGATGTCATGCTCAGTATATAAACTGGGGAAGGGGGGGGGTTGGCCAGGGGGCAGCGATCGCTGCTTGGGACCTGTCTGGGTATTGTTTGGCGGGTGGTGAGCAATTGCATTGTGCATCACTTGCTTTGTATATTATTATTATTATCATCATTATTATATTGTTATTATTATTGTTACTACTGTACTTTCTTTCAATTATTAAACTGTTCTTATCTCAACCCAGGAGTTCTTCTCACTCTTACTCCTCTGATTCTCTCCGCCATCCCATCAGGGTAGGGGGAGTGAGCGAGCGGCTGCGTGGTGCTTAGTTGCTGGCTGGGGCTAAACCATGACAGGTAGCTAAATAAGATCCAGACACTTTGCAGCATATAGAAATTGGTACATGAACACGAACAATGGATGAATACCATGACCTGGAAATTCCCAAACTGTGCAAACTTCCCTAAGTCTAGACTTAAGTGTATAGAGATGTTTCTGCTTCTCATTGTACATTCAGTGATTATTGAAGAAAGAGAATTTGAGACATTATTACACTTCCTTTGTAAAGATGATGGGAAAATATATCAACTATTTTTATTGCCACAATAATTGCAAAATCAATCACATTACGTATTACTGTTATCTCTTCAGCTTTTACATTTGTAAGACAGAGCAACACCACAAAGTTAATACGGCAAACATTCATCAATGCAAGCTTTCATTCTTATGACAGTTTATTTCCTGGAAATGAGAAGGGGAAAACAAACAACTCACAAGCCCTAGAAAAGCTGGAGAAAAGATCACCCACAAGTTCCACAGCTGTATCAGAAGCTTCTTGCCTTAATGCCCCTTTTTTTCCCTCCTTATAGTCAATACTTTCAGTGGTACTTTTCTCTTTCCTTTTCAACCTGGTATTTTCTCAGTTCTGTGCATTGCTGTGTCCCAGTATTCCTAAGTGTCTGGTGTACGTATGTTTGGATGAGGAATTTGGAGAAGTGAAACTTGCACCTTGCCAACTGCCAAAGGTGGAAGACAATGACTCAAAATACTGAACCAGCAAAAATACTTCATGACCACAGGCCACAGATTCAGAGGGTTGGCATTGGCAGTGGGGAAGAATTGAGTCCAGGTAGCTGCTCATGCCCACCTTTGCCTTTGTCCTCTCTTTGTAGACTAGTGTTGGGACTTTTTTGGCCTGTAGACCCAAGTACAGTTGTGTTGAGGCACTGCTGACTTGAGTCATACAGCCAGTCCCCAGGCTATGTTGTAGATCTCTCTTTAAGCACAGGAACACTCAGCATTTGGAAGAAATGTTTGGCCCTGTCCTGAGGCATTTTGGTCTACTGGCAGAATGTGCTGGCACACTGAAACAGTGACAGCACCAGGAAGCTCCCACAGGATGGTGCATGCACTCTGGTTTTCACGTTTCTCTCCATCAAAGGCCCCTTGGCCTCATGTTTGGCTCATACTTCTTAAGTGTACGCTGTAGGAGACAAACAGGGCATATGGACTATTGGACTTCTGGTCATTTCTGCTGCACTGACTATATAAAGCAGATGATATGGAGGGAGAGGTAAACAACAGCGGAACTAGAGAGGAGGTGAAGTCTGAGAAGAGAAATTACAGCATCCCAGTCTAGGTGCAGTGCCTCAAGGCTATTGATTCAGGTGGCAACAACTAGTGGAAAAGACCAGCAGGAAGCTCACTTATCCTCAAGCTGAAGACAATGCACTTGTAATGAATCAATTGGAGAAAAGAGGCATTTGTACTTCTTTAGGCAGTGCAGTGTTTTGAAATTACATCTTTACATCAAGATGTAAAGCTTTATGCTTAAAGCTTTGCCAGATTGCTGCCTATCCCCTCCTAGGTTTACCATACAGAATATGTATCTTCATGGTTCTTTACCTTCTGCAGTGTCCCTTCAGCTACATTGAACCTCATATCTGAAGCAATTTTATGTTGCCTGAACTCCCAGAAGAGGCAGCTACCCTGCAGCTTCCATCTCTGCCTATTTTGTTTGTGGCATTCCCTGAATCAATACCTCTGACCTCTGTTTAAAAACCCGTGCTTCTTCCCAGAATTTGTGCATTTCAAAAATGACCTCTAACATTGCTTTTACCAACCCACCTTTGAGGAAGCAGATGGTGTGCTCTGAGGGCTCAACAGAGTCCATGTACAGCTGAACCCATCTGGCACTGGAGAATGTTATCCTGTATTGTTTACTATGGGTAGTTAGCAAGCAGACTTTCTGGGTGTATCACCAACAAATGTTTCCCCTCTTTCTTAATTTTCTTTATGTTTCCAGTGCATTCAAACTCTATACAATCAATGCAGCAAGATGATGTTCAAAACAAATTCCCTGCCCAGTGATGCATAGAAAGGAAGCATGCCCTGATGAAAAAGTCAGTATTGCAGTAGGGCCCACAGTGGCACAAAAATACAAAAGAAAGCATCCTGGAATATAATTTCGCAAAGGTTCTGTTCATAATTCAGAATTCGGAACATTACCTTACCATGCTTCATGCTGCTCCCTACTGGACTGCACACGATTAACTTAAATATTTATTAGCAGCTGGTGATTCTCTGAGCCTGTAGCCATTAGGCTGAGATGAGATACATAATCTGCCTGTGCTAGTACCTACACAGGAGCCTCTATTTTGTGTTTTTCAGTACCATTGCAGTCCTGGCAAGAAAAAAGGGAGTTTTTCACTAAAGATGATCAGGTTACACTAACTTAACATGGGAAATAAAGGCAAGGGTTGCATCCCTGTGCATTTTGGAAAAGTAAGTCCTGGTTTTGCTGAGCAGAACCCAACACTTTCTCCCTTGAAAATTCTTGGTTTATGTCCAGGGAAAAAGTTATCCTGAGTATAATTCGTAAGTCAATGGGACAACACTGACAGTGAGCCTGAATCCCAAGGAAGCTGTGTTGCAAGTATCACAGGTGCTTATGTAACAATGTCAGCTAATGCCCTATGCAAATTCAGCAGTCCCACAAGGGCCTTTGGAAAATTGAAGTAAAATATTGTAGCTGGACTTTTCCACGTGTAAGAACCAGTTATGAAACAGCTCGTCCAAAGGGATGCCAGAGCTAGGGGAGAAAAGTCTTTCCAGAGTGCTTTTTGTAAGTAAAGGAACTGGGATTTGTGTCTAGCTTGTAATTTCATCAATTAATTCTGGGCTTCCACACATAGTTTTGCTGCCCCTTTTCAAATTGTTCTGGGAAGAGCACAAATATGGTTTTAGCCTCTTCCTTCGCAACAACACCTGAGAGAGGCCTCTTCAGGCCTCTTCCTTTGAATCTAATGTGAAGTTTTCTCATGTGCTCACTTTTCACACACCCCTGATGCTGACAACAGTGTAAGGCTAAGTATTTACAAAGAAGAGCTTTTTCTTGACTAGTTATCATCTGTTGTGTTTTAACCCCAGCTGGCAACTAAGCACCACACAGCTGCTCACTCACTCTCTCCCGCCCCGACTGGGATGGGGGAATCAGAAGGGTAAAAGTAAGGAAACTCATGGGTTGAGATAAGAAGAGTTTAATAATTGAAATAAAATAAAATAATAAAAATAGTAGTAATAATAATAAAAAGAAAAATAAAAAAAAATGGTGAAAAGGAAAACAACAAGAAGAGGAATAAAACCCAGGAAAAACAAGTGATGCAACTGTTCACCACCCACCAATCGATACCCAGCCAGTCCCTGAGCAGTGACTGCTGACCTCTGGCCAACTCCCCGCAGCTTATATACTGAGCATGACGTCATATGGTATGGAATAGCCCTTTGGTCAGTTTGGATCAATTATCCTGGCTGTGCCCCCTCCCAGTTTCTTGTGCACCTGGCAGAGCACGGGAGGCTGAAAAGTCCTTGAGTAGCATAAGCAGTACTTAGCAACAACTAAACCATCAGTGTGTTATCAACATTCTTCTCATCCTAAATCCAAAACACAGCACTATGCCAGCTACTAGGAAGAAAATTAACTCTATCCAAGTTGAAACCAGAACACTCCTAAAACTTTAACAGTTGTTTATTTTACACAAGTTGTTCAACATTGCAAAGGGTAAAGAAATATTACAAGTCTGTTTAAATTTGCTAAAGTTTGTTTCTTTGTTTTTATTCACTTTTTTCCTTTTTTTTCTCCTCAACAGTTATCTAATGTAAATGATTATGAGAATAGCTCTCTTTCTGCTTCAGTGTTTGAATTCCTCTGTGTCTCTTCTTATGCAATTTGAGACGAAGTGTCAAAGACAGGAAAACATTGCAAAAGTAACTTTGTACTTTTATAAGTTGACAAATGAGCAATGTTTACATAGGAAAGAAACTACAGGAGCTTGTACTGTTCATTTAGTGTTGGTTGAAGCTGAGGAATACCATACGAAATTGAATATTTTTGGTGTACTTTTCAGAGCATCAGTGATGACTAGACCTGTGTAAATCCCAAATCAAAACAACACAATATTCAAAATCAGATTTCACACACACACCACTTCACTTCTAATCCATGAACCTGAATTTTGTAGGCAATTTTTCTGACAGGGGAACTTTTGTTGGCATCTTATGAGTTTTTCCACCTTTTCTGCTTGTCAATGGCAATTTTAGAGGTAGCTTTTCAAAGCAAATTTCCAAATATGGGGGAAAGTTATTTGCCGTTCCTTTTTTTTCTTTTTTCAAATGGTTGAATCTGTCATATACGTTCACCTGGGTAGTCTAGTTTTACTCAGTTGCAGAGAGGGGAGGAGGGGCTGACTATACTATACTCTCACTGAACCTTTTAACATTGCAAGTGTGCACTCATGAAGCCTGGTTTCTTCTGTGTCAGAGCTGAGGCTCTCTTTAGATTCTGTGTTGTCTAATACCAGTGGAGAGGTTACGCTGCTGTGATTTGCTCAGTGGGTGTTCAGTCACGTACATTGGCCATTTATTGTCATGCGATGTGTACAAACAATGTTTTAGAAAACTCTTTGACATAATTTGAAATTGACTGGTAGTTTCATTGGTCTCTAGACGTGGACAGACAGTTTGAATTGGCCTCATTTTCCTAAACAACAATGTTTAAAAGGTATCATTTAGGCTAAAATTAATAATGTTTTTTGCTTTATTGTTATTCTTCCCTCGAAAGGTCTTTGATTATTGTGTGAATTCACTATTTAGTCAGAATTTCTGTCTCAAGGGGAGATCAAACAAGAATGGGGTTTTGGGGTCCTTTTGGATCCAGTTAATTCCATATAAGAATTATTACTCTGCTGTTAAGGTTAACGATTTTTGAGGGATGAGTGAAGTCTGCTGGGAAACATGAGGGTTTTCATACCCCAAACCTACAAAGTCTTCCTGTTCTGGTCAGAGACCAGCATCTTCTCCTGACAGTACTGCTACAGTCTAGAATCCAGCTCATGTTAACTCATGGTTGCAAAAATGCCTTTGTAGGCTGAAAGCCATGTGATAATGATGTGTGTTTCCCCCACTTGCCATTCCAGGTTCAAAATGCATATTTAAGTTCTTAAAACTTGAGTTTTAACTTTTCTTAAGTTCTTTTCTTGGCATCTTAGAGTAACTCTTCACTTGCAGTGATTCATATCAGTATCACTGCATTTAACCAGTACTTGACTAAACTATTTCATCCTCACTGAGATAAATGGTGGCTTGATTACAGTGTGGTGCATTATATTTTGCCACAAATGTAGATGAGATTTTCAGTGTTCACATTAAATTGGATGAGTTTGTTGTGTAAAACAAAAACAGACGGACTCTACGTAGCTTGAGCTCTAGCTTTGTTTATGGGTTTTACAGTGGGACAGGATGTGTAAACATCATTCTAGATGCTCATCCAAACCTTACTGAAAAACCATAAGAGCATGGATCCTGTTCAGATCTGCCATTGCCACCTCTAGCTTGAGGCATTTATGAGTTGGTGTGCTTAGCATGTGGTGTGGCAGGGGAGGTTGGAATGATGACCACTGGCAGCATATATTGGACAAAACTGGGAAAAGGCAGGCTGGTCACGCCTTCAAAATTTCTGGTCTATTAGATGAAGATTAAAATGATCTTTGATAGTTCAGCAACTTGCACAAATTTGTTATTCACCGTAATGCTCAGCATGATTGTTTGGAAACAACTGGCTGTCACAATACACATCCCTTACCTTTCTTCTGATGCTACCACTCTGTTGCCATTTGACACAGTATTTGTGAAGCATTCCCTCTTCATTATTGGACGGAAGGTCCTCAGAAGCTTTTTCGCTAGAGTGGACCTCCCAGTGTCCATGTTGTGGCAATCTAAGTCCTATATCATCTAAGAAAGTGGATGGCAAGATACACCAGCTTTGGACAGCTTCAGTATCTGTTTGTCCCATTTTGCATTATTGATGTTGTTGTGCAATTTTATTGACATAATGCACAAATAGGCTTCAGGAAGGTCAAGCAAAGCAAATCACTGATATGCTGCTAGTGAATTTTCAACTAGTCATTGTGGAGCCGAAACTGAGGGTAAAGGAGGAAAATAGGAAGAAAAGGGAAGGATAGGCAGAAACAAGATAGTATTGGTGCCAAGACTTCAAGCTAATCCATATTTATTGTGCCTGGTTAGCAATATTTGAGGAATGAAAATTTACCAAGAAAAATATGAAAACATTTCTCTGCAAAAGGATCATTGGGGATCTAATACTACTTTCAGTCAGAGCTTGAGGCAGGAGGGTATTTGGGTATTGCAGTACTGAGTACAGCTGAAGTGTTCAGTGCTTCTACAGCAGGAAAGCAACGCTAATTGGTCTGCAGATGTCTGCAAACCAATGACACTCCTGCATGGCACATGGAATCCAACAGTGCATGCAGGGAATGGAGATGGGAGATATATGCCCTTGTAAACACGATAACAATATGCATAAGAAGTTTATTTTAATAAACGATCTTTAAACGTTTCCTGTTGTTCTTCGTTGCATCTTTTTCTTATTATCACTATTCAAAGACATTTTTAGTGCTGCTCCTCTTTCTAACCTTGGGTTATTTCAAACAGATGTTTTTGAAGTGCTTTGTTTGTGTTCCATTGAATGCGTGCAGGAAATCTCAGTCGATTTTTTTTTTTCCCCTTCTTACATGACCAGTCATGAATGAAAAGTGTTTCCTACAATTTACTATTTTGTCAGCTGCACACAATTTTCTTTTCACAATTTTTAGTGCAAACTTTTCATTGTTTCATTTCTAACTGCTAATCTATTTCATAGTACAATGAACAAGCCATCGATTTCAGAAGTTTCTTTTGCCCCAAGAGGTCATTTCTCAATCATGCTCTCCAAATTTGGCTAATTGCTCTTTTGACCCATCAGGTTGCTGAATATGTGTTTCATGGAATCTTGAGGTTTTTCCGTAACATTTGCGGTTGGTAATTTGTACCAGCTGTAGCAGCCATTCTAACTCTTTTTTTATGGCTCAGTAAAGGAGAGGTGAGTTACTGCAATTAAAACAAGGAGGTAAGATTCTACCAAGCAAAAGTGCATGATATATTCATAGGATGGACTTCTTGTGATGCTTGCATAGCCTTTTCGAGTTCATCTCTAAATAAGACATGTAGTCTTGGAGAAATGAGCATGGCTCAGAAATTTGCTTTCACCTGAACATAATTTAACCATCAGTGCTGCAGTGGCCAGACTGTGGATTTGGGATAACTCTAGTTCCTGTGCATATTAGCAAACATACAGGTTTGAAAGGCTAGTAGTGGTTAGCCACAGTACACCTGGATCTATTAGCCAGGCTGCTAATTGAAGTAGACAAGGAAGCAGTCTGCAGTGCAAAGACCAAACTACTGGGTTATCAATAAAGACCACTGTGTGGAGAACTATTGTGAATCATTTGCATTCCAAAAAAACATGGCTAGGACCCTATCTCAACTATTTTTTATTACAATTTGTGGCTTGACAACGTCCAGCTTTCATTTTGTAATTGCCTCCTCTTGCCATTTCTCTCCAAAGACTACGGTTCTTCTGATAGTGCCCAGGTTGTTAAAAATTCCTGGCATGGCAAATATCCAGCTCAACACCTTCCTTATGTGCAGCTGAAAGTTGGCAATGGCCTTGGTTTTCCAGCTTTTAGCAAAAGACAAGGGAATGTTTACTGCTCACTTTAGGAATGCTTCCCTCTAAATAAAGATAATTAAGGGTAGCAAGAATGGGCTTGCTTTGTAGAAGTATAGACTGGCCAACTTGCAGCCACTAAGAGGGGAAATGACTTTGCAGTTTAATGCAAACTTTGTGGGCTTTAGGAGAACAACAGCTTGCTTTTAACAATATTTGTTAAAAGGGTAAAGTGTATATTGAGGAAAGGCATATTAAGTATCTGAGCAAACAAATGCACATGCTAGTGTTACCAGAGAAGTGTGGTGAACTCCTAAACTTTCAGAGTGATTTCTTCAGGCTACAAAAAGTGCATAGCAGAGCTTTAATATGGTGATAAGTAAAACTTCAGTACTGACTCCGCTAATTTTTCTGATTTTTAGACCAGCAAATCAGCTGGGTAAATAACGTCAATCAATTAGCTCTGTAATATTCCTGGTAAGTATGTTGTCTGGAATGGAAATCAGAGGCAGAAAAGTGAGGATCCACATCTTAAATGTGTCTAAAAGCCTCAGTGCCTGGGTATCCAAAATCTACTAAGGAAGGCTGTAAGCCTTTAAATATAATGGCAATGGTTGAAGTTTTTAACCAGAAATCTGAATGTTTGCCATTTATGCCAATTTAGAATAAAACAAAATCTAAAATGTTTTATCAATGAGTTACTTCTGATCACAGCAAAAATTAAAGTTAGCAGCTGTGTAAAATATATTGTTCATGAGAAAATGCTTTATAAATCCAGATTTATAAATAGCACAAAACCTTTGGCTAATATCAGCTGGCCTGTGTCTAATGGGGTCAGTAATGATGACTTCAAGAGCATGCAGCTGCCTTGGGAATCTAGAGGAGCTTAGGGGTCCATCAGAGTAAGAAGTTTGCCAAACCCAGCAAAGAGCATTGAGGTCATACGGGAATTTGCCATTGATCTGTGCCTGTCTCTTGCCATAGCTGATGGGATATCAATGAGATGTAGTCTTCTTCTGAGTCTTGGGAAGTGCTGATGGCTGAAAGGAAGCAGCCTGGGAACCAATTCTCCTGCCTTTGCTTACTGGGCATTTCTGAAGACCGGGTAGGGTCATATTCCTGCCTGAACTTCACACTGCATGTGGACTCTGATCTGCACTTGCCTAACTGCCCTATGGGTTCCTAAAAGCTGCTCTGGAAAGTAACTGATTTTAGGAATTGGAAAGAATGAGATAATCACGGACTTTCTGCCCATGGACATTTTAATGGTAACAGATGGGGAAGAACTATGGTTACCATGAAATATTTTGAAATTATCTGTTGAACTTCTCTCTGATCTCTGCAGTGAGCATTAAGTAGAGAGTCAGTGTGGAGTGCTGACATTCAGATCTTCGCAAAGCAATCTGCTTGCATCATGTGGAAGAATGACCTTGTTCAAGGACCCAGAAATGTGATAATTGTGGTTTCAAAGAAAAAGATTCCATCTGTATAAAACAAAGGAGAACGCATCATTGGATGCATCAACACTAAACTGACAATATGTGTCAGTTGCCTCAAATGCAAATTTAGGTGGTTCATTTCAGGTACCTATTTTTAAAGATTCAAATTAAAAATTGTTAGATTTGTGGCTGACGTTATAACTGAGGTTGCTTTTTATAAAAGGCACCAGTGATTTGGAATGGCTTAATTCTGGGAGACTTCACTTGCTGTCTTTGGATCTTATTTTCAACAAATTCAGTGATCCTACCGTTTCCCAAAAAAACTAATTCATGCTGGCGTCCCAAAAAGTAGTCTGCCAAAAGGAAAGCTTACTTTGGGAAACACCAGTTAGAAGATGGCTAGTTGTGAAAACAGAATATAGCAGCCTTTCTTTCTCTCCCACATCTGAAATTTACCCTTGCTCAGCTCCCAATTTATTCAGTGGAAAGAGTCATCTCACCTCATCTCAGCTGTCTGAAACGACAATGACTGCCTAAGCTCATCTTTTAGCTTATTTCTGTCATTAGTGGGGGAAGGAACACACATCAAAAAAGCAGTGCACCCTTTCCTGAGGCAATGTATGACAGGCAGCTTTTGAAGGTGACTCCTCCTGGTTATCCATCTCCAGTGACTTCCATGAGCATCTGTGTGCCTGATTTCTCTAAAAGGTTAGTGCTAGGTGAGGTGATTGACTTGAATGAAAAAGGACTCATGAGCAAGACTTCTAATGACCTCACCGCCAAAGACTCTGACATTAAAATTTTACCCACATTAAAGCTTTTTACTACTTAGATATTCTAACTCAGTTCCCAAAGTTCAGAACCTGAGAATGGCGAGGGTGTTTGCACATAAGAAAAGAGTACGCCCTTTAGAAGTTTTCAGTAGCAGGAGATGGAGACAAGTAATTCAAAGGACTTGGTGCTGAGGAACTGCTTAGGCTGTTGTTTTATTGAAAATCCTCCAGTAAGACAAAGTTTGCTAATGTTTTGGGCACAGGAGTTCTCTTCCTGTAATAGGCATGAAGGAATTCATGACTGTGAAATGAAATTATAAACTGTATACAATTTCACTTATAGTTGGCTAATGTGGTCAAAAGTTTATTTGAGTTAAAGTGAGGTGAAAAAAGCTGTTCACCATCCTGCTAAGGCCACTGAACTTATTGTTGCATTTTTGTGCTTCTAAATAATACAAAATTAATTGATTACTTCATTTTTAAAATTTTTTTGTTGTTGTTCAAAGGAAGAAGGATATTTCAGGAAACATGAGGAAGGCAAAACAATTAGTCAGGAAATTGCTTGTAATTTCTTCTGATGAAAAATGCCAGTGTAGCAATGCTCTGTGTTTCAGTGATTGCTCCTCACAAATACATGTTTTTTCTTCCTCTGGATGTTGTCATTTGCGTTTTTCTATACAAAAGCAGTGACAGAAGGTAACTGTCCAGCCTAATACAAATCCAGTGGGTCACAGGCTACCAGCTAGTCTATCTTTGGTTGTGTTTTGAGGGTTACTGCTGGAGCTGACTTTCTGGGTTGTGTCTTTTCCTCAGTGGTTCACACATGCTATATATGCAGAGCCTTAGACTAAGATGTGGCAGACTGTGGAATGAATCATACCTGCTGACTGTTGTGAAAAGACATGGTGAGCTCCTGGATTGCTTTCTGTGTGTGCTGTCCCCCTCCCACCAACCCACTATTTGAATGGAGCATCAAAGGGTCTGCTATGCAAACTGTGGAGGCATCTGTCCACCCAGCTGACTTAAACTACTGCACACGTGCATTATGCCGCATAACCGTGTGCAGTCTGCTCTGGATACTTTGGGGCACAGTTAAATATGCTGTGCGTTTGCTTTGCAGTTTCTTTATGCCCTAGCAGGCAGTCGGATACTGTCATGGGGCATCTGACAGACCTTCTATGTGCTCGCTGCTTAGCTGGTCTGCACATGCTCTCTAACTCTGATATGTCCTCAGAATATCAGATTTATTGAGTTTGTACATTATAGAGAGATAGCAGATGCACACCTATTTCTGTGTTGAAATTGAAATAGTTCACTGCACAGTGAACATCTGTTTCTCAAACTTATTAATGAATTTCCTACCAGTAATTATGGTGGTTTTTCAGAGAAGGGTAAGGAATGTACTGTAGATCAGAAGGCAGGGTTTTGTCTTTCAGTTCAGCAGATGTTTGTCTTTCCAGCCTGTAGAAGTGACCCTTGGTCGTCTTCTGTGTGTAAACTGAAGCTGGCATTTATGCAGTCAGGTCTACTTCTGATTATTATTTTGTTAATTTCTAATGCATGTGGTTGATTTTTATTTTTTTTTTTTTAAAAAAAAAAGCAATTCGAGCTGGCTATCAAATGTTATCACAAATGACTTGTCTTTGAAATCATTCTCTTGGGTTTTCACTACATAAGGGTAATTTGACTAACAGAAGCCACATAAACACAGATTGATAGCAGAAGGTGCCTCTTATTCATGCCCCCAGAGTCAGAGTGACAAGGATTTGCTGAAGCTGAAAGTGTTCCTCACTAAGTGTGTAATTGTAATGACATTCTTTTTGTCTGCAAAAGGCTCATGAAGGACCTTATTGTAACTGTTGTGTGCCAGTTTTTGCTCATGAACCTCTGTGATGAACAGGACTGTGACTAGAGTGTCCTGTACTGAAGTTAATGGTGACAATATTTTGGGCAAAATTTTGTGTATCTAAGCATTAATCATGTCAAGATTATTAGAAATGGTTTCTTATATGGATGTAGTAGCTTGCATTCTTATCCAATATGCAATTGCAACACCTTTTACAAGTACACCCAGTTCCATTGAAAGTTGGTGAAATTTGAGACTGAAGGAAATGCCTGAACAGCACAAAGTACCTTCACAGGAATAGGGAGAGGCCATGAAAGCAGAGCTGATTTCTTACAGAATGTGTTCCAGGATCCTTTTTGTTTACAGAGAACCCCCAAACTGTTTGCTCATGGAGTGCAGTGTCAGAATTACACTGAATGTAATGGGCTATTGTCTGCTTAAGGAAACTTTGATGTAAATTTTGGAAGGTAATTCCAAAGCTTTGTAAACTTGAGGAATAGCAAGAACAGATTCTCTCCTGGGATGTGAAACCAGCATTCAGGATATGAAACCTGATGTTTCATTGCTACAAACACCTGTTTTCATCAGGTGTCCATAAAATTTGGTTCTCTGTACAAAACTTTCTTGTACCATATGCTCTTGGTCCATCAGTAAAACCTGGTACATCAGTAAAACTCTCACAAAAGAGTTCAGAAGGGGCATTCTCATGTACAGCTGTAGCTGTGGAATGATTCAGTGTTATGAAAAGATTTTCTCTATTTGTGTGTATGAACTACGTACATCTTTGAAAAGAAGTAAGAATGACACATCTTTTCTGGGGTTATTGCAGTAGGAAGCCAGTAACTCATTTTAGCTAGTTGTGTCACTATTAGCGAGGGTGGGAGGAGTTCTAATGTTGCTCAAATCTCTTAAGTTTTCCAGAACATTTTCATATTTTGCAGAAAGATAAATCAAAAGCCTTTTTGTGGTGTGGTGTGGATGATATCTACCTTCCACTCCTCCTCCTCAGACAGGAGACAGGAAGCTGAATAATTTCTTCCAACCCGTATCTGGAGCAAACTTTCAAAATCACAACCCAGGCATATAATCCACTCATGAGGATTTTCTGGTCTAGGGTATAAGTCCTTTCTCCCACCAAGCTGTCTTTAGGACTGAGCTATCAAAGATGATTCCCTCAGTCTATCACCTGAGCTCTGGGATCTCCAATTTCAGTATCTGTTAAAAAGGACCAAGTGGCAATCACTTCAGCCCAGGGTTCCCCTCTCTGGTGAGGGCCTTTTGCTACGTGGACAGGGCTTAGTTTTGATAAGAAATTCCACTGCAGGCTTTCTTAATGAAACTTGTATCAGACTTAGCAGAGGCTTTTGATTAGCTTTTGATCTTAGATAATTAGTGACAATTGATGAAAGAACATTGTCTCAAGAGAGTGCTTAACCAGCTCTAGCAATGCTGTGTTCAATAGCTTGCCCTCTTCCCAGCTATAATAAAAAATCTCTCTGCTTTCTACAAACCTCACCTGTCAGGTAGTAGGCTATCATGGTTGAAACAACATGCTAATCAGGTTCAGCTGTCCATGTCAAACTGTTTAGCCATTACTATCAAGAGTAAACCAGGGATAAATATTCCATCCTTGGTAATCTGTAAAGATACTAGAATTTTTTTTTTAATTTATTTTTAATGTGCATTCCAAGTAGTTTTTTCCTCAGCCAGCCCAATGGTATGAGAATGGTCCTCGGAGGAAAAGAGTTGTACTGTTGAAAACGTGTGGTGAATCACAGTCAATAAAGCTTTGAAAATAAATGCGGAGACTAACCACGCAGCTTTGCAGACTTTACACTGGTTGGAAGAGCTTGCCCCAAGTATTCAGACGATACGTGTGCTTTGCATGTTGATTGAAGCTGACTGGTATCCAGACTGCAGTGGTGTTAATCTTCTCTGCAGTGATATGTAATGCTATTTTTAAAAAAAATCGACAGCATAAAAGAAAGCCCTCTAGCTAGGAGATAAATATTTGTACACAGATACTGTTTTATTTATAACAGAGAGGAGAATGCTTGGAGCAGTTACTCAGAAATTTTACATTTCAAGAACACGCTGAAAACAGCTTCACTTTTTCCTGTTATTCAGTTTGCATCTTGAGTGGCTTTGGGTCTTTGAGCTGTGTAACTTTCATGGACTGAGTTCACTTGGCAGTTTCTAGTCATTTGCTTTCTATCTCCCTAAATCTTATGATAGCCACTACTTCAGGGAAACTTTAAAAGGAGTGGAAGTGGGGCTGTGGAACAGCGTACGCTCTGGGTGACCTCTCACCTTCACTGAGAACTCAGCCCACCTGTTTTACACAAATGTATTGCTCTGCTGAATTCAGTGGGATTATTTGCAGATACTCTCAGGGGTTTTTATGGGGGTTGCATACACATATTTTTCTTGGAAGGGCAGTGTGGGGGGCCACATTCTGGAATTGGCCCTTTCCAAGACTTTACACCTACTTGAGCTCCCTGTGTGGTCAGTGGAAGTTAAAATGCATAGCATTGCTCAGGACTAAGCTTTTCCTTTGGGCAGTTAAGGGATTATTCCGAGGACTAAAACGTGAAATAACTGTGCGTAGAACAAAGGTTCTCAGACTTTTTCCATAATATTTGGCACGCTCACAGAGAATTTGCAGACTGGAGGAATAGCTTCCCTTGGAAATCTCATGAAGAAAAGCATTAGCTGTATCTTAATATAATTAAACAACTAGATTTAGAGCTAATAATGTGTGACCAATCAGTTCTTTGTAACTGCTGTGCTGATGACCACAATCTGAAAAACTTCTGGCTGACATAGGTCAGCCTGGCTCACCTGTGGCATATGCCATGGTCTTAAGATAGCTTAATATTAGAAATGGTTAACACTTCCCTTCTGGCCTGCGATCTCCTTACGCACAGGAGTTGGCTGCTTCTACAGCTGGCTCCATGGGCTTCAGTGGAACTAGGTCTGGTAGACCTGTGCAAAGTTTTACTTCTGAACTTGAAAGGAAAAGGAAGGAGAAAAAAGAAACAGTGAAAATTTAGGTTTTGATCAGTCTATAATGAGCTTTTAAAAACAGAACAGAACCAAACATGCTTTGGTTGAAAAAAGCATTTTGTTCAGACAAAACAGACAGTTACAATAAAAGCAAAGTAAATGATGAACTGGGTTCCTTAAATAGATTGTGGTAATTATATCAGTATGTTTCTTTCAGTCAGTAGCCTGACAGACTCAGCATTTTCCTGTGAAACAGTAATGTGACTGAACCCTACTCACTTGCTGCAATGACTATTCTGAGGGGTAAAGATAGGAAGTCAGCATCTTGCCCTCTGCTTCCATTGCTTTAATACAAGCTCCTAAAAATAAAACATGTTAAAAGTTTGAGGTAATGTTCTTTATTTCAGTCAAAATGGTTTGGTGAATTTGATTGAATTCTGGAATTACTTCAGCCACGGTGAAACAGAATTTTTCAGCTAATAAATTTGCCTGGATGCCCTTCAGTGGGACAGCCTGGCCTTAACTTTATGATTGCATTTAGCACTATTTCAAAAAAATACATGGAATGCAATAAAGACAAACTATCACTGGGCTCTTATTTAGTAAAGGTAACCGGCAGCAGCTGCTGTGACTCAATGAATCAGAAATAGTTATAGATAATGGATGGTAAGACAAAGACAATGTAATTTTTTTTCACGAGAGCGCCTGATCGTGTGACAAGGTTTTATTATAACAACTGTACTTCTGTTTTTCCAAATGATTGATGCACGTGGTACTCTGCATAATCTTCTTTGATGATGAATGTTGGTGCCATGAAGCAACCATTATTCACTGCGCTATTATTGAACATGAATTTTGAATGACTTGTGGCATAGAGCTGCCGGGTACTTAAATCAATAAAATAAAAGTCAGGAAGAGCCAAAGATAATGTTCCTCCTGCAATATTAACTCCTGTGGCTTGTGTACAAACAATGTTTCTGGTAACTAGTTAAGAGCTCACATTCTGGATTCCCCATACATGGGATGAAGGAAGGAGGTGGCATATGAACCAATGCTTACTGTTTGGACATGGAAGTTGCTTTGTTTTTTTCTCTTCCTCCCCTCCTGCATTGGCAAGAAAAGCTGGGAATGGGTAGGAGCGATCAATGGTTTGGCTCTAGGGAGGAGGCGAATTCATCTTCCATGTGTGCTGCCCAAGGCTGGAATTGACCTGAAAGGTGGGTGAGCACCTTTCCTGGCTCTGTTCATCAAACACAACGTGTTGCTGCTCACACCTGGTGATGCAGTTACACAGAAGAGGGGTATGGGAGCACCGAGCAGTGTTTCTTCTTCCATGGGGCTGAGGTTGCTCCATGGATTCCCTGAGCTGGGTTCTAGGATTGGAAGGAAATGTGCTGGCACAGTTGAATGCTCTCCACCTGGCTTATGGAGAAGAGTTGTGTTCAGTGTATTTGTACATTACTGACCTTCCCATCTCCATTCTCACGGCAGGAATGAAGTATTGAACAATACTTTTGTTTTTCGACCACCGACAAGCGGATGAGTTAATCCTCCTGGAGATGGAGGGTCCACCTCTTGCTCAAGGTTCTTTGTAATGCTAAATATGTAGCTGTGTGTCAGCAGTACCACTGTCAGTAGGAGTGGTATTTATGTGACCTAGCCAGAGGAACAATATTTTTTATTATTTTTATTCTCCAGAGCCTCACTGTTTATGTGGGGAAAGGCGGGGGGAAGGAAAGCCATCTGAAAAGATCTGTTTGTGCAGTGCACATAGGCAGACTGACTGCTCCTCAGCTCTGCCATGAAATACAGCCCCATGGAGACTTGATTTCTCCTGAAAGCACTGATGCCACAGGGGCATTATGATAGCAAGGGAATACAGATACTCACTTAATTTTAAGAACTTCATGTACATGCCTACTGTAGGAGGTTGGGCTCCCACTACAGTTAAAGTGAGAGCAGGCACCTATATGGGGCTCTAGCTCTGAATTACCTTGTGGAAAAGGTTATTTTTCTCCATGGACTATAGAAAAAGCTGAGGAAGAGTAGTCCCCTGAGTAGAAGACAGATTTTAGATTACGTGACTACTCTTCTATATTTTTGCATCTTGAACAGGACAAATTAACAACTTGTGATTTCTGCTACACTGTTAAATGTATATTGAATGTTTATTTTAATGCTGTTTAACAAGGATGAAGATATTCACAAAAATGTTTTCACATGTCAAATCTTTATCCCATTGTCCTTTTAAAGGAATGATAATTTTCTTCTTATAATTGTAAGCATGTATATTCTTGGATTGTTTAAAATATTTACTTTTTACTCTTGACTTCTACATTTTCTTCTCCACTTTCTTCCCTTTTTTGTTTTTCTAATTTGCCACAGAAAGTAGAGTGAAGGAGAGGAAAAGACAAAAGAAAATTGCACAAATACATTAAGTGTCTTTGACACAGGAGACCTTTTCTGCACAAAGTTTTGTTTTCAGAAAGTCTGTCCCATCCCCCAATAATAATAATAACTGATAAAAAAACTTCCATGAGTTCTGTTTAATATAGATAGGATAGTCTAAGGGTGACCTCTTGATCTAATGAAAATCATAGCATTTCCTAACCTTGTATAGTATTTCTGTAATAGTATTTCTACATATACTCTAATACAATTTTGCATAAGTGTACACCAATCATCATAAATGGCTGACATTTGTCGATAGAGACCACTCACTTCCTTTCTTACGGCCAGAATGAAATTGCACTCTCTTAGATCCGGTGTTAAATTCCAAGTGATTTCTATTTTAACTTATTTCAGGATGAGTAGGGGACAGTCATAACTGTCTGACTTCCTTGAGCCTAAATATGGTGTGATGGTTGCCTGGCATCATTGTGACGGATCTCTGAAAAGTGTTTTTTGTTAATTTCTTGTATTTGGCTTAAGGAACCTTGTAGACTTCCAAAAGTTTTCACCTGACATTCATGTATGCTAGGTCTCATGCTGGATCCAGTTTTAAACTTACACTCTCAAACCTGTTTCTCCTTGTACTAATTAAATTTCTGTTTTCCTTTTCTCTAGGTTGAGGTCTTTGGTAAAGCAGTTAGAGAGAGGGGAAGCTTCAGTTGTAGACCTAAAGAAGAATTTGGAATATGCTGCGACTGTTCTTGAGTCAGTATATATTGACGAAACTAGGTGAGTTAACTACAGACATCAGCACTCTTCTTATATCTAGTACCGATGACACAAAATTGTAATTTACACGTCAGTTGGGAAATTTGTTCTAGCCAAGATTTATTACTCACAGACAATATGTCTTTAATCATTAAAATATTGTAGTCTGTGTAGAGCAGATCTTCAGTCCTTGGTCAAAATGCTGCTTTAAGTTTCCTGGGGCAGGGGAGGAGATCAAAAGCAATCATAAATTTAATATATATTCTCTTGGAGAAGTTTTTTCATAATAATTGTGTCCCACTTTTTCTGAAAGTTTCTAAATTCCTTCTCCTCTATTCTTTTTGAATAGTGTTAAATCTTCTCACTTGTATCAAGTCTTTGAAATTAAAAAAATTTTTACTCTGGGTCATGATAGAGGTAGACTGGTAAGACATTGCAGAAGAGTTTCCCGCCCTGTTATATGCCATTTCTCCAGTGCTAAATGTACTTGTAGAGTCACCTCAGATGACCAGAATAGGAGAAGACTGTATGATACTAACTGGGAAGTTAGACATGACCATAAATAAGCTCTGAAGGGCAGAAAGGTCAGGAATATCGATGAGCTGAAGATGATAAGTCAGTGGATGATTAAGTAGTTGTGCTTCAGAAGGCTGATACTTCTTGTTTGTTGGCCTAGTAGTGAGTTTCACAATCTGACATTTAACTATACAAGAGAATAAACAATCTGTTGAAGACTTGTTCAATTATGTTCCATTAGGGCTGATGAACCAAAGACTTTTAACAACTGCTTTAACTAGAATATATGTGAGTTTCTTTTTTGTTAATAATGTTGCAGTGCTTCTCCATGGAAGTCTGTGTACCCATCTTTTTCCTCCCACTTCTAGGCGTCTACTGGACACAGAAGATGAACTCAGTGACATCCAGTCTGACTCTGTGCCCTCGGAGGTCCGGGACTGGTTGGCTTCTACCTTCACGCGACAAATGGGGATGATGCTCAAAAGGACGGAGGAAAAACCCCGGTTCAGGAGCATAGTCCATGCAGTACAAGCTGGGATATTTGTGGAAAGGTAAAGGCGCATGTAATTGCTTTGTTCTAGCAGCTACCCAGGTACCGCAAATTGCACCTGCAGTATTGAATGAAGAATACTTAAATTATGCTTCTAATGATGTTTATACACAGATCTGGAAAGCACCTCGAAAGCTGAGATTAAGTAATAGATTGCAACCTGAAACAGCACATATTGATCTTTTCTTAGCTTAATACAGATGTATCAGCACAGTGGGAATAATTTTGAAAGAGAATATGTACCTCTGCATAACCCTAGGTCAAGAGTCACAGCTTTTAAAATTCAGTCAGCCCAGACCAAGCCCTGCCTTGCCTCTGTTTATCCCTGTTGTCTAGTATTTTTTATGAAGAACTGCTAAGAAACAGAAGAAAATCCTGTATGATAGAATTACAGCAATGAACTATAGACCAAGACTGATGTGAAAACTTTGGAGCTCAGGGAGGATTTTAAAAAAACCCCATTGAGTCCCCTCAGCCTTCTCTGTTGTGTTTTGCATCAGAACTTACTTCTAAAACTGATTTCACTCTCTGAACCCTGTAAAATGTTTAGTCATTTCAATTTGGACTCACTTCCAATCTTACCTTTTCTTACTGAGTACGCACTCTTCACTGACATTCTTTCTTCAAGCTAGAAGGAAGGCTGGCACATGTGAAACCATCAACAGACTTTAGGCAACATGAAAGTCAGCAGGTTCCAGGTCTCTACAGTAAAACTCAAGTCAGGAATGGAAGAGCAGAGTGCCTTTCACTGTTCATCATAATCACAGTGACAGCCTACTAGCCCTCTGTGCAGGAGGTTGGGCGTATCAGACAGTGGACCACAAGCCACACAGACACTTCCTCCAGCATGTCTATAGCCGATTTTTTTATCTGTATACCAAAGTTACTGTATGAGTGGCAGCAAATTGTGGTAAGACTAAACCTGTAATTTCTTCTTGGAACAGGTTTCTCCTAAGTTTGACAGGCTATTTGTGAATTAACCCTCACTCTCAGTGAGGAATTTGCTCAGCAAGGAGGTTAAATGAACTGCAGAGAGCTGGCTGCAGGAGACTGTTTTCCAGCTGATCTGAATCACTGTGGCCCAAAGGAGGAAGTATTCAAATATGATATGGCACCAGAGGAGGGTTGTGGCTCTCCTGAGCTGAGGGAGAGGGACTCTGCCTGAATTGTCACTTACGAGAAGACTATGGGGCTTCTGACTGGAGGGAGGAGGGGGTAAGAAATTCTGTAATTTGGGGCATGAGTGAATTTAGTTCTCCAAAGGGAGCTGACTTTTTTCAGTCTGAGTGCAGAACATGAAAAAGAAAAAGGAAAGTGAAAGAAGACTTCACATGGGATCATTTCAGATGGGAGACGAGAGCTTTCCATCATATCCTTTTAGTCCTACATTACTTAAGTGCAAAAAAAGGTGACCTGCAGAAACACATTTTAGCTGTGACAGTGTTTCTACATTCACCACGCCTGTTAAACACAGTGTGGCCTGGAAACAAGTTTAAAATCTAGTACATACTTCAGTGCTTTGTTTAGTATGGTTGTACATGTTGGTTATTGCCTTAGTCTTTCTCTCTCTCCTTCAAACACACACAGAGCTAACACCCAAAAGATTTTATACCAATCCTAAAAAAATGCAGACAAAAGTAACAGCTGTACTGAACTGGAGTTGATTCATTGCAGACAACAAATGATTTCTGTAGTATGTTCAAAATTAGCTTGCATGTGGACCAGCAAGGACTAAGGGAACTGAAAGAGCAATATGGTCATCTGCAGTGGAAAATGAGGAACATCTTGTTTATTTGAGTGTAGCCTTTCCCTCTGATGAAGACCTGATATTGGCAGATTCTCTGTGATGTCCTGCCAGGTAACCAAGCTATGAGATACTGGGGAATGTATAGTTTCAAGTTAGGCTGTGCAATAGCAATGGTATAGAGAATATTGTGCAAGTTAGGAACAAGAAGGAAGAAAAAAAACAAACTTCAGTTCGGGTTTCCTGGACTATATAAGGTCTCCTGTAATGGTCTGTTGCTTTATGGTTTTTGTTTGTTTGTTTTGTTTTAATTCTATTTATGTGTTGCCTATTTTATCTTGGTAGAATGTACAGACGGACTTCAAATATGGTTGGCTTGAGCTACCCACCAGCTGTAATTGGAGTGCTAAAGGTAATACCAATAAAAAGGTGTTGGGGGGGTTCTGTACAAAGCATCAAGATAACCCTGCAATATTTGACTTGGTAAGGGGGTCTTAGTACTTGCCCTTTCCTTCTCTCTGACATTTAGTTTAGTTCACATACATTAATCATTTACTGGCCTAGGGGAATATCCTTTCAATAAAGGAAAGAACAGTTCAAGGCTGTGGCCATTTTCAGGTTGTGAAAGTTACAGCTCTGTTCTAGATTACGGTGATTAAACTGAGGACTTAGTGGCATGCTGGAATCAATCACAGCCTCCCACAGGGAAGAATGAAAACACAGATGGAGAGAGGTGGAGAAGGAAAAGGATCCATTGCTGTGAGAGAAGGGAATTTCTTGCATTGCTCAGCTTCTGGTCTTCAAGGTGACAATCAGTTTAGGAATAATGACCCTTTTAGGAGTTTTGAGGTTTCAGAGGAAAACTGGTTAGTCAGAAGTAGTCTGAAAAAAATAAGGTTCAATTCATGGGACAATTGCAAGATTCTTGACTTAGGCAGGAATTATCAAGACTACAAACACAAGTTAGCAACAAACTGCCTATACAGCAGCTTTGCAGGTTACGTTGCATGTGGTTCAATCATGCCATGCAATGGTGAGAAAATGTGATACAGTGGGGCAATACACAGAGACATTATGTGTAAAGCTTCTTTATCTGCTCTGCTCTTCCTTCTGCTCTGCTCCACACTGGAAAGACCTACAGTTAGAGTACTGAATCCTTTTTGGTTTGGATAGTACAACTCATCAAAAGATGTGAAGGAATTGCAGAAGGTCCATTGAATGCAAGAAGAATGATCAAACATGCCTTTCATGTACAGAATCAAAGCATCCATCCACACCTTTTTCCAACAGCAGGTTGATAAGTGTTAGCTTCACTCCTGCAAATGGGATCTAAAGTCTTTGTTCTTTTAGAACTACACCCCATAGCCAGCTTATGAGGGAACACATCTGTAATGGTACCTCTTCTCCCGAGTTCCTCAGCAGTAACAAGACAATCCAAGACCCATCAGCTACTCTCAACTGACTTAAACCTTACAGAATCCCTTTCCTCTTTCTATGTTTTTAAATGATTAAGGGTCATTAAGAGAACTGGTCATGCTAGAGTAAGTTAAAACACATCAGTAACAACAAAGGCATTGACTAATTTTGCTCAGGGTGAAGTAACGCCCGCTTGCCCACCGTGCACTCTAGGATGTATTTTTTTCCAAAACTATTTAGAGAACATGTCTTTGTCTGGATGGCCTTGGGGTTGGTAGTGGATGTGATTGAAATGGGAGTTACTTGTTTTGAAGAAGTCTTCTGTCTTTGAAATAATACTTCATCTTAAATTTCTCAGTCCCATCTCTTTAATGGAAAATGGTACATTTTGTTTCTTGCTTCAGTCCAGTAAAGCCAAGTAAAAAAAACTTACAACTACCTGACTGCTTGGTGTGCTCTATAAAATGAGCTGATGCTTTAAGCATGCAAAAGAGCGTAGGACTGTACCACACATCTCTTTAGCTGTTCTGGTTTACATAATCAACATTCCCCTCAGAGTCATGGTAATAGGGACAAGGATTGAGATGACACAGAGTTAAAACTAGCTTATTTTTCAACTGTGTGCTCTCCTTTTTGCTGCCATGGCCAACAGGACATCTGCATGGAGTAATCCAAAGTTGTGGAATCAGCTTGGCAAAATGAGGTTGGTTTTAATAAAACAATGAAATACTGCAGCTTCTGCAAAAAATGCAGATGGAGTGTCAGCAGTGCAAGTCCTAGGTGTATAATCTCTCTCACTTTTTCAATGGATGAGAAGTTAGGCAATTTTTTTAATTGATTGCGCAGCATCTCTCTATATATATTGGATACTGATTTTTCTGCTGTAGTAGCCTGTTGCCTTTCTGCATGACATGGGCATGATGATGTAAGACCTGTTGCCACAAAAGGGATAATCAGCCTTGTCTCTCATTCGAATAGTGGCCATACATGCCACTCATACAGACATGTTTGGATAAGTATGTTAACTTACCCAGTAAGTTGTGGTGATCTGCGGTTCAGCAGTGTAGTGCTAGAGACAGAACTTCACATTTAGGTGCTGAAGTAGTTACCCTGCTTTAGAAGTGAATTTTTCAGCCTTTTCTAATGCCCATGCTGTCACAACGATATTTTCTGAGCTAGCTAATATACAGGTAATGAACACAGAATCTGTAGTCACAATGTCTGCAGTATGGACTTCTGCTTGTCTGTGGCTACAGAAATGTCAGGCCTTCCAGTAACGCTGAGCAGAATAACATATATCCCTGAATCTGCTTGTTGGCTTATAAAACAAATCAAGTCTCTGAGGTTAAGGACAGACAGAAAGGCAGGAAACTGAACATTTAGGAAGAACTAGCTTTTCACTTCATCTCTAGGTTCCCTCAAGCAGTGGAGCAATGACCAAGTAATGAGGACACAGGACTGAGAAGTAAGACACCTTAGATGTATTTGCAGTTACACCACAGTGGGTATATGTGACATTAGAGCAGCTTATGACACTTCAGCTGAGGCTACAGGGCCAGTGACTTAGAGACATGTGTAGCACTGAAAGTTTCCCATCCCTTGCTTCGACTGCTCTCCTTAGGGAGAAGAAACACTTTTTCTCCTCCATCTCAAACACTCTGTGAAGTTCTGCCTCCCTTTAGATCTCTCCCCAATATAGGGGTCACTTCTGTGTTAAATTTTTTTTAAGGTCATAAAATCCACTAATTTTCATAAGCGTAACTGGTGTTGCTGCAAACCTCTAAGCCATCTGCGACACTTTCATGCTTCTGTTAAGAGGATTTTTCCCCCTAGTTATTCAGCGTAAAATGCTGCTGTCATTATTGTCAATAGCAAAACTTCTGTTGACTTGACAAGAGCAAGGATTTCTCCCTCAGTAAAATCTAAATAGCTCTACTGTGAAGCTTATCATCTATATGGTTAACCATTATTTTGTGCAAAAAAACAATTCTGATGTACTGTTCTGCAGTTTCACAATTTGGTAAATTTTATCTGCTGCAAGAACACAACTTTAACTACAGGAAAAATATAGAAAGGAACAAACCCCTTTTATTTCTACAGGCTAAGATTGCCTTACAGCAAATTAAATTTCAGCATAGTTGAGACGTTATTTTCAATGCCATAGGACCCAAAAGTAAACCATTATATATATGCAAGTGTTAAATTAATTTGCTTCATTGACTGAGATAAGTGATTACAAAATAAAAACACTAAAAAAAAACAGGAAAATACTTAAAATTGACTGAGTGGATGCTTTGGGCATTATTTTTCTTGCCTATTTTCTAGGTTTGTTCAAGGTCTTCAAAACATGTTTTCTTGGTGGTACTTTTTCTTCTCATGGTTGTTTTTCCTCTCCAACGCCTACTGAAAGTGTTGAAAAGCTGCAATTTATGATTACTCTTCTGTGACTTGGGCCACAAATCATCTCTGGAGAAGCTTGACCCTACCTTCAATGTGTGGGCCCCGCACAGCTTGTAAAATCAACTGCTTGGCAAAGCAAGTTATTTACTGGGATGGGTGAAAGCAGAGCTGAATCTTCAGTGTCTCTTCACTCACTAATTAGCCTCTACGTGGACTGTACTTCCACAAGAGGCACACTCAGCTCTGTGTAATCAACACTATGCAAGTAGCAGGGTTGTCAGGATCAGCCCATGCTGGAGAGAGCCGATACCAAAATACGTTGGTCTCGTTTAGAACATAAGAAGTCCTGTAGATATGCTGATGTATGGGTGGCCGACCACAAGGTGGTTAAAGGTCACTGTCCTTTGCATTTGACTTGAAGTTAGGACCTTACCTGCAACATGACCATGACAACAAACAACAAAGGTGGACTGAGCTTTAAGAGCTTGGTAGATAATTGTAATTTAGCATTTTTACTATTGCTAAAAAAGATGGCAGATTTTTAGACGGACTCTAATCCTTAACAGTACTCAACATTATGTCTAGCCACCCTCATTTCTTGCTCTGAGAGCAGATGTGCACGTGCATGTGTGAAACGTAGTCATCTTTCTTGCTGAAAGTGCCACAAGGAAATGGGAGTTTGAAAGTGGAGGGAAACTTCAGTGTACAGATGTCTATCTTTAATATGTGACTTAAGGAGAGTCATTTGGATAAATCCCTGTGGAAAGTACATCAAAGTTCTCAGCAGGCAAGAGAGATTGAGAGCTGGTCCTGTGCCAGACGCAGCTGCGTGGCTGATATGTATATCATTCTTCTAGCTATAACTCCTTCCTCACCTGTCGTCTTTGTTGCTACGAGGAGGAGAGAAAGGTTCATAGGTTTTTCAGGAACATCCAATTCTGAGATCAAGGAGCTTTATCTTGCTAGATAATGAGCGCTGTCAGCTCCAACAGCCTTTCCTGAGAGTTGAGATTTGAACTCAACCTTCTGCAAGAAGGTTTATACCTTATACTTTAGCTTTATGATCTGGGAAGTGAACTTTCCCTCCTCAGTCTCTTGAAGGACCACCCTGCAGCATTAATATATCATTTACAGCTGACTGGAACTTTCCCAACTGGAATTAGATATTTACTCTTCTGATACTTACTCTTCTGTTTTAAAGGTTGTTTTTTATATCCTTGTTAGCACTTAGTGTAACAATACTGTGATTTTCTCCTGGTCTGTAGTTTCCTGAACATTGAGTCCCAGTGGACTCACTTATCTTAAAGAAAAAAAATATAGGGTCATGCTGTCTTTGGCCAATTTAAGCTGCAATAATCATAATTCAGGATTAATACTAAAATCAGAAGGAAGGAAGTTGTTCTTTGGGTCTAGCAAGATAGTTCTTCTAGTTAGTTATTATTTTGGTTGATTGAACGGTAAGTGGTAAAAATATGACCACAGGTGCCTGTATTTTTTTTACCATGAAAAACATATCACCTTATTCTGTTTTAAGCATGAGTGAAGCACTGGAGCGCTTTGCTCACAGTACAAAGTCATAAGAACTCTGTAGGGACAGCAAAATCCAGAGGCTTTAATATCATTAAGAAGCGTATCTTTGTTATTGCTGTTTCCTTCAAAGTTAGTATTATTTTTCATAGACATAGCACATGGCTAGGGGACAGAGAAGGGTAAATACAGCCACAATAGGGCCATCCCAACGTTTCAGGTACTAAAGCAAACCAGGATTCTCATCTTTTTGGATTCAGTCTTTGCTGATTAAATTCTGGTGTGGAGAATTGAAATGTTTAGAATAAACAAACATCATGCGTGTTTGTAATGGAAGTTTCTTAAAAGCGAGTCATACAATACTGATGAGTAAATAAGATTCTGCATTGGTTAAATGGAATTGAAAAAGTTAAAAAAAACTCCAACTTATACACTTACATTGCCACTTTAATTCTCCATTTGTACATGTAAAGTGATAGAAATTGAACTATCATTGTAAAAGGGATGACCATATTAACTGTCTTTTCTACTCACTCTTGCAGAATGTAGACAAGTGGTCCTTCGATGTATTTGCACTAAATGATGCCAGTGGGGATCATGCACTGAAATTTATTTTCTATGAACTTCTCACACGCTATGATCTGATCAACCGTTTCAAGGTCAGTAGTTAGAAGATGGGTCTCTTCTTCCATCTTGGGTTTTGTTGAACTTCCCTCTCATCCTGCTTTGTTCCATTCAAAATGCAATTTTAGTGCTATTTGAAGTGCTGCACTTTCCCTAGTAAGCAAGACCGAATGTTATTTAAGTAGTACTTTAAATTGTGATGGGACACCATGAAATAGGTGGGTTTCCAAACAGGCTTCCCCATGAAATCCATGGGAAATATTAAATTTGATCCTGTGGGAATGATGGTGTCATTCTCCTGAGATTCATAGGACTCTCAAGCATGCAGGTAAAAAAGGAGAGCTTGAATTCAAATTCATCAAAAGAAGCATGGCCAGCACCTCCCAGTTGAGGGAGGTGATTCTCCCCTTCTACTCCACTCTGGTGAGACCCCACCTGGAGTACTGCATCGAGCTCTGGAGCCCGCAACACAGGAAATACATGGACCTGTGGGAGCTGGTCCAGAGGAGGGCCACGAAAATTATTGAAGGGCTGGAGCACCTCTCCTATGAAGAAAGGCTGAGAGCATTGGGGTTGTTCAGCCTGGAGAAGAGAAGGCTCCAGGGAGACCTTATTGTGGCCTTTCAGTACTTAAAGGGGCCTTGTAAGAAAGATGGGGACAAATTTTTTAGTAGGGCCTGTTGCGATAGGACAAGAGGTAATAGTTTGTCCTGGTTTTGGCTGGGATGGAGTTAATTTTCTTCCTAGTAGCTGGCATAGTGCTGTGTTTTGGATTTAGTAGGAGAAGAATGCTGATAACGTTGATGTTTTAGTTGTTGCTAAGTACTGCTTATGCTAGGTCAAGGACTTTTTCAGCTTCTCATGCTCTGCCAGGTGCACAAAAAGACTGGGAGGGGGCACAGGCAGGACAGCTGATCCAAACTGACCAAAGGGCTATTCCATAGTATATGACGTCATGCTCAGTATATAAACTGGGGGGAGTTGGCCGGGGAGCAGTGATCGCTGCTCGGGAACTGGCTGGGTATCCGTTGGTGCGTGGTAAGCAGTTGCATTGTGCATCGCTTGCTTTGTATATTCCTTTATCATTATTATTAGTAGTATTTTATCTTCCTCTGCTGTCCTATTAAACTGCCTTTATCTCAACCCATAGGTTTTACTTTTGTCTTTTCCTGATTCTCTCCCCCATCCCACCAGGGCAGGAGAGAGTGAGTGAGCAGCTGTGTGGTGCTTAGTTGCCAACTGGAGTTAAACCACGACATGGTTTTAAACTAAAAGACTGTAGATTTAGACTAGATGTAAGGAAGAAATTTTTCACGATGAGGGTGCTGAAACACTGGAACAGGTTGCCCAGAGAGCTGGTAGATGCCCCATCCCTGGAAATATTCAAGGTCAGGTTGGATGGGGCTCTGAGCAACCTGATCTAGTTGAAGCTGTCCCTGCTCATTGCAGGGGGGTTGGGCTTGATGACCTCTAAAGGTGCCTTCCAACCCAGACTATTCTGTGATTCTATGATTGTTACAGAGGTTTGCAGATGCAAATGCTACGTATCTTTCCTCCAGCTTTGAACAGACTTAAATTTGGATGGCAGAAACGTTGCTGTCAGATCCTGACCATTCTTCCCACCCAAATACTCCTCTGTCCCTTCCTCCATTGACACTTCCACTCCCTGGGGGTCCCCACTCACTTTGGCTGGAAAGCGTTTACAGATCTCTGGCTCCTGTACTTCAGGACCTGCTCATGCCCAATGAGAAAAGTTTGAAGAAGGTAACTGGTCAGAACTACATCCTCCCCTGATGTGTACCCAAGAGGAGAACAACAGTGCTCCTCTAACTGTGGAAATACAAGTGTTTAGGGTATTTGCTGTTTGAGCAGATGAAACTGGAGAACCCGTGTTGCCAGTTGCATATGTTGCAGCTGACACCACCTGCGTAATTTCCTCTCTATAAAATCCCCTGAGCTGCATTTTCTCAAGTGTGCACAGTTCTACTCTTGGAGTCAGAAAAGCATGGCAAGCCCATAGGATGGTCAGGCTGGATTTCGTCATGAAAAGCCAGACATCTGATAAATGATACTCCTCTTAGAGTATCTCAGACTTACTATATGATGTGTTTAATTAGAAAATCTTGAATGTGAATAGTAAAGCAGAGATACATTCCAGTGGGTTGTGAGGGGTACAGAGAGAGGCTTGTGGCCTAATTAGAAGTATATCTCCAGGGGCAATCAGTGAAGTGCTCTCTCTTACTTTTCATACTGCATGTGTCTTCCAGATGGCATTCTGTAGTATGCTTACTTGTGTGTGTTTATCTGTGGGAATGATTTATCCATAATGTAATCAGGGATGGGAAAGGCAGTTTGAGGAAGTAACCTGGATTCACTCTCTCTTGAGTGCCTGTTTCAGATATTTTAGCATGTTATTTATTTGTGAAGTACAAACTGCTCTTCAGGACCTCTTATCAAAATGCTCCCCTCCAAACGCTAGCCAGTAAAGGTGATTATTTTTTTTGTAATTCTGTGCTGTTTTCCTCAGATCCCCATTTCTGCCCTGGTGTCCTTTGTGGAAGCTCTGGAGGTTGGCTACAGTAAACACAAAAATCCTTATCACAACCTAATGCACGCCGCAGATGTGACACAGACGGTCCATTACCTCCTTTTCAAGACAGGCGTAGCGGTAAGTACAGGAGCTGGCATCCTGAATACATAATGAGATTACAACAATTTTGGCTTATTAAGCAGATTATGATTATCCACAGTAGAACCCATTTGCACTGTAGACAAACTTCATTTGATATGGCTGTAGTAATGAAAGTACAGATTAGGGATTATTTAGAAATAGAAGGTAGGTGAAGATATGGATAACTCTTTTAACAGTGATCTAGAAGAGGATGAATGAGAAACCCAAGCTCAGTTTTTCACTCTGCCACAGATCCCCTGGGTGATTCTGCTAACTCACTTTTCTGGGAATTCATTTCACCTAATGTGAAGAAGCAAATTGTCTAAGCTTTCTTCTTCCTTAAGGGAGCAAGGCAGTACGTCCAAAGGACAATTCATTCCACTTATCTGAGAATCACAAGAGCCATGCTCTGGAGATGCTGATCTCCATCCAGTCTCTCCAGCAAACTGGATGAACTGGCTTACATAGAAAGCTACAGACAGCTAAAGTCTGAGAGTAGTGACAGGAATGGATAGAAGGCTTGAACAAAAATACTTGGCATACTATATGTTCCCACAGTGGTTGTCAGAACAAACAACAGAAATATCTTTGAAAATGGGCTGGAGAAATTGAAGGCAGACAGATTCCAGGGTGGTGATCAGCCATTGCAGTCTGGGTTCAGCTGGGGCTTCAGAACATTGCTGGCCCCCTCAATGAGGAGAATAAATGGAAGGGAATATCTCATTCTCTTCCTCTTCTTACTCCTGGTTACTGCCACAGACAGAAAATGGAATGAAATTACTTTTAGTCCAATCCTGTGTGGCACCACTGTTCCACCTATTGTTCACTTCACCTTTTCCCAGCATCTAATTTGCCCTTGGCCCTTGCATCAGCAGAAGCATAGAGGCAAAGGTATCAGTGAAAGGGAGGTTCATCTGTTCAAGATTTTGCAGTATTCTCTCTTGTTACACCATGGCCATTCACTGGTTGCTCTCTTTGTCACTGGTACTTGAATACATGCAATGCTATTATATTGTGCTTCATTTCACTGAGTCCCTTCACTGACAGCCGTGCAGAAGCAGCCAAGGTAAGGACTTCCAGGTGCAGGGGGTCTTTGCAGTGCAGAGCACACACATGAACCCAGATCAGCAGAGGCTGAGGCTCTTAGTGCAGCTCCTGCCTTCTTGAACGCTCCCAGATCGTTCCAAGCTCCGTAACTGGGAGCTGTTAGAGAAAAGGATGAGGGAAACGCGTGGCTGCATGTGAGTCAGCCCAGCCAAATTCCACCACTGTTTCCGATGCCACGAGTACCTTAGATGGGCTGTACAAAATCACCGAAAAGTTGGCAGTCAACATGACTCATGGCAATGCTTGTGTCTCGGGCTGTATGTTGATGCTGCCTTTTTCTGTGCAGCTCAGTGGGAAACGTGCAGAAATGCAGCCGCCAGCATGTAGTGTGTGACGGAGCGTAGGACAGAGAGGTGCAAGCTACCAAGGCGTAGCGCAGCTCCTGCTATGCCTTTTAGGCCAGTTTCAACAACTGTAGAGCTGTTTACGCTGGGGAACAACCTTTTGTGCCTAGGGTCTGCTGTTCTGCAGTCCCCTAATTGCCAGAGTAATGTTGCTTTCAATTCTGAGGCCAGGCCTGGATGCTCTTCCCTGAGGAGTAACATGCTCCAGTGCCTCCTGGGAAGAAGCCCCGAGTCTGCTGTGTTGCATGTAGAGTGCACCTGTGAAACTGCCATGTAAAGACATATTTGGAAGGAGTCAGGCCCTGTGTGTCTCAAGACCTGATGCAGCCTGCGTGATTCTGGTGGAAGTTGTGTCGGTTGCTCCCGATTGTGTCTGAAGTGAACAGAAATTAGGTCAGATTTGCAACTAACACAGATGCATACTCAGCGCCTCCCGTGAGACCCTAAGTTGGTCAGTGCTGCTTTGAGGGCCATTAGTGAATGCAAAAGCACTGGAGGCTGTAGTGAGTAGGACTAGTACAACGTTGAGTAATGTGCATTGCGTTACAGTGGTGAGCAAATAGCTCCCCCTTTTCTCCTCAAGCCGTTGAAGGAGGGCAGTTTTCACTTGGGACTGCTGTGCTCGGAGAAGTGACTGGATGGAAATGGCTGCCCAAGTGCAGCAGCCCTCCTGGCCATGTCGGTTCAGAAGGGCCTTTTTCCAGCTTGCTGCTTCTCGGTCTGTTAGCAGTTTAGCTGCAAATCATCTGTGAATGAACGAGTGCTATTTCCTTCTAGCCCAAGTTGCCACGGTGCTGCATGGGGTTTCCTATTCTGTCTGTGAGCACCATAAAGCTAGGCAGGCGTTAAAAAAAGGGAGAACTGGAAGGACATGAAAATGCATGAGTAAGCGATGGGATAGTTTGGATTTTTTTTCTCTAAGAGGGAGAGGGATGATGTAGGGGGTAAAAAGGAAGAAACCACCCAAAATAAAGCCCCATAAACCAACCGAAACCAAAAAGCCCCAGTGTTTTTACTTACGTACAGAGCAAACTTGCTATGAAGTGCGTGAGGGGCACCAAGACTGTCAGTTGAGTGTGTTCCCTGGTTTGTTGCCAGCCCTGGGCTCCAGTAACCTGTGCTGGAAACGTGCCAGCGCGCTCCGTGGCTCCACGTGGGAGCAAAGGGAGTAGTGCTGTTGGTTAGAAACCAAGGTGTAAAAAGAGAGTTGCCACCATGGCCCGCTCCCTCCTGGCTGTGGGGTTCAAGACCTTAAATCCAGAGGAGCTCAGGGGCTCAGAGAAGTATTTTTTTCTGTAGAACCAGTTTGCAAGGCTCCGCTTCCATGTTTTATTCCTACCATTAAGATGAAGCTTTTTTCTCACACATCTCATGAACTAGAGATGCGATGCTGCTTCCGTGCACATTGGCAAAGAACACTCACGTTTGAATGCTCTCACACTTTGTCTTTGATCGGTAAGAGCCAGGAAGCAGGTAGGAGAGATGAGCCCATGGCTTGTATCCTCCCAAAAGGACTAGGGATGCAAGCTGGGGGAACTGACGCTCGCTCTCTCTTTTTTTTTTTTTCCCCTATAAGGCCATTGGTGTTCTGGATACCAGAAGTAGCACTAGTGAAGTGCGTGTGGGAGATAAAGAGGATGATTTTGTGCATGGTATTGGGTCAGGAAACCCATTTCCGTGTTCTGGAAGAGCAGCAGTGAGATCGAGCCCTGCGCCTTCTCTTCTGCCAGCTGCACGGGAGCAGTTCCCTCAGCCTGCCCGTGGGTGCCATGTGCCCCGGCCCCTCACCATCTGGAAGGCGCTGGTCTGGGCCCGCACCGCGTATGTCGGTGTTTCTCCTGTCCCGGGAGAGCAGAATGGGATGCAGGAGTCCGCACGCAACCTCAAAAGTACCAAATGAGAGAGGAGAGCAGTTTTTGTGTTTTAAATGGGGTTTCCATATTTTTATTGTTTTTTTCTTGTTTTTTGAATTGGTTTTTTATTGGTTTTTTGCATTGTTTCTTGGCCAATGTTGCCAAACTTCTTCCTGTCAGAACTGGAGTCTTGTGCTTGTGCAAAGGAAGAGCTGTCTGTCCATCTTGAATGTTTCCGGGGATGCTGCATCTGCCTTCTTTGCCGATCTCTTGCTTTTCTCCTGGATCGCCAGGCACTGTGTGAATGCTGCTTCATCCTTTACTAATTAGAGACTAAGAGCAGCTTTTTTTCTCCACTTTTACCTGAAATGATAAGGGTGTTTCCATACTCTTTGAGCAAGGAGAGACTTTTGAAAAGAGTTCCAAGAAGAAGTTGCAACAAAATGGTGTTAACTCAGCCAATGAACTTGCATTAAGCGTGCTTGCGCAGGGGTTTGTGTGTCCAGATCCTCAAAAGTGCATGGTACCAGACGGTATCGTGGCCAAAGCCAGTGGGTTCTGTAAATTGTAAAACCAAGTATGTAAGTGGTCTTGAGATTGCATTTAAGAAATCGAGAGTTGTAAGACGGGGTCCTTCTCGTGCTCGTGGCCGAGAGGCGCCTTTCTTGCTGGCAATAAGAAGGGGGTTTAGCTAGCGCGTACTTGTGCTACCTTTTCATTCCCGGTACCAGCGCACAAAGGAGAATCAAAACACAAGGCAATCCATTTTGGTAACACCAGGATGGCTAAATAAGCTTGCCGTTTCCCTTCCCTTCCGTTGCCTTCTGTTTGTTGCAGGAGAAGAGTCAAAGACCGCTGCGATAGAGCTGTGATCTAGAAGTTAGTTTCTTGAGTTTTAACGAGTAAATTTAGGAATGTTAAATAATAAGCACAGATGGATTGGTGGTCAATCCTCTACTATTTACTCCACTGAAAGCTCGTATGGGACACAAAGATTATGGCTTAAGCTTCCTATATGTATCTTAAATGTTACATGCATGCAGGAAATGTCACTTACCGACCCGTCGATGTCTGGTGTCAGGTACAGGATCTCTCAGGCTCAGGCAATAGCATTAACTTTGTTTAGGCCTACTTGCAGAGCATCTGCCTGGACCAAAGTGCAGTTAGTTCAAACAGCAGGAGTGCATCCCTCACACCCTTCCCCTTCCCTTCCCTCCCTTGCCCTTGCCCTTGCCCTTCCCCTTGCCCTTGTCCTTGCCCTTGCCCTTCCGCTTCCCTGTCCCTTTCCCTTCCCCATTTCCTTCCCCATTTCCTTCCCCTTTTCCTTCCCCTTCCTCTGTCCCTTTTCCCCTTTCCCCTGCCTCTTTCCCCCTGCCCTTTCCCTTTCCCTTCCCCTTCCCCTTTCCCTTCCCTTCTCCCTCCCTTCCCCTTCCCTTTCTCCTTTCTCCTTTCCCCTTTCCCCTTCCCCTTCCCCTTCCCCTTCCCCTTCCCCTTCCCCTTTTCCCCTTCCCCTTCTCCTTCCCCTTCCTCTTCCCCTTCTCTTTCCCCTTCCCCTTCGCCAGCCTTCCCCCCTTCACAGGAGTCTGCATGCAGCCTCAAATGTGCCAAATGAGAGAGGAGAGCAGGTTTTGCATTTTAAGCTGGTTTTTCTTGGTTTATTGATTGGGTTTTACTGGCGTTTGAATTGGGGTGTATTGTTTTTCTTTTTTTGTTGCATTGTTTCTTGGCCGATCTTGCCCAAGCTTCCTCCTGTCAGAACTGGAGTCCTGTGCTTCTCCAAAGGAAGAGCTGTCTGTCCATCGTGAATGTTGCCAGGGATGGAGCATGCACCTTCTTTGATGATGCGTTGCTATTCTGTGCTTGCACCCGAGGCAGGTCTGGCTTCATCTTTATGCAGCCATTGGGTAGCTGAGGCGAGAGCTAGCTGAGGAGAGCCACCCCCCCACACTGGCTTTCTCACCCTCAGACTGAAAAGATGTAACCTCCCAGCCCCACTAACCTCGGTGGCAATCCAGGGGAGTGCAATAGGCTCTGGTGGTGTCCGGTGGTCTCCATCATTCTCCGGTGGTCTCCAGCGATGTCCGGTGGTCTGTGATGGTCTGCGGCGGTGTCCAGTGATGTCCGGTGGTCTCCAGCGATGTCCGGTGGTCTGTGATGGTCTGCGGCGGTGTCCAGCGATGTCCGGTGGTGTCCGGTGGTCTCCAGCGATGTCCGGTGGTCTCCAGCGATGTCCAGCAGTGTCCAGCGGTGTGCAGCGGTCTCCGATGGTGTCCATCGGGCTCCAGGGGACTCTTCCTGGTGCTGTGGTGCTGCCAGGCAGATGATGGCAGCCCCTCTCCTCGGCCCTTCCCCCGGTCTGAGGAGAGGAGAGGAGAGGAGATGCCCCCCTTCATGAGGGGCGGGGGGTGGGGAGCGGGAAAGCAGGGCTCACGTGCAGCTTGACAGCTGGGTGATCTTCCTGCTGAGCCTGCCGGCTGTAGGTGTGGATGGTTCCCTGAGGGCTAGCGCTGGCTGCGGGGGTGTCACCGCTTGTTGGAAGCTGGCTGGGTGGAGGGTCCATGAGAGCCCCCGGGGGTCCCGCGTCGCTTTGTGCACCACGGTGTTGGAGGCAGCTGGGCCGTGGTGGGGTGGTGCCCCATGAGCGCTGTGGGAGCTGGGTCCACCTCCATGGGCTCGTCGGCCTCTGCAGGTGGATCCACGTCCATGGGCTCGTCGGCCTGTGGCGGTGGATCCACCTCCATGGGCTCGTCGGCCCCTGCAGGTGGATCCACCTCCATGGGCTCGTCGGCCTGTGGCAGTGGATCCACCTCCATGGGCTCGTCGGCCCCTGCAGGTGGATCCACCTCCATGGGCTCGTGGCTGTTGTGGGCCGGGTGAGGCTGCATGGGCTGGCCTGGCCTGCCAGAGGTGCTGCTCCTCCTGTCGGGCTGCTTGTGTTTGCCGGGCTGCGGAGGCATCCTCAGCGGTCGCAAGGCGCTCTTGTCGCTCGCCCCAGTCAGTGTGGGCCCTCTGCTCGCTTCTGCGGCTCCTCGTGTAGCAAGCACGCCTGTTGTCAGAGTGTGGGGCTGCTCAGGGAGCCGTGGGCCAGCCGCAGGGGTGGCTGCTTGCCTAACGGCAGGCTGGTGACGTCACCAACGGCCGCTGCACTGGCTGGGACGGTGGCCCACGAGGCCATGCAGGCCCCATGGCGGGGGGCCATTTTGCTCGCCAGAGAGAAAGGCTGCCCCTTGGGCAGCGGGCCTGCCCTCCAGCTGCCCTTGTGTGCCCTGGGCTGCGGCCCCCTGCTCGTGCCGGGCTGGGGTCCCCTCAAGGGTCCGGCGGCCGCAGTGTCCCGGGAGGGTGGGGGAGCCTGCGTGAGCCTCGAGCCGCTGGGCTCCCTGCAAGTGGCATGGTCCCCACAGGCGGGGGTGGCAGAGAGGGGCCGAGGGGAGGAGAGGGCCTGGCGTCCTGCGGGCTGCTGCGCAGGGGCGACGGAGGGGAGGAGTCCATTGTAGGGCCACAGAGGTCCTTGGGGCCTGGAGGTGGGGTTTCCTGAGGAGTGTGAGGAGGGGCAGGCCCGTGGGGGCTTGCTGTCCCCGGCTAGGTCTTGCCTCAGCTACCGAAGGAGTGGTTGAAGGCGAAGCCAGACGCGGCGTGGCCTTGCACCGAGAATGGCTGCGGGTCGGCCGTGAGTCTAGGCAAGCACGCAGGCCCGATTTGATCTTGGCTCCAGGCTCTGGAGGGGAGTGCTCAGGGTGGAGGGTGTGCAGGTACTTCTACTTAATGGTCAGAGGGCAGATTGTCTCTAGGATGTTTCCTTGGCCTGAGTTGATAGGTGAGTTCTCTGTATTGGAGAACGTTGTGATGTGAGCCTGCTTGTGAATACTTAGCCCGGTGCAACCGTGAGTCTCTGGGGGAGATTGACAGAAGGGCATGTCTGCCTCTCTCAGCTTGATATAGCTGATAGATTGTAGAGGTATGATCGTCCTTCCTTTTTCATCAGATTGCATTATTTCTTCTTTTGTTGGGTACCATTTTAGGTTTTCAAGACTTGGCTAATTTTTCTGGAGTCAAGTTACTTAATAAATCATTCGGGACAGTTGCTATTGGAGTGAATTCACTGTGGTTCTTCAAGAACTTCTTCCTGAATATAAAACTGGGTTTGAGTCATTGGGAATACAGGAGAAGAAGAAGATATTGCACAAGTACCAGGGGGATCTCTGACTTTCTAATCCCACTGGTAACCCTGGAAGTGAGAGCTGAATTTGCCTGCCTCTTCACCATATGTCAATAATAATATTAATATTTATAAAGCCTATGTATTCAGTGCTATGCTTTAGCACAGTTTCACAGCAACGTGTAGACGTTTGAAAGCAGCGCAGCCTCTTCTCTTACCTCATTTCTTCTTTGAGATTGTAAGCTGTATTTTCTTAGATGTAAAGAAGAGGAAACTATTTCAGTTGATTTGCTTTTCCTCTGCTTTTATATACCCTGTGTCTTTGATAGAAAGGTGTTAGCCCATATGAAAGATAGTTCGCTCTGAAGGTGTGTCATGTAAAGCCTTAACAGGTTTTTGTGCAGTATTAGCAGCATTAAATATAGTCCAGTGATCCCTCAGTGGAAACTCTTCTTGCCAACAGTTTCTGGGGACTACTTAGCCAGGTGTGCTGGTTTTGGCTGGGATAGAATTAATTTTCTTCACAGTAGCTAGCGTGGGGCTACGTTTTGGATTTCTGCTGAAATCGGTGCTATGCAGCATGCAGACCGCAGCACCATAACACGTTGTGTAGACTTCGAAGCCAACTGCAGAAACAAAGTGCGAAAACTGGTCAGAGCAAAAAGTAACAGATGTGTGTATCCCAGGCTCCAATCTGCCTGAGAAGCAAAACCCAGAAATGGATAAGTATCTATCTTCAGTTCTGTCTGTAACGTGTTTCAGCCTTGTCTCAACCTGGCAGCGAATACACATACCTGCCATCCTCTAGCGTAATGTCTTCTGAGATTTTCTCTCGTGCATTACGTATGTCCAGTCCTATTGTCTCTGTCCGTGCGCCTTTCCAAGTCACCTGCTAATCGCGCTGCCTGATGTTTGAAGTGACACACAAGAACTCTCCAGTATTAAAATGCTTTCTTTTTTAATGTCTCTGAAGTATTTTTCGTCTCTGTTTCAGAGGCAAGAATGTTCTGAAACATGTGCAGAGGTCAGAGAATGTGCATATTCCAGATTCACATCTATAAAGGGAAGGTAGAATTTGTGTGCTTGTGAGCGCACTTATGTGCTGGCACTGAAGTCAGCGACTCATTCGCCTGAGCTGAGCCCTTTGCTTTTGTATTCCTACTGTAATAAGCCACGCAGAAAGTATCCCGTACAGATCGTTATGATGGAGTTGCACTCCAGAGGATGTAGTGAAGTGTCTGCTGTTTCCCAGGAATAGTCCCAAACACTAATTGTTTCCACAGGCAAATGGTATGTGGCATTTGGTTTAGGATCTAATGTAGCACAATAAGAAACCACTGTTGTGCTACCAGGAAGAAGGGAGTCGTAACACTGTGTGCCAACAGTGGCATTTCAGCTTTCCTTCCCTTATTAGAATGCTTTTTTTGACTTTGTTTTTTCTTTTTTTTCAAATTTTTCTGTTTCCACCCTGCCTCCCCTGAAAGATACAGTGCATCTCAATGTGCATAGATTAATGTAGTTTGAAAATGAGCTCTAGAGGTCATCGATTGTAACCTCCTGCTCGCAGCAGGGATAGCTTCTAATATGCATAGTATGTTCACAAATGGTAAAGAAAGGTAGGGGACATTTTCCTGTTTCCAGAATTTGCTCCCATCAATATCTGATCCTTACTCTAGCATGCATAGTTGTTCAGTTCATCACTTTCACAATATTTATGCGAGGAACTTGGACATGCTGGAAGGTAAGACTTTGGTTTCAGAAGGCACGTTGGGGCCATTGGTTTAATTATTTACTGGGATGAAGACAAAGACTTGTGAAAAAATCATACAATAAAATAGAAAAAAACCCTAAATTATCTTGTTAACTAGTTATTTGCAATGTGGAAAAAGTACTTGTTTTCAAATTCACGTAGTCTGTTTAGTGGTAATTTGTTCTAGCCTCAAAGGGAAGAAACAACTCTCTGATTTATCATTACATGGTTCATTTGCCTTTGTCATGCTCCCTGTTATTTACAAGCTCTCTCAACAGTTTTGTTCCAGGCTTATTTTTTCTTCTATTTTCTTTTCAATTAAAAAAATGTTCTTTCCCTCTAATCATACTCAGTGCCTGAAATCTCTTTAGTTTTCCTGTTACTTTCTTCCTCAGGATCATGCCTGGGAATGAATTCATTATACTTTACGGTATGAACTAGAATATTTTGGGTTCTGTCATAGACATAACGTTGAAGGAGAATTTGGAATTACTCTGATGTTTATCTCTTAGAGGATTGGTATACAAGCATGATGTGTAGGAACAACATCCAAAAGCTGACACGCTTCTTGCTCATTTCATTCTTTCCTTTATTTAACTGTGTTGTTCAGCTGTGATTATTGCTTTATTCGGTATCATTTTTTGGTGTGATTTGTTTGTGAATCCAGACAATACGGTGCAAAAGGTAAAGCTTAAGAGTTCTTTCTCTGATAGTGTCAAGAAGTACAGGAGAATATGTTCTACAGCAGACCTGTAAAACTGCAGAAGTGCAGGACTTGTGTCACATTTATTTGTACCAAAGGGAAGTCAGATCCTCCTCTCCTCTAGACTATTGTGACTGATAAGCAGATCATCCTGAGTTCTGAAAATGATAACTACTATAGAATAAAAGACCCTAAACTCTAGGGAAGGAAACAAGCTAATTATTGCTGTCTTTGCTTTGTAGCATTTTCTTGGAAATGCATCCATTTGTTGTGTTAGCTTTGGAAACACTGCTCTTTCCTCTTCCTTTTCCTTTCTGTATGCATCAGTCCTTTTGTTTACATGCCAATGACTTGCCTTAGTAGCTAATTCTTCATATTTCTTGTATGTTTGTAAGAGGCAATCATGCCTCCTTACCCTTTTTTTGTTTCTGCTCTGGAAGCCAATACTTGTTCTTTCATGCCTTCTTCCCTGGCCATCCCCCACCCCCTATCACTGCAGAAAGTTTGGAGGTTTTGTTCTGGATTGTTTTTGTCAACCCTTTAGTAATGAAAAACATTCACATTTCCTCGCTCTTTTCACCTGCAACAGTGTCCTGCTGGTTTCTCAATAGTTCTTGATGGCTTTGTTCTTTAAAACTAGCTCTCTGCTCCCAAGATGAAGTCCATCACTGACTAGTGAAAGGTAATACCACCGCTTAGATGGAGATTGCATCCATTCTCTGCAGGCTCTTTGCCATCCTGTTTGCTTTTCCTTGCAAGGTTGTAGCCGAAAAAAGGGACTAAAAGGTTCCAATTACTTACCTGCTATTTCCCTCCTGTTACTCACAAGCCTATTTTGACTTTGTGCTACTTACACTGATTTATTTATTACCCACAGTGCACAACTGTAATCCAGTCTGTATTCTGAGTGGTCTTCCTCAAATGCTGTTAGGTTATTTAATACCTCTCCTCAGGTGTATTACCTACATTACTCAAACTTGTTGAACAAGTGATAGTTTGATAGGGCATGCAAGTTTGCACTTTTCCAGTATGTGTCTTAAGAGATGAGGTAGGAGACCTCAAGCACAGAGCTCATTGCCTTAGTGATGTTTTATGACTTGGGTCATAAGATCCTGTTGGAGCGGCACTTGTTGGATGATGCCCAGAAGGTCTGAAGTGGATGCATTAGACTAACTGGGCATGTCCCACAGTAGTTCTGCATGCATAATGTAGGCTTGCTCTGCCTGTTCTTGAGTGCTCGTGCCTGATTTTTTTCTATCCTTTGCAATCTCTTCTTTTGGGGAATGGCAAAACATGATTGAGGAATTGAAGTCCAGATCTAGACATGTAGCCTGGAAACCGTAGTTCCTTTTTTCCCCATTGCAGTTGCCAGAAGTTGTTGCTTGAAAGTTGAAATCATGTTCTTCATCAGCTGTACAGCATTCCTTATTCACAAGTCACACCTGGAAACAGAAACGTCACAGATTTCTCCACCATCAGTGCTGTCCATTCCTGTCCTGGACCAATTGTGTAGAAATGAGAAAATAGTTTAGTTTCTGTGTCTGCTCATTTCTTGATCTCTTCCCCCTCCTCTCTCTCTCTCTCTCCCCCCAACAAAAACAACAAAAAATGAAGAGCTACCTTGATTATGGTCAGTGGCATCGTGCAAAATGTCTTTAGCCACTATTTTCATACTGCATCTTTAATGTAAGGAGATGTTTAATACTGAGACTTGCTTCATTCTTCATTGGTTATGCAGAGATGGCTGTGAAAGACAGGAGAAGAACTGGACAGGTCACTGTGTGCAGAGCCTCACAGGTATCCATGCTTCCCCTGCACGTGGTTAACAGACCAGCGGTGGCCCCTGAGCTATAGTAGATGTCTAGAATAGCTTTATGAAACCATACTGCCTTTACTGGGCTTTGAATTAAAAGGCAGTTCATACATGAACGTCTGTCAAAACATTTGCAGGTTGACTGTGAGCTGTTACAAAAATATTTGGCGACCACTGCGGTAAAGGTTTTCTCTAAATGTAATACATTTAAGCATTTCATACCAATATTTACAGCATCTAGAGCCTTTGTCTCTGATGCTCTTGATGTTAACAGCGCTCCTTGTGTGCTACCAGTGGAAAACCAGACATAAAGTGATTGATTGACTCGGAGGAAAATTATTAGAAGCATCTGAGTCATTTGGAAATTTAAGTCAAAAGTGACTTAAGCATTGAAAAAAATAAGGCTTCGACTAGGCAATTAGGAAAAAAAAAACCAACCTCAGAGCTTTCTTAAATGTTTCTACAAATAATAAATAAACAACAAGACGTACATCTTGTGAGGTTGTGTTCCCTGTTCTCATGGTTCAGTGATTGACAAAGACTTTTAGTTACTGGAAATGAGTGACATTCTTCTGTATTTGAGGCTCTGGTACCCAGGTCAGCTGAGCTGAAAATACATACCCTGGTGGTATGTGCATGCCTGCACATGTGTCATCAAATTTGACTTGAAGAACCTTGATTTTCTTGAGGTTTCCCTCTCTCTCTTCCTCACACATTGCTCTTTAAGGAGGGCACGTTTCCCCTTGCTCTGCCTTAAGCCTTATTAGCTCCTGAAACTATTTTGCTGAAGTTCAATTTATTTAGATGAAGCTTCAGGAAAAACACTGGTTCAGCTTTTGTGTATCACCCAAAGAAGTTTGCTTTAAAACAGCTGGCAGGCTGCAGTGGAAAGGCAATGATGTGCAGTGCTGACTGTCAGCAGGGGATAACTTGCCTTAAAAGACAAAAGCCTTAATGCCTGGGAAAATGGCAGCTTATCTGATTACTCTGTAATCTCTTTTCAGCACTGGCTGACAGAGCTGGAGATCTTCGCTATGATCTTCGCAGCTGCCATCCATGACTATGAACACACTGGAACCACCAACAACTTTCACATCCAGACACGGTGAGGCCACTGTAGATCATGATGAAGGGCTGGGAAATTGAGGGGGAAACCTTTGGAGAATAACAGCACAGCCACCTAGAAAAGTGCAGGAGCTTTTGCTTTCCTCCTTTCAAGGAGGAAAGTTCACTTCCTTAGGTTGCATTTAATTTTCTCTTGCTCAACCGTTTACAAAGAAATGCATGTATTCTAGCTTCCTAAGCATTGTTTCATATTAATAATCAGGAAAAAGGAAGGTCCCAAAATATTTCTTTGTAAAGTTGCCAAAGACAAACTGCTGTACAGAGTGATGTATTTTGATGAAGCTATAGGTTTGGAGGAGATACTATAATTAAACAGTATTTTTCTCCTTGTTAAATTTGAAGAATCAAACATTAACTGCCTGAATCAAGACTTGAACAATATCTGTATTCATCAGTGAACACCAACACTACACCTACTATTTTTACTTTAGTGCAAAACCACACCTGCAGCAAGGGGATATGGTTACTATTACCTGTTCAGTGATATCATTTTTAAAAGCTTTGTAAATTGCTAGACAGTAATTAGCCAAACTGGACTGGACCGGCATATTTTTTGAACTCAGAATCTTCTCTAAGACTTTTGGGTTGGTGGAAGAGAGAAGGAGAAGGTGATGATGATGTCAGCAAAATTCAGAAGCATGCAAAGATTGTGAAGTCTCTAGTTAGAGTGCTAACTGGGCATCTAACGCCTGTGTATTATTTTGATCATGGGAGGGTACTGGTAGCAATGCCAAAGTGTCGAGATGTCCTCGACTGACACTGCACACTTGGGCATTTCTAAAATGCATTGCATCTTACCCTAAATTAGATGTCTGGAGTACGTTAGGTGAATCATGCTGTGTATCACAGATATATAAAGGTTGCTAGTATAAATCACACACATGCTCAGGAAAGCTTGGGAACGTAGATGGAAGTTTCTGTCTCTGTTCTGGGCCAAGCCACACTCCACTTCTTACCGCTTCATGCATGCAAGAATTAGGGATCTGGTGTATTTCTCAAATACTTGCAGAAGAATTCAAGGAAGGACAGTTGTAGTTTCATTTCTGTAACACTGAACATCAGAGGGTGTAAAGTGTCAGGGGAGAAAAATATATACTGCTCTCTGGGAAGCAGAACTGAGTGGGGACTGTAAGAAATCATACTCACTCTCTGTTACCATCGACTTCCAGCAAGAACTTTGTCTTCAGAGCAGTTTAGCAATTCATGAATCTCAGATCTATGCCCTGGAGCTTTTAATAAGGCGTGAAGTACCTTTGATCTTACTCTACTGGCAATTGCCCTTCTGGACAGCATAGTCTAGCGCACAGATGACAGAAAGCAGTTCAGTTATATCTTGCTTACAGCCAGTTTGCTGTTCTGGAAACAATATTGGGACACATCTTGCATTTGCCTACTTGGGTACAGTCAGGCTTTAGTATGAGAGCAACATACACAAGAGCTGGAAAAGAGCCTCATGATTCAACTCTAAATTTATGTGTATCTCAGAGCTCTCAGCATTTTTTTTAAGTGTGTAACAAAAAGACTAGGTGAGTCTCGGCTGATGAAATAGATTTTGTGGTGAATTTTGATCTTTAGTTTTATTTTCCTGAATAACAGCAATGAACAAAGTCTTGCAAGTGCTCTTCAAATGCTCGTATCTGTGCTATAGAGCTAATCTCTGTAGCTGATCAAAGGAAAACTTCTGAATGTGAGACTCTTCAGACAGGGAAGAAACATAACCTTTCCTATGTTTTCTTTTAAATGCTAGGTCAGACTCAGCCATTCTGTATAATGACCGGTCTGTGCTTGAAAATCACCACGTTAGTGCGGCGTATCGTCTTTTGCAAGATGATGAAGAGATGAATATTTTATCTAATCTCTCAAAGGATGACTGGAGGTAAAAATGAACATGGTGGCTGCCTAGGAACATTGCAGCATCACCATAGACTGTCATTACCTTGTTTGAATGGCAATATACATTACTGTATATTGCATATGAGTATTTCTATTGCTACTAGAAAAAGATCTTTTAAAGGTGTTTGTCTTGTTTATTTCTGCTTTTGGTTCTCACCTCTGGTAGTGAGACTAGACTTCATGACAATGGATTAGAATATACAGATTGGCTTCCATCTAATTTCTAAGTCTTACAGATACACCCTTTATACACATCCATTTGTAATTGAGTGCGGAGGTAACCTGCTATTTCTTCATCCTAAAGCATAAACATAACCTTTATCTTCTTTGACACTGCCTGCCTAGAAATTATAAATGAGACTTAATGCAAAAAAGAATCCAGTCCAAGGAGCATAAATCAGTGTACTACATATTCCAAGGTGATGTAAGAAGCTGTAATTTAAAATAAGCTTCATGAAACATATGATTTGTGTGCCAAAATCAACCCATGATTTGCTTTCTAATAGCAGACAGTTCACAATGATGAGGGCTGTCTGGTTTTATGGGGTTTTTTGAACTCCAAGGGGTGGTACTTTAGAAATAGCCCAGTGTGCTAGATAGAGAGAATCCTGCTCCATGGTCTTTCTCATGGGATGGGACACAACTTGTAGGATCTTACAGGATGCACAGTGCCTCCTGCGTACACTTAAATGTGGTATAGTGCTGAGCAGTCATTTCATCTTATTTTAATATAAACGTGGGGAAATGAGCCCTTCTCTGGGGCCTGGCTTCTAGCAAGCTGGTGAGTAAAGGCTTTGCTTGCTAATCTGTTTAGCCTGAATTTCTGATTTATTTCAAGTTGTGGACAGTGATGTGATCCTATAGCTGAACACCAGGAATAAAACTCAGGAACTTAAAGTGGCTGATTCCAATCAATGTGAGTGTTGTGGAGGAGTGGCCTGAGAAATCCTATCCCCCAATACAGAAAATAGTCTCATGGTGGGCAGCAAGCAGGAACTTAAAAAAAAAAAAACTGCATTGAGGTGTCAAAAATCTAATTTTTTTTTTTTTTTAGCTACAGCTGGTAATGCCTTGTCAAATATTGGCAGCAAATTACTGCTTCCTTTTATGTTGCTGGGGGAAACACAAGAAACTAACTCACTAGAAACAGCAGCCTTAGAGCCACTGTCTGCAAGGAACAGTGGAGCAGCTAGCTAAGTATGCTTCATTGCATAGATACTGTCTTTAGGAAAATGGTCTGCTTTGGAGCTTTAAACTGGTTTTGCTTGAATCAAAGCTAGCTTCAGATACCTCTCATTGATTCTGTAGTGTCAACATGTGTGTTCTGTTGAGGCAATATGTTTAGACCCAAAGTTTCAAAGATTAACCCATCTCTTAAGAAATACTGTAACTGCCTGGGCAAAAATATTGAGTGGTTTGGATTGCTTATTTGTCCTCTCTCAAGTGGGGCTTTATTATTTTGTAGCTGCTGATCAAGCAGCAGCTGCAGAATAAAGGCCATTATCTGGATGTGCTCTAATACCAAAACATTGTGATTTGTGTGTGCTTTTGCTTTTGACTGCCAGTTTGAAATCTCATAGGCAAACATTTGGGAAGCACTGGAAACATCATCTGACTTCACCAGGATCTGAGGTGTTGAGAAAAAAAGCAGGAAGCTCAGAGTTCCCCAAGCTGGCACGCAAAAATAGGCCCCTCAGTATTGAAGGATGTTTTAGGAAACTATTCAAGTGTGTCCAAATTTAACTTTATTTTTGTAGACAGACCTGATAAATCTCTCTCAGCAAAAGGCCCAAGTGATGGTTTTTGGAAAGCAAATTCTTAAGTGTCTTTCTGAGCTGAGCTCTCACTCCTTTTTTCACATTACTAGTAAGAGAAAATCTGATGGTCAGTGGATTTTGCAACCCTAGATGTCTATGTGGATTTTATCACTTTTGTGGTATTCAGTCATCTAGTTAGGGAATGTATTTTCAAGAAAGAAATGTAGAAAACTAGAGCTACATTTTACTGTTGGAAAATTAATGAGCACAGGTTTTGTATGGATGAGGCTGAAAGAGATCTTTTGGGCTATGGTCAAGGAGAAAACAGTTGAATGCTCCCTAGGACTTAAACTACACTTTTTTTTCCTCCATTTAAAAAAACCTCTGGTGCTTGTTAAATATTTGAAAATCAGTTGAGTTGCCTCATTTCATGAATCCCATTTGTGCAAGTCATCAACAAGTAAATGAAGAAAGTACAACAAAACCAGATCACAGTGAATTGAGAAAATAAACTGCAAAGTGAAGAGATGCTTTCCAAGATACTGTTATAGATGTCTTTTCTGGCACTGTATTTCATTGTTAATAATTTCCATGTGCTTTATTGAAACAGAGTATGTTTAGCGCAAGCCCTTTACTGTCAAGTACAGGATTAAAAAGGCATCTGGAAAATGTTTAGCTCCTTAACTCTGTATTGGAGTACAGCTTTGGGAAGTAACCTTTAAGCAGCAATACTGACTTTGTCAGTAAAGCTGCTTGGGGTTTTGTCCCTCAGATAATTCTGAGCCCTCCTTGTCAATCTGTGTTATTCTTTTTGAGATTGCAGTGAGAAACCTTGAATGTTTTTTGACTGAAGACAACTTTGGTCAGAGCCTTCTTTTGTACATAATAGCGTGCTCATGGTTGCATAATCACACTCTTCTCTTGTAAAAGTTTGTTTCTATGCATTCAGGATGGGCACATGCATATTCTGAGTGTTATAGCCTTAGTGAGAATCAGCCATTGAAAATGTTGCCTTGAATGTAGGGGATTTCCTATTCATTTCCATGAGAATAAAGGACTGAGACTTCAGCTGGACAAAATGAGCAAAATACCTCACTTGAGGAGATCTTACTGTTGGTTTCTAGCATAGGGATTAAGTGACCTAAAATGGCCTTTTTTCTGTCCCTTTCCCATGAGTGCAAGGGAATGTGAGTCCTTCACTAGGATACAGCTCTAAGGTGGACACTGATATGGAACAAAGACACATCCAACAAAGTATCCAACAAAATGATGTAATGTTCTGTGAGGCAGGAAAGGTAAAACGATGAAGTAGGTATTCTAAAGAGGAAATGAAGCTATTTGCCAGATGGATCAATGCAAGGCTTGGAAGTATTGAGACGTAAAGTCAGCCAGAGTCTCTCTGGGCACTGAGTAGTAAGGATGCTGTAAACCTGTGCTTGCTCATGGGACTGTGCCAGGTACCATGTTTACACGGGAATCATCTGCAGGACATGAGTTAGCAAACAAAAAATCCAAGCTGTGACATTGGCCACAGGATGAAATATTATTCAGCATATGACAGCAGTAAAGCAGGAAATTAACTTGAGGTTTCCCTCTTCTCCAATTGCTTTTCCTGACGCTGTTCCCTGACAGCCTGCTCTCTCGACCAAATTGTTCCTTTCCCTAATTGTGCAGGGGTTATTCAAAGGCGAGTTCTCTTAGAATTTGTTTTCAAATTTGGTAACTTGTAACTTTTTCTCCGTGGTAGGTGATCGGTGGGAGAATGGGACGTCTGCCTGGCTCCTGGCGTCTGGCCTTAGGGAAACGTAGCATGAGAGAAGACACCTGCAAGTGTAATGGGAAATCTTAAAATCGCTAGTTAGTCAGCCAAGCAGCACAGCCAGGTCTATGAAAAGACTCTGAGGCCACAAGGGATCTTCAGTTGAGGGGACCTGCAAGAGAAACCATTCCCAAGTCCTAGCAGAGCTGTGACACTCTCGGTAGCGACCACTTTCACGTGACTAGGTTTTTGTTGTCACAAAGAGTGATCTGAAAGAGCATGAATGAGAAACCCAGGCTGAGTTTTTCACTCTGCCGCAGATCTCCTGGGTGATTCTGCTACCTCACTTTTCTGGGAATTCATTTCACCTAATGCGAAGCAGCAAATTGTCTAAGCTTTCTTCTTCCTTAAGGGAGCAAGGCAGTACTTCCAAAGGACAATTCCTTCCACTTCTCTGAGGATCCCAAGAGCCACCTGGAGCCTCAGATGGAGATGCTCCTGTGGATCAGCCTCTGGAGATGCTGATCTCCATGCGGTCTCTAGAGCGAGCCAGGTGAAGTGGCCTACCTAGAAAGCTACAGACAGCTAAAGTCTGAGAGTAGTGACAGGAATGGATAGAAGGCTTAAACAAAACTACTTAGCAGGCAGCATGTTCCCACAGTGGCTGTCAGAAGAAACAACAGAAAGGTCTTTGAAGATGGACTGGAGCAATTGAAGGCAGACAGATTCCAGGGTGGTGATCAGCCTTTGCATTTTGGGTTCAGCTGGGGCTTCAGAAAGTTGTTTGAGGCTCTTAGTGCGGCTCCTGCCTTCTTGAACACCCCCTGACCATTCCAAGCTCTGTAACTGGGAGCTGTTAGAGAAAAGGATGAGGGAAACGCGTGGTTGCATGTGAGTCAGCCCAGCCAAATTCCACCACTGTTTCCGATGCCATGAGCACCTTAGATGGGCTGTACAAAATCACCGAAAAGTTGGCAGTCAACATGACTCATGGCAATGCTTGTGTCTCCCGCTGTATGTTGATGCTGCCTTTTTCTGTGCAGCTCAGTGGGAAACGTGCAGAAATGCAGCCGCCAGCATGTAGTGTGTGACGGAGCGTAGGACAGAGAGGTGCAAGCTACCAAGGCGTAGCGCAGCTCCTGCTATGCCTTTTAGGCCAGTTTCAACAACTGTAGAGCTGTTTACGCTGGGGAACAACCTTTTGTGCCTAGGGTCTGCTGTTCTGCAGTCCCCTAATTGCCAGAGTAATGTTGCTTTCAATTCTGAGGCCAGGCCTGGATGCTCTTCCCTGAGGAGTAACATGCTCCAGTGCCTCCTGGGAAGACGCCCCGAGTCTGCTGTGTTGCATGTAGAGTGCACCTGTGAAACTGCCATGTAAAGACATATTTGGAAGGAGTCAGGCCCTGTGTGTCTCAAGACCTGATGCAGCCTGCGTGATTCTGGTGGAAGTTGTGTCGGTTGCTCCCGATTGTGTCTGAAGTGAACAGGAATTAGGTCAGATTTGCAACTAACACAGATGCATACTCAGCGCCTCCCGTGAGACCCTAAGTTGGTCAGTGCTGCTTTGAGGGCCATTAGTGAATGCAAAAGCACTGGAGGCTGTAGTGAGTAGGACTAGTACAACGTTGAGTAATGTGCATTGCGTTACAGTGGTGAGCAAATAGCTCCCCCTTTTCTCCTCAAGCCGTTGAAGGAGGGCAGTTTTCACTTGGGACTGCTGTGCTCGGAGAAGTGACTGGATGGAAATGGCTGCCCAAGTGCAGCAGCCCTCCTGGCCATGTCGGTTCAGAAGGGCCTTTTTCCAGCTTGCTGCTTCTCGGTCTGTTAGCAGTTTAGCTGCAAATCATCTGTGAATGAACGAGTGCTATTTCCTTCTAGCCCAAGTTGCCACGGTGCTGCATGGGGTTTCCTATTCTGTCTGTGAGCACCATAAAGCTAGGCAGGCGTTAAAAAAAGGGAGAACTGGAAGGACATGAAAATGCATGAGTAAGCGATGGGATAGTTTGGATTTTTTTTCTCTAAGAGGGAGAGGGATGATGTAGGGGGTAAAAAGGAAGAAACCACCCAAAATAAAGCCCCATAAACCAACCGAAACCAAAAAGCCCCAGTGTTTTTACTTACGTACAGAGCAAACTTGCTATGAAGTGCGTGAGGGGCACCAAGACTGTCAGTTGAGTGTGTTCCCTGGTTTGTTGCCAGCCCTGGGCTCCAGTAACCTGTGCTGGAAACGTGCCAGCGCGCTCCGTGGCTCCACGTGGGAGCAAAGGGAGTAGTGCTGTTGGTTAGAAACCAAGGTGTAAAAAGAGAGTTGCCACCATGGCCCGCTCCCTCCTGGCTGTGGGGTTCAAGACCTTAAATCCAGAGGAGCTCAGGGGCTCAGAGAAGTATTTTTTTCTGTAGAACCAGTTTGCAAGGCTCCGCTTCCATGTTTTATTCCTACCATTAAGATGAAGCTTTTTTCTCACACATCTCATGAACTAGAGATGCGATGCTGCTTCCGTGCACATTGGCAAAGAACACTCACGTTTGAATGCTCTCACACTTTGTCTTTGATCGGTAAGAGCCAGGAAGCAGGTAGGAGAGATGAGCCCATGGCTTGTATCCTCCCAAAAGGACTAGGGATGCAAGCTGGGGGAACTGACGCTCGCTCTCTCTTTTTTTTTTTTTCCCCTATAAGGCCATTGGTGTTCTGGATACCAGAAGTAGCACTAGTGAAGTGCGTGTGGGAGATAAAGAGGATGATTTTGTGCATGGTATTGGGTCAGGAAACCCATTTCCGTGTTCTGGAAGAGCAGCAGTGAGATCGAGCCCTGCGCCTTCTCTTCTGCCAGCTGCACGGGAGCAGTTCCCTCAGCCTGCCCGTGGGTGCCATGTGCCCCGGCCCCTCACCATGTGGAAGGCGCTGGTCTGGGCCCGCACCGCGTATGTCGGTGTTTCTCCTGTCCCGGGGAGAGCAGAATGGGACGCAGGAGTCCGCACGCAACCTCAAAAGTACCAAATGAGAGAGGAGAGCAGTTTTTGTGTTTTAAATGGGGTTTCCATATTTTTATTGTTTTTTTCTTGTTTTTTGAATTGGTTTTTTATTGGTTTTTTGCATTGTTTCTTGGCCAATGTTGCCAAACTTCTTCCTGTCAGAACTGGAGTCTTGTGCTTGTGCAAAGGAAGAGCTGTCTGTCCATCTTGAATGTTTCCGGGGATGCTGCATCTGCCTTCTTTGCCGATCTCTTGCTTTTCTCCTGGATCGCCAGGCACTGTGTGAATGCTGCTTCATCCTTTACTAATTAGAGACTAAGAGCAGCTTTTTTTCTCCACTTTTACCTGAAATGATAAGGGTGTTTCCATACTCTTTGAGCAAGGAGAGACTTTTGAAAAGAGTTCCAAGAAGAAGTTGCAACAAAATGGTGTTAACTCAGCCAATGAACTTGCATTAAGCGTGCTTGCGCAGGGGTTTGTGTGTCCAGATCCTCAAAAGTGCATGGTACCAGACGGTATCGTGGCCAAAGCCAGTGGGTTCTGTAAATTGTAAAACCAAGTATGTAAGTGGTCTTGAGATTGCATTTAAGAAATCGAGAGTTGTAAGACGGGGTCCTTCTCGTGCTCGTGGCCGAGAGGCGCCTTTCTTGCTGGCAATAAGAAGGGGGTTTAGCTAGCGCGTACTTGTGCTACCTTTTCATTCCCGGTACCAGCGCACAAAGGAGAATCAAAACACAAGGCAATCCATTTTGGTAACACCAGGATGGCTAAATAAGCTTGCCGTTTCCCTTCCCTTCCGTTGCCTTCTGTTTGTTGCAGGAGAAGAGTCAAAGACCGCTGCGATAGAGCTGTGATCTAGAAGTTAGTTTCTTGAGTTTTAACGAGTAAATTTAGGAATGTTAAATAATAAGCACAGATGGATTGGTGGTCAATCCTCTACTATTTACTCCACTGAAAGCTCGTATGGGACACAAAGATTATGGCTTAAGCTTCCTATATGTATCTTAAATGTTACATGCATGCAGGAAATGTCACTTACCGACCCGTCGATGTCTGGTGTCAGGTACAGGATCTCTCAGGCTCAGGCAATAGCATTAACTTTGTTTAGGCCTACTTGCAGAGCATCTGCCTGGACCAAAGTGCAGTTAGTTCAAACAGCAGGAGTGCATCCCTCACACCCTTCCCCTTCCCTTCCCTCCCTTGCCCTTGCCCTTGCCCTTCCCCTTGCCCTTGTCCTTGCCCTTGCCCTTCCGCTTCCCTGTCCCTTTCCCTTCCCCATTTCCTTCCCCATTTCCTTCCCCTTTTCCTTCCCCTTCCTCTGTCCCTTTTCCCCTTTCCCCTGCCTCTTTCCCCCTGCCCTTTCCCTTTCCCTTCCCCTTCCCCTTTCCCTTCCCTTCTCCCTCCCTTCCCCTTCCCTTTCTCCTTTCCCCTTCCCCTTCCCCTTCCGCTTTTCCCCTTCCCCTTCCCGTTCCCCTTTTCCCCTTCCCCTTCTCCTTCCCCTTCCTCTTCCCCTTCCCTTTCCCCTTCCCCTTCGCCAGCCTTCCCCCCTTCACAGGGGTCTGCATGCAGCCTCAAATGTGCCAAATGAGAGAGGAGAGCAGGTTTTGCATTTTAAGCTGGTTTTTCTTGGTTTATTGATTGGGTTTTACTGGCGTTTGAATTGGGGTGTATTGTTTTTCTTTTTTTGTTGCATTGTTTCTTGGCCGATCTTGCCCAAGCTTCCTCCTGTCAGAACTGGAGTCCTGTGCTTCTCCAAAGGAAGAGCTGTCTGTCCATCGTGAATGTTGCCAGGGATGGAGCATGCACCTTCTTTGATGATGCGTTGCTATTCTGTGCTTGCACCCGAGGCAGGTCTGGCTTCATCTTTATGCAGCCATTGGGTAGCTGAGGCGAGAGCTAGCTGAGGAGAGCCACCCCCCCACACTGGCTTTCTCACCCTCAGACTGAAAAGATGTAACCCCCCAGCCCCACTAACCTCGGTGGCGATCCAGGGGAGTGCAATAGGCTCTGGTGGTGTCCGGTGGTCTCCATCATTCTCCGGTGGTCTCCAGCGATGTCCGGTGGTCTGTGATGGTCTGCGGCGGTGTCCAGCGATGTCCGGTGGTCTCCAGCGATGTCCGGTGGTGTCCAGTGGTGTCCAGCGATGTCCGGTGGTCTCCAGCGATGTCCAGCAGTGTCCAGCGGTGTGCAGCGGTCTCTGATGGTGTCCATCGGGCTCCAGGGGACTCTTCCTGGTGCTGTGGTGCTGCCAGGCAGATGATGGCAGCCCCTTTCCTCGGCCCTTCCCCCGGTCTGAGGAGAGGAGAGGAGAGGAGATGCCCCCCTTCATGAGGGGCGGAGGGTGGGGAGCGGGAAAGCAGGGCTCACGTGCAGCTTGACAGCTGGGTGATCTTCCTGCTGAGCCTGCCGGCTGTAGGTGTGGATGGTTCCCTGAGGGCTAGCGCTGGCTGCGGGGGTGTCACCGCTTGTTGGAAGCTGGCTGGGTGGAGGGTCCGTGAGAGCCCCTGGGGGTCCCGCGTCGCTTTGTGCACCACGGTGTTGGAGGCAGCTGGGCCGTGGTGGGGTGGTGCCCCATGAGCGCTGTGGGAGCTGGGTCCACCTCCATGGGCTCGTCGGCCTCTGCAGGTGGATCCACGTCCATGGGCTCGTCGGCCTGTGGCGGTGGATCCACCTCCATGGGCTCGTCGGCCCCTGCAGGTGGATCCACCTCCATGGGCTCGTGGCTGTTGTGGGCCGGGTGAGGCTGCATGGGCTGGCCTGGCCTGCCAGAGGTGCTGCTCCTCCCGTCGGGCTGCTTGCGTTTGCCGGGCTGCGGAGGCATCCTCAGCAGTCGCAAGGCGCTCTTGTCGCTCGCCCCAGTCAGTGTGGGCCCTCTGCTCGCTTCTGCGGCTCCTCGTGTAGCAAGCACGCCTGTTGTCAGAGCGTGGGGCTGCTCAGGGAGCCGTGGGCCAGCCGCAGGGGTGGCTGCTTGCCTAACGGCAGGCTGGTGACGTCACCAACGGCCGCTGCACTGGCTGGGACGGTGGCCCACGAGGCCATGCAGGCCCCATGGCGGGGGGCCATTTTGCTCGCCCTTGTGTGCCCTGGGCTGCAGCCCCCTGCTCATGCCGGGCTGGGGTCCCCTCAAGGGTCTGGCGGCCGCAGTGTCCCGGGAGGGTGGGGGAGCCTGCGTGAGCCTCGAGCCGCTGGGCTCCCTGCAAGTGGCATGGTCCCCACAGGCGGGGGTGGCAGAGAGGGGCCGAGGGGAGGAGAGGGCCTGGCGTCCTGCGGGCTGCTGCGCAGGGGTGACGGAGGGGAGGAGTCCATTGTAGGGCCGCAGAGGTCCTTGGGGCCTGGAGGTGGGGTTTCCTGAGGAGTGTGAGGAGGGGCAGGCCCGTGGGGGCTTGCTGTCCCCGGCTAGGTCTTGCCTCAGCTACCGAAGGAGTGGTTGAAGGCGAAGCCAGACGCGGCGTGGCCTTGCACCGAGAATGGCTGCAGGTGGGTCGTGAGTCTAGGCAAGCACGCAGGCCCGGTTTGATCTTGGCTCCAGGCTCTGGAGGGGAGTGCTCAGGGTGGAGGGTGTGCAGGTACTTCTACTTAATGGTCAGAGGGCAGATTGTCTCTAGGATGTTTCCTTGGCCTGAGTTGATAGGTGAGTTCTCTGTATTGGAGAACGTTGTGATGTGAGCCTGCTTGTGAATACTTAGCCCGGTGCAACCGTGAGTCTCTGGGGGAGATTGACAGAAGGGCATGTCTGCCTCTCTCAGCTTGATATAGCTGATAGATTGTAGAGGTATGATCGTCCTTCCTTTTTCATCAGATTGCATTATTTCTTCTTTTGTTGGGTACCATTTTAGGTTTTCAAGACTTGGCTAATTTTTCTGGAGTCAAGTTACTTAATAAATCATTCGGGACAGTTGCTATTGGAGTGAATTCACTGTGGTTCTTCAAGAACTTCTTCCTGAATATAAAACTGGGTTTGAGTCATTGGGAATACAGGAGAAGAAGAAGATATTGCACAAGTACCAGGGGGATCTCTGACTTTCTAATCCCACTGGTAACCCTGGAAGTGAGAGCTGAATTTGCCTGCCTCTTCACCATATGTCAATAATAATATTAATATTTATAAAGCCTATGTATTCAGTGCTATGCTTTAGCACAGTTTCACAGCAACGTGTAGACGTTTGAAAGCAGCGCAGCCTCTTCTCTTACCTCATTTCTTCTTTGAGATTGTAAGCTGTATTTTCTTAGATGTAAAGAAGAGGAAACTATTTCAGTTGATTTGCTTTTCCTCTGCTTTTATAGACTCTGCGTCTCTTCAGTTCTGTCTGTAATGTGTTTCAGCCTTATCTCAACCTGGCAACGAATACACATACCTGCCATCCTCTAGCGTAATGTCTTCTGAGATTTTCTCTCGTGCATTACCTATGTCCAGTAAATTGTCTATGTCCGTGCGCCTTTCCAAGTCACCTGCTAATCGCGCTGCCTGATGTTTGAAGTGACACACAAGAACTCTCCAGTATTAAAATGCTTTCTTTTTTAATGTCTCTGAAGTATTTTTCGTCTCTGTTTCAGAGGCAAGAATGTTCTGAAACATGTGCAGAGGTCAGAGAATGTGCATATTCCAGATTCACATCTATAAAGGGAAGGTAGAATTTGTGTGCTTGTGAGCGCACTTATGTGCTGGCACTGAAGTCAGCGACTCATTCACCTGAGCTGAGCCCTTTGCTTTTGTATTCCTACTGTAATAAGCCACACAGAAAGTATCCCGTGCAGACCGTTATGATGGAGTTGCACTCCAGAGGATGTAGTGAAGTGTCTGCTGTTTCCCAGGAATAGTCCCAAACACTAATTGTTCCCACAGCATAATCACATCCTTTTCTGTAAAAGTTTGTTTCTATGCATTCAGATTCTCCTTCCCTGCTTCTCTTGCTTGTATTGTGAGAGGTGTTTGTGCTGCTGGGAATGAACCAGACAAAGGAACTGACCAGGAGTGGTGAAAAAGAGAGATCCAAAATAATTAAAAATAAGTTTGTTTTCAGCCACCATGTCAGCATTTTGAATGCTGTTTGCTGTGCAACCAATTGTACATGAGTGTGGGGAGGAGGAGGTGGTTATACTGGGGGAAGAGTAAGGCCAGCTGATGCCATCTTTACATGCCACCCATGGGATGGGTAAGCACAGCAGGCTTGGGTCTCTACACAGCGGTGGCCTGGGGCTGGAACTTGAGCACAGCCAGCAGAGGCAAAAGAGACATGCTCAAAATAGACCATGTCCTTCATGAAACATTCATGAAAAGAAGAATGGTAACTTTTATTTTTAAATGAAAGCTGACCCATTTCTGAATCTCTGGTACTAGCTGTTATGCTAACCTTGGACTGTTCTTCCTCTGTTAACCTGTGGATAGCTGAACTGAGAGAAACAGAAAAAAATTTGTATTGTGTGCTAGATCAGAATGTTCTGATATTTTAAAATCCCTAGGATATCCATATTATCGTCCAAGGAGTTTCAGCTGGATCCTACACAAGTTTGCTTAAATGAAAATTCATAGAGGAATAGTTTGAATGAATAATATCATGGAAGTAATTCAGGTTCTCAAAGGTCTTGACTGCGTATATGCATCATATATACTAGGAGGTTTTTTTAACATGCTGTTTTTCCTTTAATAATATGACTAAACTTTCAACATAGATATCGACCAGTTTTAGTCAGCTGGATAGAGGTTCAGGTTCAAAAGTTTACCTGATTCATGCCAAGGCTTTAAACAGTCTTTTTACTTCCTTCTAAGAATGGCCTATAAAAGAAATCCATTTAAGAAGTTTGTGCTTAATTGAAAAAGGAGTACTAATACTAACACGCTCTTCAAAAAACATCTAAGATTTCTCGTAGCAAGGATTAGCCACCTGGCTTAATTTGCAGCCCTCCCACTCCTGTGTTTGTGTAGAAAATCACTCAACCTCTTCCCCGTCCCTCAAAGAGGGATAATGGAAAAAGTGACATACAAAGGCAGAAGTACTGTTAATAATTTGCAAATAGACAACAAAAGAAACTGGAGGGTGTCTGATGCTGATTTTTTGTGTTTCTCTTTCCTTGCTCCTCTCATCGTGATGCCATCCAAAAGAGAATTCAGAGCTCTAGTGATTGAAATGGTGTTGGCCACTGATATGTCCTGTCACTTCCAGCAAATCAAAGCCATGAAGAATGCTTTGCAGCAGCCAGAAGGGTGAGTCACTTCACAACACTGTGCAGTGAGGGGCTGCATTTCAGCTGGTGCTTTGCCATTGTGTTTGACTTCAAAAGCACCTCTCCAGAGGCCCTCACTCTCTTTGATGTCCACATTGATTCTCTTTCTGCTGTTGAATTTTGAGTGAATTCACTTAGGAGTAGACTGGCACCCCCCTATACGCACATCTCTATTCTGTGCTGGTGGACAAAAGCTTGCAAAGGTCACCATGTTGGGATAAGGCTCCCTTGGCATTTCCCTTCACATATCAGGGTAACATCAAGGACATGATCCAGCTGAGTGACCTCTACAGCTTGAGCATGACTCAAGGTTATAAGATCTGCAGAACACAACTTACGCATTGCCCTTCTGCAGATGGTATCAGCTGCCACCTCTACAAGGGGCCTACTCCATAACCAGAGGACAGATGAAAACAACTTGAGATCCACTGAGGGAAGGACTAGAAGACAACAGATGGAGCAGTATGGGGAAGGCCCTTTCTTCTTCCCAGTACACCACTGGGAGCTGTAATATTTTGTCCATGGCTCTTCCCCATAAAATTCCTTTTATACTGCAGAAAGCTCTGGGTGATGGTCATTTTTTTCACCCTGGACACAGGTCTGTCCAGATCCTCCCAGTATTATACCTGAATCAGACCAGAGCGTGGCAAGCCGCTTGGTCTTCTCAGAAGCTACAACTCTTCCAGCTATTTCAGACAGTCAAAAGCTGGAATTAAAAAACAAGGCTACCCATCCCAAGAAAGCATTATTTACTGGGGTTTTGGGCTAGCCTCTCAGGTTATGGTTTTAAGAAATTGCCAGCATTTTTTGTTCTGTGGAACTCAATGCGAGGATCACCTTCTGACCTCACACTAGTTTTCTAACAGTGAAACTTTTATCAGTTACTGTAGACTCATCAGTGCCCCTGAGATTGTATCCTAACTGTATACTCTACAGCAAGATGGTAGGGACCAGCTTCTCTTTTGAGAAGCATAAAATGCAGCCCAGCTGAAATGGGGAACACAGCAGCTCATCAAGCCTGCTTGTGCAGACAAGCAAGCCTGGAAAGGAGCTCAGCAAGGCTGACCAAAGTTTCTTTTTCCACTTCCTAATGTCCCTGTTACAGCAGGAATAGTGTATATTGGAGAAATTAGACAATCTTTCATAGTTGTCTGATTTTATGAACACAGAAATCATTCCTTTAGTATCCTGGCCAAAGATTCTAATGACTGCATTTCGCTGCTTAGGTGAGATTTTTGTCATTCTCCACTGCAAGAGCAGACAATTAATTTGTTTGATCCTTTGGGTTTTCAGAATTGACAAGCCGAAAGCCTTATCACTGTTGTTGCATACAGCAGATATCAGTCATCCAGCCAAGGCGTGGGATCTCCATCATCGGTGGACCATGTCTCTGCTAGAGGAGTTCTTCAGACAGGTAAAGCTAGGGAACTTCCTCTGCATTTCTGCAGCACAGCGGGAGTGTGTAGGATTGGGCAAGGAAGTAGGAATATATGAACATAGATCTTTTCCTTCTTCTCTGATTTTTCTCAGGAACCTTCTAAATGTTATGAAGCTTTCTCATCTGGCACCAGTAGCACTGGCTATTATGACTCTTAGGAAATTAGTGTCTGATACACTGCCTATAGATGTTATCTACATAGTAGAAATTCTAATTTCTGAAGCTAATACATGTTTCAAATTAGCAAAATGTAGAATATGTGATGTTCTCCTTAGGTGTAGAATAACAGAAAACAGATTTTGGTAGCTGTACTTTATAGAACTGTACTTATATTGTTGGGGTAGATGTGGAAAATGCATTACCCTTACTTTAGATGAAGTGAACTGATCTAGTTTATAGCTCACAGTGGACTGCCTGTTGACAGACCAACAAATCTAGACAAATCATTAAGCTCTGTGTGGTAACTATAAGCTCCCCAAGTGACTAATTAAAAGCATTTAAAGAGCTGCCTTAAAAAAAAAAAAAAGTTAAAGTAAACAGAGCACTTCGGATTGTTTAGGATACTTTTCACCAATATGAATTACTAAACTAAGCAGAAAACTAAGTGCTTAATTTCCCTCCAAAGTTCAATATCTTGATGTTTTATAGTAAATCTGAATACAAAAGAAGAAAAATATATGACAATTTTTAAAATGTTCTAACATTTTTTTTAAATGGCATTTGTTTTTAGAGGCATTGTGGGAATCCCTTCTTAATAAGGACATTACAAGAATTTGCTTTGAAATAAATTCTTTAATTTGTTTTTCAAACCAAGAATGGGTTTACTAGGTGGAAGCAGGTCGATCATATCTGGAGCTTTCTCTGTGTTGCCACACAGGAGGCTCATGCAAGTAGGATGATTTTCACGTACATTTTAGGGAAAACTGTGCATGTTTATGCTTCTCTAGCTCAAAATTATACTAGATGTGTTAAAATACACCACTGCAGAGTACCCTAAAGAATGGTGAGGGAGTTAAGATTAGCTAGATATGAAACCACAAAAAGCCCAAGTTTTGATCTCTTTTACACATGCAATGAAAACAACTTTATTATTTTATGTTTGCATAAGAATATTCATTTCAGCCAACAAATCCTCCTTTAGTTTTGAATGACAAATGCCTCCACTTCTAGATAAAGCTTTATATAAAACTTGTATTCTTGTTCCAAATTCAGATGCATTATTAATTCCCTCTTCAGGAAAACCCTTAAACTTACCAGGAAGTATAGACTTGTGTTCATTGAAGTTATTTAGTACTAGATCAATAAATACATCTGTACCTGACAGCAGAACAACACCACACTCTTCTCACAAGCTGAGAAGTACCATGAGCCAGAGGGGACCATTGTGATAAGAAACTGGGCTGGCCTCAGAATAGGTGTTTATTTCCTTATGCTCTTCACCTGCAGACCCTCTCCTGCCCTTTCTGTTAAGTGCTCTGCAGAAACATAAAGCCTGATTTAACTTATATCAGTAGAGGTCTCCAGCCCTATTGGTTTCCAAGTATTTTGTGATGTGACGCAGGTCTTCCTACACCAAGTAACCATGCTGTAGGTGTGAATGATGGTTCTGAGTACAATACTGGGGTTTTTTTTACATTTGGCAGCTATGGTGAGCATCTCTTAAAGCATGAATTAATTTATTTTACTAATGCACTTTAGCTAGACATGAAGGAGCTGCCCAAACAGCTTAGAAGTTGTCAACTATCTTTCTGAGCAGTCAGAAAGGCAGTTAGGGGTTCTTTCCTAGAGAGAATTAGGTACTGGGGTTTTTAAGAGGCATAAAGAGTAAGAGAAGAATGATGATTAAGTAAGAGCTGGCATCAAGAGATGTTTTTCCTGAGAGATACAGCAGACGCAGTAAAGGAACGTTACTCTGAAATATTTCTGTGTTTGGTTTCTGTTTTACCCTGATATTCGTATGTCAGACTCCGAACATAGAGCAGAATTGTTCTGCAATGGAAGAATACTATTGCTTGTTGTTCCACTCAACACTCTAACAGGACTTCTGCCCCAATTTCATGTATGTTAGAAGAAGAATTCAGCTCTTCTTATGTCTACAGAAGTTTTTCTCTGATTAGTTTGCTGGCTATTTCAGCTTCCATTTGACATCAGTCAGAACACTGGCAAGAAGTTCAGCACAGTTAAAGTGAGCTGCTGATTTAAGGAATTGATCCTATAGTATAGTTAACAGGCTATTTAAATTTGAATGCTCAGTGGGGAGTATTGTAACTATTATATTATCCTATATATCTTCTCAGCATAAGGCAATATGTTATAGAATGACTGAATCAAGTTAAAGGGCTTTTTGAGAATATGCAGCTTGAAAGACTGGAAAAAGTGGGGCTATAACACTTGATCTTCTGTACCATCTTGTGATGTTAGAAAAGGACTTGCAGTTCTGAGGGCTGGAAAGCATGTTTGGACTTTTGTACTTAAGCACTTATGTAAAATGTTGACAATGTCAGTGTTTCCTTTTGGAAGAAAAAAGTAATCTGCATCTGGCCACCCGTGACCTATGAATTCCTTACCTGAAAGACTAAAAAAAACATGCAAAGAAGTGCAAGCCCTGAAAATCAGTCCTGACACTGATGTTTTCTCTTCAAAGGTTTGCTCTGAGAACTGAGTTCTGCTGGGTTCCCTGGAGAACTTCAGCGAGAAGCATTCTTGTGCTCAAGTGGGTTTTCAGTTGGTGCATAGAAGTACCAAGCAGGCAGGGAAAGCTCTGAGGAAAGATTCACTGCAGTCAAGATGCTTAATTTACCAACTTCTGCTTGGACTGCAACTTTTGCAGCCACACTCAAATTCTCCACAATTTGTGTTAAAAAAACCCAAACCAAACAAAAAAAAAAAAAAACCCCAAATCAAAACTTAATTAAAGAAAGTAAAATGAGAAGCCTTTACAGTCATGACCTAAGATATCGAAGTGCAGTGTGTCTTGTCTTTTTCTAATTTCTTCTCAATTTTGTTTCTCCAGGGTGACAAAGAAGCAGAACTAGGGCTTCCCTTCTCTCCCCTGTGTGATCGCAAGTCTACTATGGTTGCTCAGTCTCAAATAGGTATGTCCCTTTTGGTACATGTGAAGTAGCATCTTAAAAGCAAAACATACTCCCCCCTGTGGGTCAAGATCATGGTGATCTCTCATCATTTGGAACTATGTTAAAGAGAGGAAATAAAGCACAATGGCGTTATTATCCCCAGATCAACAAATCAAAGCAAAGGAGCCATTAAATTTATGGTGGTGGTTCCATGCAGTAACCTCTGATAGTTACCACTGTTGTGTCTGCAGAGATGACTACAGTGCCTGGTTATGACACTACTCCATGGTGTTCTGAGCTGTGGAGATGAGACACACATGGCAACGTGTTGTGATATGAGTATCATGGGTGGATATGAAAATGTAATGTCAGTCCCTTCAATGACCTGGGCAAAACCTATTGTGTATTTTTCCATTTATTCTTCCCATCCTTTCCCTTCCAGTGCTTCAAGCCAACCAATATTTTTCACTGAAGCCAAGCAAATTGCAACCCTTTTTCTGCTCCATCCATTCAGAAACACAGATCTTTTTACAGACTCACCAACAGCGCTTTCTCTACCTCTCCTCCACTTATTGAGTGAAAAAGTAGGAGAAGGGTAAGGCAACAAGCCTGGTATTTGGTGAGAAAACAAGAGGGGCTAAGTGAAGTAAAACTGTTCAGGAGGCTGGGAGCAAAAAAGGACAATGAGAAAGGTGGATTTGTGGGTGGATTTTTATACCTAGAAAGCAAGTGAAGTAGACGGAATAATGTGATCTAACCTCAAGTGGAGAATAGGGTGCCAAAAGGAATAACAAAGAAAGATAACTTGGACCCTAAAAATGAGGGAATTGAGTCCAGAAGCAGAAAGAGAGAGAAGGCATTAAAGGAAATCAAACAAAATTTTGAAGTATGAAATTTGTCTCGAAGAACAAGACAAAGATAACCCTGAATGTAGGAAAGTTCAGATTCATATCTGTTGTTAATAGCAGTTTCTGTTTAAAATTATTTCATTGTTCCTGTTAGGCAAGCCATTCTCTGAGGGACCCCATCCCAGATTTTTCTGGCCTTGGAAGTTTAGACAATTCAGCCAAGAATCTGAACTTAAGAAGGTCTGTGCAAGCCTGACCTGGTTGCCAGACTTGTAGCATTTACTGTTCTGCAGTGGTAACCCAGAAGAGTGGGAATGTGTGTAGAGCACAGTGCAACTCCAGAGGACATTTGTGTTCTGCCAGTAGCTCAGTGGAGGGAAGTAGCAGCAAACTTGAAGTGCTGCACTCTCAGCTAAAACCCATGTTGAGGACTCCTGGGCAGACTACACCTACCGCTGTGCAAGAAGATAAACTCACTCTCTCTCTGGCTGGTGTGGAGGAGAGCGCATGTAGAGACTTCTCTTTCACATCCCTTCTATCAGCTTCCAGTTATGTCCCTCACTTCTTACCAGGAAGAGGAGTTGTGCTTCCCATGGGATCCCTCTATGTAGTGTTGTGTGTGCTTGGAAACCGATTTTCCTTGCCCTCCTCTTTTGTGCTCCTTTGCTCAGAAAAGCCAGGAGAGCCAAGAGACTTCTGCACCGATGCCCCTTGTATCAAGCCACTGCAAAATTAATCATGAGTTAAACCATCACCAACACAATTCCACCTCATAAAAGAGGCACTTGTCAGTATGCAAAGGCAGCCTTATTTAGTCATATAGTATTTGTCATTACATTCAATTTGTGCAGTTTAGTAATCCATTAACATTAATAAGATACTCGCTATAAATCTTACCTTCTAACACTGTAAAATTTTCATTTCTCAGTCTGCTGCACATATTGGCAGTGTCTTTCTGTAACATCTCCTTTGTTAAATCAAAACCTCTTTTATCTTCTGGCTATCTGCTGAGGTAAGGCTTTCAAAGTTGTAGGCTAGATTCTCAGACAAATAATCTGTTCCCATTCATTTATTTATGTGATTAATAGCCTTAACAAACTGTGCCCTGGAATAGTAATTACTACATTTATTTGCAAAAGGAAGTTCTTATTGAATTCCAAATTGTGCTATTATCTGCAGCAAGCAGCCATCGGGTCCCACAAATGAAAAACCTCTGTCCTTTGTGAAATAAAATTGTGCTCTTGGTTCTGTCAGGGACAGAGCCTAGAAATCCTGTTCTGGTGACTCAACTTGTTTGTAGTTCTTGGTTTGCTGCTCTAAGGTCACCGCAGATGCAATAGCAGTGGCCAAGCATTTTTACAAATGAAAGATTTTCACAAATGCAGACTGCATTTTTTGCAGTGCAGACTTTTTCCATGGAAATGAAGCAATCTAACAGCAACACTTCCTCAAAAGAGAGAATGTGTCTCTCTCCTGTTGCTTCAGTTTGTGAAGAAATTGTTCAAGGTTTAAATTAATAATTAAAAAAGCCTGAATATCAAATAATAAACCTGGGTTTTAAAACCTATTCATGTTAATCCTAATGACCAGTTTATCATCCTTTTTCTTCTTCAACTGAATGAGTGTGGTAAATATTTCTGTACAGAAATCAGGAGAGATTCATGTCCAGAAATCAAGTTGCTTATCAGAGTGGGGGATACAAACAAACTGCAAAGAAAACCAGGCCAAGACTTGTATTTCCCAACAAGAATATCAGGAGTTAAAGCTTCTCTGTCTGTCTCAGACTGTAGGAAGCTTGTTTGACCAGAGATCAGCCTTTGTTGTCATTGTCATCTTTTGCAGCTAATAAATGTAGCAGCATCCTTTTATTTTTGTCCTTTGGCTGGCAAGAAAGAAAATTACAGCTTCAGAAATCATTGGATAAAGTCTGATGGGTGCATGCGAATGATTCTTTGATTCTTTTTTCTTTTTTTTTTTTTTTTTTTTTTTTAGTGGGCTTTAGGGAAACTGACCTCTAGCCAGTGTTTGCTGTGGTGACATTCTCAGGTGGAATGAATGAACACTAGGAATATGCCTGGAACCCACCCTCAGCATGCAGTGTTAATCAGTAAAATCATCTTAGTCACTGGGCTATAGAAATATTTCCCACACTCATTCTATTGAAGCAGAAAAAGGATGAGAAAATGGTCATTAGCATTAATAGGTTTTAAAACCCAGGTTCATTATTTGATATTTGGGGTTTTTATTTAGCAACCGAAATCACCATATTTAAATCACAGTGTCTTTAGGTAAGAAGAGAGAGAACACAGGAGGGGGGAGGCACTTGTGAATATGGCATAAGTTACATAATTATTAGTAAAGTCCTAAGTTTTGGTTCTACGATAGAAGGTTATGTTTCCCAACATTATTATAACATTTTATATATATATATAACCATTATATATATATATATATAACCATTTTAACATAACATAGTTGAATAACTTATTCACGTTATATGGAATAGAGGAAAAAATACCACTTATCAAAGAAAAGTTATCCTAGGTCTTTGAGTTTGTTTACCTGTTGTCCCTTGTGCCACCTCTGCTTGTCTTTTTTGATGAGATGCAAGACTTCTCCCAGGGAAAACTTGTTTCTTAGGTGCTTATGACTGGACCTTGTCTTTATGTGCAAATGTTGAGTATCTCAGGAAGTGGATCCCACCACTGCAGTGCTGAGTTTAGTGACACAGTCATGCATCTGATATCAGATATTTACATGTCTCAGGGTTGTTAGTGGTGATAGAGCATATGGCAGTGGTATTACTTGCTGTGTTGGTTTTGGTTGGGGTGGACTTTATTTTTTTATAGTAGCTAGTGTACCTATGTTTTGGATTTGTGCTGAAAACAGTGTCGATAACACAGGGATGTTTTAGGTATTGCTGAGCAGTGCTTACATGGAGTCAAGGCCTTTGCTGCTTCTCACCCCACCCCACCAGAGAGTAGGCTGGGGGTGCACAAGAAGTTGGGAGGGGTCACAGCTGGGACAGCTGACCCCAACTGACCAAAGGGATATTCTGTACCATATGACATCATGCTCAGCAATAAAACTAAGGGGAATGGTGGGGGGGCTGCTGCTCGGGGACTGGCTGGGCATCAGTCAGTTGATGGTGAGCAATTGTTTTCATTTTCATCACTTGTCCGTCTTGGGGTTTCTTTCTCTCTCTTTGTTATTTTCCTTTTCATTACAATTTATTAATTTTTTTTTTCAATTATTAAACTGTTCTTATCTCAACCCACGAGTTTTCTCACTTTTACCCTCCCAATTCTCTTCTGCCCATCCTGCTGCGGGGGGGAGTGAGCGAGTGGCTGCGTGGTGCTTAGTTGCTGGCTGGGGTTAAACAATGACAGTTCTTTTTGGCGCCCAACAGGGGGCACGAAGGGTTTGAGATAATAAGAGATTGACCAGAGCGTATTAGAAGGGATTTATATCTGTTAACAGTTGTGGGTCATGATATTGATTCATCTGTTCTCAGTTTATCTGATCTGCGCCATGCTCTTTTTTTGCTGTACATGTTAAAGAATGGTGTTGGCTTTTGCAGTTTGCTGTGCTCTGTAGTGATTAGTGATGTTTTGCCTGGGAGATTTGTTATTAAAACACTGACCTTGAGCTTAATCTGGTATTTGGGCTCTGTACTGAAGCCATTACTGTACTTTGGGTACCACCTCACAGAGAAAATTAACAATTAAACCTCTTCCTCTGAGAGGTTTTTTTGTGGTGGAAATACAGAATGGTACCTTCACTACCTTCTTCTGTGATGTTTTCTCCCTCGTTACAAAAACTTCTCGGTATCTTGAACATCCTTGGGTAGTTATAATACTTCTATTGGTATTTCTTAGGAATATTGCTTCGGTTTTGTCTAAGGTTAACCAGCAATTTAGGAATATGACCCAGGCTCTGTGAGAGTATGGTCATGTGGGAGAATGTGGGCAGGTATCTAGAGAACTTCTCACTTCCAATGGTCTGGAACTTCACTCCTGAACAACTGCAGGATCCTGATGAAGTGATTGAGTGCTTGAAAAAAAATGCCATGGCTCTTCCAAAGAAGTGCAACTTACCACACTGTGCTGAGCCCTGGCCAGATCTACCAAACACTGCTTGATATTATGCAGCGCCATCAGGGAGAAGAGAAGGAAAACATACCAACAGACGCTATGGCTAAACCAGACACTACATCAGTCACCCCAATAACTAAAAAGAAACAATGGAAGCGGAAGTCAGCTTGTTTAGTAAGGGATGAAGAAGCTTCTCCTAAGAGGGAGCAGGAGAAAGCATCAGAAGAGGCAGCCTGCTCTGCAGCAGAGTGGTCACAAGAACAGGAAGAGGAAGAGCCTGAAATCATAAATGAGACACCACTCCGTCCCTATGCCTAAGTGAGCTTTGAGATATGTGAAAAGATTTTAGCCGTCAACCAGGTGAGCTAATTCTCAGCTGGTTGCTCCGATGCTGGGATATTGGGGCCAGTAGTCAGGAATTAGAGGGTAAGGAAGCCCAGCAGCAAGGATCACTTGCTAAGGCCATTGACAAAGGGATTGGAAAAAAAGGCAGGAGTCCGCAGTCTTTGGCAGCAACTCCTGTCAAGTGGGGTTAAACCACAACACTTCGCAAGCAGAATTGACAAGGTACCATGGCTTGGGTTTCTTTGGTCATTACGAGGTAAAAATTTTTTTGAGTGAAGGGGAACAGAAGAGACTATAATAGACAGACAGACACATACACATATATAAATCAAGTTCTCATTATCCTCAGGATTCCTGTGGCGCACTTAACAGTGTTCTCAGTCAGTACAATTTCCAGCATTTTAAAAAATTGTCTAAAGTTTGCTGGGATTATCTGGGTTATGATCTAGCACACGATTTCCTGTCATGGCTTTGTACTGCATACATTTCTGCTTAACTCCCTGGGAGGAAGGGAGTTCTTTTTTCCCTAAATTTGAATAGATAAGACTGTCTCAGTGTTATGGAGGCACATGATTCAGATGTTCAGATAAGGCTGAATGCATATTTTTTCTAGATTTACAGAATGTTAGTATGAAATTCTGAGAACTTGCAAGTAATGTTTTTAATTTGGCTAGGCATGAAAATACACTTAATTACCCATCCTTTCAGAAATCTAGCAAAAATCAGGGGAGCAAAATGGAACTAGAAGGATGCTTAACTGCTTTGCACTCAAGATGTGGATCAAAGCATCTGTAAATTCAGGTGCCTGGCCCGTGTAACCTCTCCTCCTTTTATTGTTTTGTTATCATCTAGAATCGCCAGGGTCTGTTATAGAAACATATCATAACCCAGTCAGAGAAATTATAATATTATGAATATATAATTAATAGTTGATAATTACCAAATCTTTAACAATTGTAACAGTAGGGAAAGACCTGAATCCCAATGTCCCTTAGGACATCATTGTTTTCTTGGCTAACTGCAACACTAAGACATTTGCTAAGTGAAGTGCCAAAATGAACATAAGAAATAGCGCTTGCCCCAGGTGAGAATTTAGGACAAGGTGTCAGGTACTGTAAGCTCCTGACTCTCACATTTTTTCCATGCAACTTGGATTTTCCTTCATCTCATGAGCTCATGGCCACAGGGCCCTTCAGTTTGCCCTTCCCAACACTCAGATCGATCAGAGTCATATTCATCTCTGCCAAGCTGTATACTGAAGTAGAAATAATTGGCCCTTCATTTTTCCCTTTCCTTATAATTAAAGAAATGGGGGGAAAAGCATCTAAATCTGTTTTATTATCAACAAGAACAAGCTGGCTGAGCACTGAGGAGAGAATATTTACAGCAACCCACTGATATGCAGTAAGGGGGTTTGCATGTAACTCCACACCAGCAAAGCTTACCAGTATTATTACTGTTATATTAATTTTCTGCTTTTAGAGAGTTCATCTTTGAAACTGGGTTTTATCCAAATCCGCTAGGAATTTGGCTTAAATATCACGCTCCTCTTATAAAACAAGTTCTGATGCATCTGTTTATGTTCTGATTTGCCACAGTTTCTTTCCAGTGTTTAAGTAGGTACCTTTTATTGCATGCTATATCCAGGCTCTTGGGTCAGGGATTAATGTGTAACTCCATTTTCCCTTTCTAGTATATGCTGATCCCTCTTTCAAGGTATAATTTTTTTACTCTGTCTTTTACAGTGTAGTTGTCTGTGATCACTGAAGCAGTGACTCTGCATCAATCCTCCTCTTGCCTGCTTGACTCTGCTTGTGTTTCTGCTCAGGTTTCATTGATTTCATCGTGGAACCCACTTTTACTGTGCTGACCGACATGACTGAGAAGATTGTGACTCCACTCATCGATGAAGCTTCCCGCTCTGGCATGTCCGGGTTCAGGCGTTCCAGGTGAATAACCATGTGCCCTTTCCCTTCACTCTGCACATGCTGCCATTGCACTCAACTCCCCCTGTTTCCCCCACACAGTATATGTCTTCTGTGTGGCTTAAAGCCCCATACCTGCATTGCCAACACCGCAGCTCAGGTTGTGACCTGACTTTGTTGCAAGGAAACTCCAGCCTGGGGAGGGCAAAGAGGGAGGCTGGCATGAACCTGAGCCATCCCTCCAAAGGCAGTGAGCACAAATGGTTGTAGCCATGCAATCAGGTGAACTTTAGTGCTTTCTCAGTCACTAATGTCAAAGACAAGGTAGCGGGAGTTGTTGGGAGGCACTCATTTCTTCATGTCTAGAAGTATAAATGGGATTGAAATACAAAAGAGGACTGGGAAGCATAAGCAAGCTTTAGTGACAATATTTAGGGTTACGCAAATGTGTGAAATACCAACAGAATTCACCTGGAGTTCGGATGTAAGGAGTCTTCGCCCATTCAACCTGCTCTGCTGTTGTAGGGAAACTATTCTCTTAACAGTTTCATGGACAGGGCACATCTTGGGATTCAATGCCATGTGGCTAGCGGTCCCTAGAAAGGGCTACCAAGTCAGGATTCCCTCTCCCAAGTGACTTAATTACTCTTGGGCTGTTATGCAAAGAGCAAGCCCTAATATCTTTCTGTCAGTTACCTTACTGCCTTTATTAAAATGTGCACAATGAAGTGTCCATCCTTGAAAGACAACTGTAGGGTCTGTAACTCAAATGAGTGCCTGATTTCAACCTCAGCTGAGGTCACCAAGGCCTGGACAAAGGTTGGCCTCCTGTTCTGTGCCTGATGGCTCCCACTGGTGAATTTTAGGAGGCTCCTCCTTTGACATACTTGATTTCTAGAATTGTCTGACTCTCCAATGAATATCTAGGGAGTGAAGATGCACAACAAAGGTAATGGCAACACTTCGAGTGATTCTGTTTCTTAGGGACTGTGGATACTGAAAAATAAGCAGGGAAAAGCTGCCCTTTATTTCTAATACTGGCTCAGGTTGTGCTGTTTGCTTTAACATTGGTTGCCCTGGTGTGGGAGGGAAGGAGAGGAGGATGAGGGATTCAAGCTTAGTTTTTGTTTTTCCTGGTTGACTCTCTTAAATTATCTCATTATTTCTTCTTAGCTGTATTTGGGTGTATGGGATACTGATTTCTTCTGTATTTTGTGATCTTGTGTCCCAGTCTGAATAGCATTAGTCCCTCCGAAGTTAAAAGATCAAGTGTCAAGAGCACTGGGTCCGAAGGAAGTGCCTCACTCAACTGCTCCATACTCACTGTGGACTTCAAATGTTTTAAAGCCACCTGGACTGAGGTGGTGCAGCAGAACCGGGAGAAATGGAAAGCGCAAGCCACCAAAGGTAACAGCCAGGCTTCTTGGTGAAAGAATAAAAACTCTATTGACCTCTTCTTCTTCAAGCTCTTCCTCAATCAAATTATTCTTCAAGTAAGCGCTATTAGTTTGAAAGAATCTGCTTTTCAAGGTCAACAACCTACACTGAATTTGGAAAGATAGGGATATTGTGACTCATCTGGGCCTTATATCTTCATAAGTGGTGTAAGTGTACGTAATGAAGAGGATGTGGACAATGGAAGGAAAAAAAATAATTGTAAGGGAGGTCCCCTAAGGTTACGAGTCAGACTCAGGGTGGGTTCCAGAAATAGCTGGAACAATATTTGTAGAGATAGGTTATCAGTTGTTCACTGTTAAGATTGAAAGAGTTATGGATGATAGTTCAGGGGAGAAGGACAGGTTATTCTGGTTTCACAGCTGTTTTCATATTTCAGTGATGACTTGGATAATGAATTGGGAACTATGCTGCAAATGGTCATGATGTCATCAGTCTGGGAGGGACTGCAAATATTTCAGAAGAATATGAGGGCTGTGTTGGTTGCAAGTTGACCAGAGTTCAATATTGTCATGTTATTGAGAAAAAAAACAAACCCCAAACCTAAAAAAACCCCCCAAACAGACCTTGCTTCTAAGACCCCTCTGGTATTCTTCCTGTCTTGCCAGCAGTAACAAGGCCACCACAGCAGTGCTATGTCCAGTTTTGGCCACTGCAGTTCAGGAAACATATGGACCAGTTGCAGACAATACAGAGTACAGCAATGCAAATTATGATAACTGTTATTTATAGCCGAGAAGGTTTATAGCTGAAAGCAGTTTTCTGAAGAGTACTGCAGCTTGAAAATAAGGGAGCTATTTTTTTATTCAAATACCCTGGGTTGTTAGGAGGAGAAAAAATTGACAGGTGATTATAACCTGATTGATTTCTGAAATCCAACAAATTTCTGTTGTTGGAGATCTTTGGGAACTAATGAGAGCCATCTGTTGAGAGCAACTTAAGTATAACTGCCCTTGCCTCCAGGGGCTGGATGATTGCCCAAGGTCTCCTTGAGCCGTGGGGTGATTTAGACAAGCTCTGAAACAAAAAAAGGAGGAATGTATCACTGATTAATTTTTTTCCTTCATGAAACTGTTTGTGATACAATTTCTTCCCTGAGCTGGATGCTTGTTACTCAAACACTTATTTGATGGAGTAGTTGTATTTAAGGTAAATGTAAGGAGTTCAATTTTAATGTATTATGTGGCCTTGGCTTCAGGGTTGATGGAAGATTTGGCATAGTTCTCCTACGTGCCAGAGGAGATTGTTCCTTTCCAACTAAAAGGCCTATCTGAAGGTGCAGGAAAGGATGCATTATTATTCAAATTAAATTTTCCTTTGTGATTAAAACTTGCCATTCAAGAAAAGCCTTTCTAGGCATTCCAAGAAAATGAAAACGAAAACATAATTCAAAATCTGCTTATTTGCCAGGGGCTTTTTTTAGCTTTTTTTTTTTTTTTTTAATTGGTATTTACTATTTTATGGTTCTTTGTGGACCAAACAAATTAAAGCTAACCAAACAAGCAAAGAATTTAATAAGGTCAGTGTCTCACAGTATAGGAATGTTGAGTGAATGAAGCTAATACATTTAACTAGTTTTAAGGATTTCATTTCAACATGTACTATACACATCTGCTTGTCTACTAGGGATCTACTAGATAAAAATCCTACATGCAAGAGAGACCTGTGGGGAAATAAACAAAACATCTTACATTTCACCTAAAACAAACATATAGAGTAGATCAGAATAGATTCTGGCTATTTAACTTTTAAATATGCTTTGTACCCACTTGCAGTGACTGGTTTGCATAAAAACTTTTTTCTAAATGTGCACACGTAAATGTCAAGTTATGATTCAAGTGGATGTGCACACATTGCTTAACTAGTGCTGCTACTGGTAGTATGTATTGATGCAGTATTTCATAGAATCATATAGAATCGTTTCGGTTGGAAAAGACCTTTAAGATCATCCAGTCCAACCATTAACCCAACACCACCAAGTCCACACCAAACCAATTAAGGGTAAACTAGGCTTAACCATGTCCCAAAGTGCTGCATCTACCTGTTTTTTGAACGCCTCCAGGGATGGTGACTCCACTACCTCTCTGGGCAGCCTGTTCCAATTCTTGACCACTCTTTCCGTGAAGAAATTTTTCCTAATGTCCAATCTAAACCTCCCCTGGTGCAGCTTGAGCCCATTTCCTCTTGTCCTACCGCTAACTACTTGGGAGCAGAGACCAACACCCACCTCACTACAACCTCCTTTCAGGTAGGTGTAGAGAGCGATAAGGTCTCCCCTCAGCCTCCTCTTCTCCACACTAAACAACCCCAGTTCCCTCAGCCGCTCCTCATAAGGCCTGTGCTCCAGACCCTTCACCAGCTTCGTTGCCCTTCTCTGAACACGCTCCAGCACCTCAATGTCTTTCTTGTATTGAGGGGCCCAAAACTGGACACAGTATTCCAGGTGCGGCCTCACCAGTGCCGAGTACAGGGGGACAATCACTTCCCTGCTCCTGCTGGCCACACTATTCCTGATACAAGCCAGGATGCTGTTGGCCTTCTTGGCCACCTGGGCACACTGCTGGCTCATGTTCAGCCAGCTGTCAACCAGGACCCCCAGGTCCTTTTCTGCCAGGCAGCTTTCCAGCCACTCTTCCCCAAGCCTGTAGCGCTGCATGGTGGTGTTGTGACCCAAGACCCAGCACTTGGCCTTGTTAAACCTCATACAGTTGGCCTCAGCCCATCAGTCCATCATATCCATTCTTTACAGAGTATCCTGATGATAAGTGTTTGATTATTAATACTTTAGCTGGATAGGAAAATGTTTTATTTTTAATTGCCTCATAAAAATATTCTTCTAGCAGCTCCTGAGGGTAATGTATGGAAGATTTAGGTGATCACTTGAAAGCAGAGAGCTCACCAGTCTGCATTATTAGACATGGGAGCCCGTGAGTAGGTCATTTTATCTTTAGCTTTCTGACAATCTTTAGCCCTGAATAGTTGATTTACTTTATGTTTTTGCCAAACTTCATCACCGATAACTTGGATCAGGGCCCCTGTTTAAGGGTCAAAGATTCAGAAAGCAGTCTCAGCTTCTGTTCATCTGAATTCATTAACTTTCACATAATTTCTGTGTTTCTGGGTACATTTAGCAGTACAAGCATGCATATTTTTTTATCCTGAAAGATTTATACAAACGTATGGCTCATCATACCTTTGTATGGGTTGGGGACTAAGGAACTTTCTTGGACTCCAGAGCCCTCGCATCAAAACCTTTGCTCAGCTGCTGTCTTGCAGCAAGTCTCTGCACCTCCCTCCATCTGCCTTGCCTGTCTTAGCCATATGCAGCACGGCCTGCTGCACAGCAGGAGTTTAAATTGCCCTCCCCTGTCAAACCAGTGTCTTGCAATGCATTAAGATCCTCTGCCAATAAAAATAAGAATTATTAAGAGAAGACAGATAAAGCATTTCACTGTTGATTGACAACAAATAACAACTGGGGATCAGAAGGGAAGGAAACCCATCTATTATTATGATTACTATTACCATTATTATTATTATTAAATGATGTGTAGAATACTATATACCTTTTGGCATTGTCCCTAGAAGTATCAGTGAGCTGTTTTTATCCCGAGTGTGGTATTTATAGAAAATTTCTCGGACTGTGTGGTCAAAGGTCTCTTTTTGCTTAAAGGATCATCATTAAATAGCTACAAATGAAAAAACAGAATAAACAAACACCCTGATGTGCAAAACACCATTTAGGTAAAGTATTTTCTGACACTAATTTTGACAAGAGGCACTCGTCCAACGGTGCTGTAGCAAGCCCGAGTCTCCTGAGCCGAATCTCTCTCCTGTGGTTCAGGTGCAAAATGCAGCATTTTTTTTCAGATGCCCAAATGAGAGGAATCCTTCTGTATACCACGAGACTCCAGGGAAGATATCAACATGCACAGCTGAGCTATCTATGGAAGCTACCATAGATTTCAGGAATGATTAATAAAGTGAGGGAGGCTCATATCTAATTTAATTATATTTTCGTGTGAGCCATAATTTATTCATTTATAAATTAATTAACTTTACTTAGCTGCTGGCAAGGAAATATAGATTGGCATTTCTTATAAAGACGGCTTTCCGCCTTTCTCTCTTGTATCCCATTGGTACATTTTTCTCAAAACTGGTTCTGAGTCACTCATAAGAAGTATTTGACGAGACACTTAGGAATTCTTTTGTAATTTTTTCTCACTGGCAAAGACCCTGCTCCTGTAAGGAGCAAAATATCTTCCCTATAGGTGTCAAGAATGCTTCCATAGGACCAAGGTAGACTTTATTCAGTGTTTTGTAGGATCTCTTTGTCTGCTTATCAGCTTACACAGTCTCTCAGAAACCAGGAGATACATCTATTTGTGATTTCTATCACAATTAAAGTGCAATTGGTTGTCCGTGATGGGGTGATGGGTGGGCTGGAATATTGCAGACCTGGAAATCTTGAATACAGGCATAGGGCAGTCACATCTGAATGCTTAGACTCAGTATGGATATATACATGCTCTGAAGCTGAGTAAGCTTACAGGTTCCAAACTGAGTGTGTGATGAGCTACTCAGCTGCTTTTGCAGATTAATTCTCTATTGATCATGGGAAAGGGGAGGAAATTATGGAGTCTCTGCCTATAGTCTGTGTGCACCCAGCTGAGTTTATTAGCTTGAGGACCACACTGAGGGGCTGTGATTGTGTTATGCTTTCCAGTGTGATGCAGGAAGCCACAAAGAGCCTTTGCAGTGAGTCTGTGGGGGTGTGCTGTACCCGACCTGGGCTAGAAATGTGGTGGTCTCAACACCTGGAGCCAAAGTAATTTGCAGCCTGTGTTATAAGTGTTGCATCAGGACCCAAGGTTTGGATAAAAACAAGAGCAGTATCTTGAATGGGGGAAACTGGCTTCTCTGTGATTTTTTTTTTTTTTTTAATTGAATGACAATATTTTGGGATGCTGCTGTTGTTCAACACTCACTTTTGAATGCATACCTTTGCATACTTGTGATTGACTGTAAGACTTTTTGGGATGGACGGGCAAGTACTAGTAGCAATATATTAGTCTGCCAAGAAAGGACAGAGCCATAAAGAAAGGATACCAGTAAGTGGAAAGGAAGAGATTAGGAAGCTGGCATTGGAAGCAACCTGGAACAAGAGGGGAAAAAAGTAGATATCAAAGAACCAGGACTTTTTATGTGCTTAGAGTTACATGGTATGGTAGAAGATAAACTGAATGTCATTTGACTGATTGTTGTGTGTGAAAATTGAAATTAACCTTGGCACCCCTAGAGCCTTCAACAGCTAATATCTCTTTTTAATTTGCCTTTTAAGAATTTTGAGGAACTGCATTTTCAAAGGTGAACCTTATACGGTAAAAAAAGGACATGCACACAATATATACATTTAGGCCAACATGGGGTGGTTTTTTCAGAATGCTTTCTTAAATGTTCTCCTGTGCTCTTTTTGCCTTGTCAATTCAATTCCTACATTTATCTAAGTAAAATCTGTTTGCATGTAAAAAGCTGAAGTAGATTTAGATGTGTGAGTTGTATCATTCTTGTCAAATTGACTGATAATCGTGATTTCTTTCCTCATTTTGCTTCTCTCTTTGCTGAGGATGCAGAAGAAAAAGCTAAGAAAGAAGCAGAGGAAAATGCTCATCAGGGAACAGATGAAAAGAAAACAGATGAAAAGGATGAGAAGAAGCCAGTTGAAGATGCCACAGCAGCAAAGACAGAGAACAGCAAAGAACCAAATCCTGGGGAGAACAAAAGCACAGATTCCAGTAAGAATCATGTAAATGGGACTCAGCAAACTGTGATGAACAAACATGAAGCCTCTCAAGGGAAAAACACACCTAGGACAGATAAGGGAACAGACTCTCATCATGCAGTGGGAGAAGAGAAACAGCACGTCCAGAATGGTGAGTTCTCTCCTTCCACTGAAAACTGAATCCAACCTTAAACCCAGTATCTTATGTCAGTGATGGGGGCACCTGATGTCCTGAAAAAGGATGTCCTAGGCCCAGAGTCTCTTCTTGGTCATTGGCATAGTCACCTGCATATGGAAATTGGAATCTGTACATTAACTCCCAAGTCGTGTTCTTCCATAAAAGATGGGGTTGATAATACCTGCTTGAGCACTTTTGGAGGAAAGGAAAAAATTACTTTTCTCATGGAAATGAAGCAGCCTGTTACAATACACACTTAAAAGCTGAAAAAAGTATTCTTGGTTCAATGAACAGCTTCATTGCTTGGGTAACTGACAGAGGAGAAGCTAAAGTTGGCTTATAAACTCTTTTTTAAGGCCAATTAAAGGTATTTTTGAACTGAGTCTCAGATATAAATGTATTTTGGGACAGAGGATTTTTCCCCCTTTCTGTTTTTAAGAGTTATTTTATTTATGGTTCTTTTGCTCAGTTTTTTATCAGGGCAGTCACAAGATTTTTTTTGGAGATATTTTTTTTGGTCAGAAATTTTATTCCAGTGTTTTAACTTGCTATAGAACTGAGTTAAAGTAAGAATCACATTTTGCACTCAAAAAAAGCTGGAAAAATGTTTGAAATTTGTATTAAACATTAAAAAAAAGTTACAGACCCATGAGAACAGATCAGTGGTCTCTTGGCCACTTCACTGTCTTTCCCTCTCCAGCTCCTGCTCCCTGAAGCCATTATCAAAAAATGGCAGTACAGCCACATGTGACTTGTCACAAAGTTGGCTAGTATCAGCCAGTCCAAAACCAGCAAAAAAATTCAGACTCAGAAGCATCCTCTTAGAAAAAGCCTGAGTGAGCATACAGGTTTTGAAAGTCCCAGGCTCAGGCAGTGAGTTTAGATGGCAGTAGAGGCAGAAATTCTGTTTAAAACATTCCTGATATGATTCTTATGTATTTGACTTGGCTGCTGGCCTTTCCCAGCAATCCGTTCATCATTAGTTTTTTTTATAGATTGGAAGGACTATGGGGATCCAAGCTGTCATGCTCTGTTACATGTAGGATTTTTCTTCAGACAGTGTTACGTGGTTTAATAGGAATGGGCCGCCCAAGGAGACAAAAAGGTTGGGGACATATGAAATCCCAGTTAGACTGCACCAGTCTTTTCTTCTGAAATCCTTTGTTTTACATGCTTCTAACAATACAGGGGTTAAGTGTGCTCTAGTGATTTTGACAGTACCTTTTTCTGCAATGTCTCTCTGCTGCAGGTGTCAAAAATGCTTTGAAAGGAATTATAATGATTTCTGAAAATTAGTGTCTTCCTCAGGAAAAATTGTGCTCCTTAATTTATGGGAAAAGGCCTTTATGAGGTACAATCACTGCAGAGTCTTTGGAGACTGATGAAATCTTAACATTCATATCTCTGGGATCACCACAGCTTCCTTTACGCCTATATGTTAATACCTCATCGTAAAGTATTTGCCTTATTATTTCTATGCCTTTGTAATCCCTTTCAAAAAGATCATTATGATCATCGTTCTGCTCTGCTGCTGGCAGTATGGCAGGGTAGATATTACAATACTCAAAAGTCCCCTATTCATAATAAGTTATATTCAATGAAAGTTCAGAAATTATGTTGTTAGATGAGTTGGAAGTCTCTCTCAGTCACTCGCTGCCCGTGTGCTTTCTCAGAGAGATCAGACTGTGAAATAACGTGTGTGTGGGTGTTCATCATCTTTTCCTGTGTGCACTTAGGGTCAAGTAACTGCTTTATGCAATGGTCAAATAAAGCATTATTAGCTCATCATTACCATCAGCCGTATGATGGCAGAGGAAATGCGAGAAGACTTCTGTGCTTTGCTAAATACATTTTCATTTAATTTCCTGAAGACAGTGTCCTTCTTTTAGAGGCTGCCTTCATCAAGCAGACATCTCAGCCCTGCTTGAAGCTGCTCATACCTCTCTGTTCAAGGAGCCCAAGTCAGTGGCAGTGTGGTCAGTTGAGGAGGTTGCTGCTTGTCCTGTATCATCTTGCTTTCATTTTTCTCTCACCCACACAGTGAGCCTAGGAAGAAAAACATGAAAAGTTTTGGCTCTGAATGAGAACTGAACAGGACATGTTTTTCCCATCTTGTTAAATATTTTAAGATTTGAAAACCATTCCTCTTTTATACTATGATGAAACTTAATTGGAGAGAGAGATCAATCCGCTGTCATCCAAGAATAACAAATATTCTAGTGGTTAGGGCACGATGTGGAAGAGGGAGACTTTGCTTCTCTACAATTTTCTTTTTTTTGAGCTGTTCCAAAAATAAGTATCCACTGGCCATGACTATTTTGAAGGCAGATCAGATCCTTTTTAACACATAATACCTATAATGTTGATCCAGAGGCTGTGAAATCGTTATAGTAACAAAAATAGTAATACAAATGGAATAAACATTACTTTAATACAGCCCTGTAACATACTTAACATTTACAAAATTCTGAAGTGAGACTTTTACAGGTTTTTGTGTTGAGGTGTGAGTCACAAATTCACTGCTACTCCTCCAGGGGGAAAGGACAAGCTGCCTGCTCCCATCTGGGCAGGCCGCTGTTGCTTCTCTGGACATCTGAAGGAAGAACACCTTCTTTGCTGCTGTTTGGACACTGCAGCTGAAAGAGCCCTGTTCTGCTAGAGCTCTCCCTATTTTATTTTTTCATTTGATCTTGCTTTTGGCATTCTCATCCAATGAAGGGATGGTCTGGGAAGGTCTGATGTGCTCTGCTGTATGACTAATAAAGGACAGAAGGGATGGTCTGGGAAGGTCTGATGTGCTCTGCTGTATGACTAATAAAGGACAGAAAATGGAAATGACTCTGGTTAACCTTCCTGGCTTCATAAAATACACCCCAGCTCAAGTTGCCGTTTTCATTCTGCATCAACCATTGCTCTGCCAAAGGCCTTGCTTTCCTGGTTTGCTATAAAGACTCTCAAGCCAGTGATCAATGCTAGGATGATTGTTTGTTCCCTGATACCGTCATCAAAGGACCAACCCAAATGAATCTGTGGATAAAGGAAACTGGTAAGAGAAAGTAAGACAAAATTATATAGGACTGTTTGGGATATCTAAGGTGGTTCTTTAATGCAGATGCTTATGATGAACTCTTGCAGGATCTTAGTTCTTTAAAAGCATAAATGTTTCAGAGTCCTGATTTTGAAACGAAGGCCGTGCTGAGGTTTTTAATGGCCAACATACAACCAGAGGGAGTATGAGTTTGCATGTGCACTTAAAAAGGTGTTAACAAATAGAATAAATTTAAAAGTAGATTGTAAAGCTTGATTATCTGTTGGAGTTGGATAAATTTTGTCTGGTGCTGTATTTTATGAAAATGTGTTAATCCAGTTCCTTGTGAATTCAGACCTTTTCTCCTAAGGAACATCTCCTTTGGATGTTGCAATTTGATTGAGTTACAGGCATTAATAAACTGCAGTCTGCATTAAAATGCTTATAGTGTTTCTTATTGCTTCTTTCTAGGTGAATTAAAGGAAGACAATAAGTTGGACAAAAAAGATCAGTCTAGTGTGGGGGATGAATCAAAGAAAACAGATGGTAAGGACAACATTTTATTACATTTTGTCATCCATTTTTATATGCAATCTATTGTTTCTAAACATCCGCAGTTTATTCTAAAACCAAAAAATTGTGTGGTAACCAGTAACAGACTTAACAGAAACAGTCATTAGACTTGACAAAAGCCATTGGGGCATTCTGGGGGGAAAATCACCCCTTTCACATAATGCCTAGCACCACTTAGTTGTTCTGTTTGTAAGCCTTATCCATCAATTTTTGTGCAGTGCCTGCAAGAAAAATCCTGGATTATTAGAGTTGCTTAGCAGGAAACGTGGATTTGCGAGTTACTATCCTTCTGGCTTTCTTTGGGCCATATTTTGCCCTCTGTTAGGACAGGCTGCATGGGAGATGCAAAAAACAGAGCTAAGAAAAAACCTGCACAAGGTGTCCCTGTTTTTCATGATTGCATGTTATACTACGCCAATACAAACACAAAGCTATCTTGACTTAATTGTCTGAGGGGGAATTTACCAAGCACTCTTGAACCACAGGTGTGGGAAGGGAGCAGGAGTGAGCACATCGGCATAGAGGTCCCATTAAGGATTCTGTATGAAAGGGATGTTGCTGAAACATTGTTGAACAGAAGCAATCCTAAGCCATAGGATGGTTTCTTGGCCATCTGGGAATAATCTCAAACAAGTCTGAGCCTAGTGTAGGGGTCCACAGATGTTTTAGTAGCCTCAGCAAAGTGGAAAAACAGCTGTAAGGTCTATGGCATGTTTACTCTTTTGCACCTCCTCAGCTGTGTACTACAGGGCTCTGAGATAGTATATGAACCCATGTTGCTCCAAAAGCAATTGCTAAAGTATTAGGTAGCAAAATAAATGGAAACAAATGTTAGAGCTCACATTTTCTTTGTGTATGTCTCAGTGAAATCCACTGACACACAGCTATTCCTAAATGTAAATAATACAGTACTTTGTTTTGATGGTCAGGAAAGACAACCTCATAGTAAGCACTGCAGTTTAGAATGATACTGTTTTCTTTTACTGATTCTTTTTAAATTCCTATTGCTCTAGCAAAGTGATAAATAAGAAGAAAACATGATACCTCAACCAAAAATGTAGAAAAATTCATCTAGAAGCAAGAGTTGATCTCAGACACATAAATATGTACTTTTTTAAAAGAGGCCCCTTAACAGCAATTGTTTAGGAAAATTCAATTATTTTGTTAAGAGGTCATATTATTTACACACTTGAGTTAAGTGTCTGTCAGGAAAACAGTCTTGAACAAGTACCATTGACAACTTTTTCTGCAGTCATGCAGAAATTAAGCACAAATACATAAATAACATGTGACTCTTCAGATGTTCATGAATATGTGCAGTGCTGTATGTAACTATCAAGGCCCCAGAAGAATTAATGGGCAGAATGGCTACTGCCCCCACTGCAGTGGGTGATGGCTGAGGAGCAGCTGTGCTGGAAGGCTGCAGCCCTGGCAGGACCAGATGGATGCAGAAAGACTGGGGCTTTTTTACAAGGACTCAGGAGCATCAGCCCAGCCAAGAGAATAGACCTGGGAATCCCTAACTTTGAGGATCAGGTTACATTTGAAGGCCTGCACTCTCAAGGTCTCAGGAAGATTAGGGGCACCTAGTTGGGCTGGCAGACCAAGGAGTGAATATTTCATGCTGATTTGAAGAGTGAGGGTGTGAATTTAGTTCCCTGCAAGTTGCTAGTCTTTGTGTGGTGTTAGTTATTTAATGTCTGTTTGTTGTCCTGTAAGAAAATGTTCTGCTCATACCCTTAGGGAAAAGACCAATACCGTGGGACCAGTTAATTATAGTGAATAAGCAATGTAACCATGCAAGGACAATTTGTAGACTGAATGTTTTTCATTCAGATGCTGTAGCGGCAGATTATAGCTAATGATCTCATTGGTAGAAATCAGGAGAAAAATTGTGAATGATGCGCCTTAGAAAGGAAAGTGTTAGGGTGGCACTTCTGTTTTGACAAATACTGTGCAACCTGTTCTGTCCATTGCTCACTCCAGAGCACATCTCCTTACCAACCATGTGAGGGATGTGAAGAAAGGAACATTATCCATGGATAATACATAGGTGTTTCTAGACTACTGAAATGTTTACCCAAACATACGCTTTCTCACATGCCACTACATGGTCATTCACATACTGGGAAAAAAGATTAAGTGGGGGAGTTTGAAAGATTGATGTTACAGCTGTAATGCACTCACCACATGTAGTTTGCTGGCGAGTGAAAGTCAGCCTGGACTTTTTGCAGGGTCAAGGGTCCTTTTGTACAGCCTCTGTTCAGTCTGTAGCTGGGCTGTATTTGTATTAAACAGGTGCCCATTCATATAGATTTACCATGAGGGCTTTGGCTTTCTCGGCACCACCCATTTTAGAATCATAGAATCGTCTAGGTTGGAAAAGACCTTTAAGATCATCCAGTCCAACCATTAACCTAACATTACCAAGTCCACCTAAACCAATCAAGGGCAGACTAGACTAAATCATATCCCAAAGTGCCACATCTACCCGTTTTTTGAACACTTCCAGGGATGGGGACTCCACCACCTCTCTGGGCAGCCTGTTCCAATGCTTGACCACCCTTTCCGTAAAGAAATTTTTCCTAATTTCCAGTCTAAACCTCCCCTGGTGCAGCTTGAGCCCATTTCCTCTCAGGTAGAGCCCTGCACCCAGCTGAGGTCAGTCTGCTACCCTGTCCTACTGCGCAGGCATCCTGCACCCGGAGAAGAAAGCCGCAGAGTATATGTTGCATAAATCTTTGCAGGATCTGTGTCCAAGTTGCTTTTTAAGCATATACAGAGGAAGTTATTGTATTATCTTGTTATTGGAATGCATACATGCCAAAATGTTTCTAGTACATTTGTCCTACTAAATTGGGAACCCAGTGGCCAGGGGCACACGGAATAACTATCCCACGTGGACATGAAGACATTGAAGCTGCATGTCTACACTGTAGTCACAGGTGTGAAATGTAGCTTCTGTGTCAGAGTTACCTTGAAGCTACCCAAAAATAATTACGTGGGCATGCCTCCAGAAACAGGGATCAGGCTCACTGAGACAGTGAGGAACTATGTATGCATCTAGCCAGAGCTTCATACAACTGAGTCTATCTGTACCAAAGCCAACTACTTTAAAGCTAGCTTGAGGATGGCTATGTAAGCTGCAGTCATGCCTTAGATTTTGGTTTTCACTGCTTCAAAATCCTGTGCAAGTCTCTCAATCGTAGGCTAGTCTCCTTCTCATGTTAATCTAATCTTTGTGTTATTGGCTGTTTTCTGTTGGAGATACTGCTTGTTACTCAGTACCTCCCTTTTTTTCAGTTCCAAGAAAAGAGATATGGTGCTGCCGTTTCCCATGTAGACACAGCCCTATCAGAGACATCATCATCACAAGTACTTCATCAGATATTTCCTATGGGATAGAACATTATTAAATCATTTTGGAAAAACTGATTTTCCCATGTGAAATAGTTGCTTTTCAACACTTTGAATGGGAAATTGTAAGCAGTCATATGGAAATAATTTTTATGTATATTCACAAACTTTCTTTTCTGCAATTTTTTTCTGCTCACAAAACTGACAACAAATGAGAAAATTATTCCTCCCCATTACCACTTTCATAGATTATCTCTACCACCTCCTTATTTTTTTCCTACTGGGAGAAGGTTCTGCAGTGTTAATACAAAGTTTTCAACTCTTTGTTCCAGGGACCAGAACACAGTTTATTCAAATATTCTTTTCTCAGCTAGCAATTACAGACAAGTAAAAGGTTATTTTTTGTGTTTGTCTTGGGAACTTATTATTCTACTGGTAACATGCACGTTTGCAGGTTATAGCATAGAAATATATGAGACATTTGTGTTTTGAACAGCTAGTACATATAGACAAAGTCTAATGTGCCCTGGGTATGTGTGATGAGCAATGCTCCCACCTCGTGGTCAAATCATAACCCTGCGTTTTGACAGGTCATAGTTTCAACGATACATTCCTCTATGCAGTGCAACAGCATATAATATAATTTAATACGATATGTAGCCTTTTAAATATACAGACTCTGTGAAGAGTTCATAACAGGCTTACCAGAAATTTAGTTTTTAGCTTGCTTTATTTTGATTTTGTTAAGCTATACTGTTGCTTAATAGTAGTTAAAAGCCTTTCCTATATGTTCTATACATCGCCCATGCCAACATGTAAAATTGGCTTTTGGTCTTAATTTTTCTTGCCAATCATTCCTTGATCAGCAAGTGGAAAAGTCCCTTATTATAAAGTACAGGGGCTTAATTTATTTCCGTCCCAGTTGTCCCCAAAAATCAAGTGGCAGAGTAGCTGGCATGGAATGTTGTTATCTGAGAATGCCTTTGGTATAGAAACATGGTTGTGTGAAGGAGCCATGATGATGGCTCCACAATTACCCCAGAGATAGTTGAATTAATAAGATTCTTCCCAGCTTCATTTAAGGAGAATGCATCTTTTTGCAAAGCTGTTCAACCATTTAAGCCACCTGCAGATATGGTTTTCATTTGTGTCGATCTAGCCAAGACCACTACATAGCAATGAACACTAAGTAGACTTCTTCTGACAAAACCCAGCTCATGTAATCTGCATAATGCCAATGTTGCTTTAAAAGAGGTTACTCAAGCGTATAAATGAAAAGCATTTGTCTGTCTCTTCTTGAGACAGGTAAAAAGGTAAATTTCAGGTCATATAAATAATGGTGCCATTTCCATTTCTATTCCAAAGGATAGGCTGATTTCACCATTATTGTCGGAAGCAAAAAGCCCATTTCAGTTTGTAAGTCAAACACATTGGATTCCTCCTTGCTTCTTGATAGTGCTCTTGATATCATATGTCAGAATCCAGCAGCAGTGGTAAATTGGAATTACAATAGTCTAAGACTACTTCTCAAGAAAATTTCCTTCCTTTTCTTACTTGTTTTTATGGCCTGTTATTTGAATTACATTAGAGGTTATTGCCCCAAGTTAGAAATTGGAAAGCGCTGTACTGATACCTTTTGGAAAAGCTTGCTTGAAAGCGTGAGGGTATTTTGCTATCCAAAAAGACATATTTTACCATAACTCACCTCCACTGAACAATTGCTCCATAGTAGTGCAATATAGAATAACTGGAGGGGGAAAAAGCTTCTGTGCTTTTAAAAATCCTTTCTGTGCTCTTTTTAAAAAAATGAGTGTGTCTACTTTAGCAAGTGGCACCTGAGGCAAGCTGGAATTTGCATAGAGGGATGTACTCTGAAGAAGGTTTTATGCAGTTTTAATATCAAATAGAAGATGAACATGATGTGATGTGATCTTTAGAGCTAAATGCAAAATACATTGTTATCATCCTGACCTCGGGAACATTGCATCACCATGGCATACATGCTTGATGAGAATATGGGGAATACGTAGAAAGGTACCTTGTATAATTATGCAGATGATTTTGCAGCTTGTCTGTTTTGTGAGTGTGTGTGTGTAAATCTTATGGAAAGCACCTGGTTTTCCTTTAAGACTTTCATGTATCTCTTTTTTAGCCTGCTTTCTGTCGTTCAGGCCATGCCAGGTAGTTAGAAAGTCCTCAGGATGCCTGACTGCTTTTTGCTTCTGCTTTACATGAAGTCACAGATGTATGTGACAAGTTTGAAAATTGGGAATAGCATTTGGCTTGATTTCAGATTTAAGTGAATATTTGGAATAATCATTCCAGATGCATGGTGAAAAAACATTCACTGTAGGTACTTAAGTGGGTTTTTTGAGTAGTTAACTTTATAGAGAACATTTTTTCAGGTTATCTTTGGTCCTGTAAATATAGTTCGGCTCAGAGATAGCATATGGCTGCATTGCTCCTCGGAGGTAACGTCCATGGTCCTAAAGGCATGGAGGAATGTATAACTTACACAGTACATTGCAGAAATTCCTGCTTGATTTTGCACCATCAGCCACTTTATAGCACCAGTCAGGGAGTGGAGCTGTGACCTTGCTTCTGTTACAGTCCTCCTTACCCCATTTAGGATAATTTGCCTGTGCAAAGATGTATAGAAATTCTCTGCTTCAGCAAAAGTCTTCCTTGCTCTCCCCCCTCCATGAATTTATGTTCAATCCAGTGACAGTCAGGCCTCCATTTCCCTGTGCAACACTTAGCCCTGAAAGAGAAACAAGATCATGTCCGAAGGGAATGACTGAAAGGGAGGAAGAATATGAAATGGCTCCTCAAAAGAGGTCAGTGACCTTTAGCTTTCGTCTTGTCCCTTCCCCATGGAACAACTAGCTTCCAATTTGAGCATACCGGCTGTAGGTATCTTACTAGATGGGGACTCTGACAAGGTAGTTTAAGTAGAAGTGTTAAGAAGGAAGAAATATAAGAGTCAGCTGTATGGGAATGCAAATGTAAAGAGTGCACTCTACAAACTGCCAGCTGGGTGCTTGGTGGGTACCTTTATGCCCTTTGCTTTGTGTGCTGGACCTGCTGCCTAGTCTCTCCCTGGGGCAGAGGCAAATGGACATCAGTCCCCTCAGGCTGCTCAGTCTGCAATTCTGTACCATTCAGTCCACAGAAGCTGGACAAAGAGAAGAGGGAGTCAATTTACAGGTTAGTTTCCTGAAACTCATACCCTAATAGTAATCTTTACCACTTACTACCATTAATCGGTCCATCACTAGGCAGTTCATTCTTTTCTCTGCTTCTGAACTGCTGCTTTGCTATTCTTAATGTCAAAACCTGGGACTTGGAGGCAATAATAAATGTAGAAGAAAACCAGTAAGTGATATTAGTTGAAAAGTACTATTTTGAATCAGGCTAAAGTATTTAGGAATTTAAGTCTAATTCAAAACAAGTCATTGTCAAAAACTGAAAAAAATCCAAATGAGAATTTTTGGTTTGAAGTAATGTCTCGCATTTTTAGCCAGCTTTAAGTAAATGGTAAAAAAAAGAAGTTTTGTTTGAGTTAGATGAAAAGTTCAGCTTGATCTTTCATTTCCTCTCCAACCCCCTCCCACCAAAAAACCCACTCCTCAACAATCATTTTTGCCATGAGACAAAGAAAGCAATTACTTGTGTCTGACCCAGAGCTAAGTATTATCCTAATTTTTCAGTTTAGTCACTCAATCAAAGAAGCAATTATTGCCCAGTGCTAATTACAAAATTCTGATTCATATATTTGGCTGAAAACTTTGTTGGCTTCAATTCTTCTGCCTATGGCAGCTCGTCCCTTTTGTGCCTTGAAAAGCACTGGGGTTTTCGTTTCCATCCACGACAGAACAGCTCTTTATGAAAACTATGATCTAGCTTTTACCTCAAACATGTTCAGAGCTTTGAATTACATTTGATTATCAAATATAGAATAAGCTTTCGCACTTACTCCTGTAGGTCGCTTTGCATAATAAGTATCTAATTTCTTTCGTACATGCTTTGTTCAGGAAACTCAAACGATATTTGGCGTAACCAAACTTTTGCCAATGTATTCATTGTGTTTTTCTCTGCTGTTATGTATTTCCATAATGTGCTGGTAAGCAAACAATATATATTAAAACAAAACTGATCTCTTTCTTCCATCACTGATGTGATCTCAGGTCAAGTGTAATACAAGCTGTCAAGCAAACATAAAACTCAACATCAGTGTGAACAGGACTAGAAATTGTTTGACATCATGAAAGATTTAGGGATAATTATGTGCCAAAGCTCAAAAATCAGAGTACCTTCTATGCTAATGTCATTTCTCCTCCTAGCAAAATGAATGGTAAGCACTTGGGTCATCTGCTAAATTAGAATGATGGTATTTAAATTAAATTACAAAACAAGTATTCAAAACTTTTTCCCAACAGCATTTATTCTTGGTTTCCCTTGCTCTAAACAGGACGCAGGCACCTTCGAGTAACATTCTGTTTTCTTTGGAAAAAATAATCACTCTAAAATTTCTCATCCATTAAAAAGACAGATAATGGAGATGAATTAACTTATAACACATATTTCTTCTTTATTTCACTGATCATCTGAACTTTGTTTCTTAGGCCTCATTCATCTCTGGTGCAACAGAAGCAAGAGAATAGCGTAAATGTGCAGAATTTATTTCTTCATGGTCCTAATTTTCTTTGAAAAAGGTTTCCAGATGGCTTTAATAGGAGACAGGATCATCCAGTGCTCAGTTCTGAGCACTGAGATTTTTGACATCTTCATTTCATTCTGAGCACTGGGAGCAGCTTTAACAGTGCTTTTCAGGTGGGGACATGTTACAACTGAGCACACTTTAGCACTTAGGGGAGACAAGAAATACACAGGCTTTTGGGAATAAGCTTACAAAATTAAGGAGTCACTCCTGCAAGATGCTGAGTGAGTTCCCAAAAGGAATTAAAAGTGGCAGTTTCAGTGATCTGCCCCACCAGCTGCAAATGCTTCCATGTAGTAGGAAGGATGACTACCTTTTGGATTATGGGGTGTCTGAGACACATTTACTCAGACTATTATTTCCCCTCACTGTGCACTGCATCAGTAGTAATCATTTCATGATATCAATTACCATACAACAATTTGTCATTTCTGTTGTCATTTCACCTGGTGCCTGGATGGAGCAGGGTGCTGGGGGAGAGCAGAGTTTGGAATAGTCTTATCCTAAAAAGCCTAGACTTTTAATAAATGAGGGTAGAGACTGCTTTCAAACACCATGTCAACTTTCCTAGGAACGTTTAAACAACTACACTGGGTCAGACCAAAAGTCCTTTTAGCTCTCCATCACCTACCTGACATTTCATAGCAGAGATCTTAATGAACAAAGAACAAAACCAGAGCAATGCCTCCCCCCTACACCTTTCTGTCTTCCAGGGAGCTAAGGCAGAGGTCAAATCTCTGACTTGAATAGCCTCTGATGTTTTTTTCTTCCATTACTTTGTCTAATTATCTTTAGAGCCCTGATACTCTTTTGTGTACTGAGAACCGAAGCAACACAATTCAAAATCTACTTAGACATTATGTGAAAAATCACATCTTTTTATTGGTTTCAAATTTACTGCTTGATAATTTCATTTTGGTAACCCCTTTCTTGGACTGTGAGAAACAGTGAGTAATTGTTCCCTATTCACATTCTTAGCAACACTCATTATTTCATTTACCTTTTATTAGATTCTCCACACAACTCTTCCTTTTCAGGCTAAAGAGTCATAGCATGCATAAACTTTGTGTATTCAACTTCCCTTCAAGTGCAACCCTTTTGATATCTGCTGTTTATGTTAGTACATAACACTGACAGTCTGTGTTACACACATGGTTACTGGGATGTGACAAGAGAATCTGATTTTAATAGAAATGAGAAAACCTGTAGGATTCATTTTTTTCCCCTAAATTTTCAATAATAAAATATAAAAATGTTCATTTTAATGTAATTGTATGCTGGTTTTTTTGGTTGATATCTTTATGATGTTACATCATAAAAGCATGAAAAGGTATCACCGTAGGGAGCTCAATAAGGGAGGTAATGAATGAATATGGTTAACTGAGGCTCTCTTCTTTTGCTTTTTCTGTGTATTAAAACTCTAACTCAAAAATATCTTGGGTTAGTTGTACCTCAAGGACAACGTTACTTGGTGGTGTGGTGGAGTTGTCCCATCCTGTAGAAGTGCTCATGCAGAACACTAAGATGATGAGATTTGTTCATGCTAAGTGCTACTTTTGCACAAGTCAACTGCAAGGTTACCACAGCCTGCTTAGAAAGGTGTGTAATCCTGGATAATTGTGGTGTCATCTTGCACTTCCTTCATAATGAAGTATGGTTATACGCTGATGGAATGCATATTTGAGCAAAGGAAACAGGGACCATGCAATAACCTCACAAACACTTCGATCAACAGGGACTGCCAAGCAAGCTAAGTAGTTCATGAAAAAAACCCTGCCCATGAAATCCTGATTGTGCACCACACTGTTTGGCAGCCTGCATTCAGCATTTACTTTTTAGGAGAGAAAATAGCAGAGTTTTCTTTTAAATGCAATTTGAAAACCATAGGGCTCGGTCTTGTCCTGACAGCCTGGCCCGGCACTGGAGGCCGTGGGGAGGTGTCCTGAGCCCTCTCCAGTTGGTGGCTGGGGAGGAAGGGATGCAGGGAAAGGGCAGGCATTTGGCTGGAGCCGCAAAGCTGGCCACATTCAGAAGTGGTGCTGGGAGAGGTCAGCTCCCCACTTCCAGCTGGTACAACCAGCATTGTGCCTGTGATTTATGCTCAGTGAGGAGCATGAGTCATTACAGAACAGGTGTAGTTTTTGAGTCAGTCTAAACTCTCACCTCAGTCTAAATGCCTCTGGGGCTCTGTTCCTGTTCTCCAACTGGGTAGCAGATTGAGAAAGTTTGCATTAGACAGGCATAATAAATGCCAACTGTTAAAACGGGTAGTTCTTGTAAGACCTTGGACTCCAAAGCATTTGTTTTATCACAAAAAGGGAGGCAAATGTGTGAGATTAATCACTGATTGTGCAAAACTGACAGCCAGCTTCCTTGCTGTATGGATACAGTCGTACGCTAAGTAATTCGATGTGAAGGAAAAGACAAACCACAGTGCATTTTCACTTCAGTATGTCAGACATAGTACATATATATATTCATATGACATAGTAAATATATTCAGTAACATAGTAAATTAATATATTCATAGTCCAGCGAGCATAAGTTAAAAATACCTTAATATAAACTGCAAGCTGATAGCAGAAATGAACTTAATCTCCTCACAGTGGGTGCTGGTATCACATGAAGAGCTGTAGAATTCACTGGTATTTGCATCAGTGATCAAGGGGAGGGCCAATACTCGACCTTGACAAACAATATAAGCTCATCAGCGACACTGAAGGACTTAGATGTGCATTCAGACGAGGCTATTTCAGCTAATGAAATTCAGTATATGCCAGGTGAACTACTTGAAGTCTTCCTGTGTACTGAGCGCTGTATATTCATTCTTTTTCCTCTTTCAGTTACCTCTGTTGATATGTACTAATAATTGCACTGGATCTATTGTGCTGAAATGCGAAAGAGGCTCAATCACATCCAAGGTTAAGGTAGTTGTAGGGAAGCTGTATTGTATCCAAAGGGAAATTCACTAGGAAACCAACACATCTGCTCCACCAAGTAGAAAAACAATTTAAAGCAAATGCTGTACTGGAATGTTCTCATTGGAGCTGATGATGTGGCTAACAGAAGCAAAAAGCAATACATGACTCAGTTCTCTGCAGGGAACTTCCAGAGTCTGGGAAAAAACATTGCATTTTCCCTTGTTTCACTAACAGGGATGGGAGGAGTTAAAAGTCCTGTGAGAATGGATGGCATAGGAAGGGGAGATCATGTTGGGGGATACTTCGAGCTCTGTTTCAGATTCCCGGTGTGCTTCAGCATATCATTTAAGAGATTCAGAAATAATGACTGCTGAAAGATGTCATTTAGTCCAGTTAATGGATGTGTCCCAAATGATTACCTTTCCTTCTGGGTCAGTATTTTCTCTTTAAAATGTGGCTGGCTAATGATACATCTCACAGGATTGTTATGATCCTGCTAATGACAATAAATCAGGCTGAACTTTTTAGATAGGAGACATCAAGGAAGTGTAGTACTATTGTTAATGCCTCTTACTATTGCCCATTGTAGATTATGCTGTCAGTAGTTCTGGGAATGTGACAATTCAGTCTAAATAAATCCAATGAAATGCTGAAAGCCTAATTCTTTACAACAGCATCTTAGAATTGCATCAGTGAACAAGATATTGTAGCAATTTACAGGGGACCATCCTGAAAGGAAAAGTCCCCCTGCTAACTACACAGTAGAAGAAAATGATGCCAAGTCACTAACAGATCTGTGCAGCCACTGCTATGCATTCATCAGAGATAATGCAATCCAGTAGCAAAGCCTTAGATCTTTGTTTTGCCAGTCCTTTTTTTAACTTTTCCCAAAAACTACTTTAAAAAAAAAAAAAAGGCAATATATTGCTGAAGGCAAAAGAAACTGGTTTTCTGAAGGGACCCAAAGAGATTCTGATGTAATCACCCCTTCTGAGGCATGCCCAGCCTTACAGGTAAATTCATCTCTTCTTGGGCTGCATCTCCTTGGTTGAGAGATCCTTTCAAATGCACTTTCAAACTCTGCTGACATAAGCTTTGTCAGAATAACAGTAGTTAAGCAGAATGCCAAGTGTATTCAGATAACTGGTTGGGATGGACAATATAGAGTAAAATATTCATGTTCCTGTTTGAATCTTTTCCAGAGGGTTTCTGGAGGAGGGTCTGAGGAGGGTTGGATAGAGTGTCCTCTTTCACTAGAAATAAAGAAAAAGGTTTTGTGCCTACATTTCTTCCTCAAGGAGATCTGTTCATTCTGAAGATTCACTTGTAGTATAACTACATAGAAAACAGTTATGTTTGTACATTCAGGGTAATGTTAGTCAAAAGTAGCCTAATTTTGAGGCCAAGGGATTATAAATATTTGACAGAGGAGTCAAGCAGATTGGAAAATGCACATATTTTGTTAGATCTCAGGCACCTATCCATACGTAAGTCTGTGCTTTTCATTGCAAGCTCTTTGGGAGAGAGGAGCTTTTAAAAGGTGGCGCTCTTTTGTGTTTGGAGCATTTTCTCTTCTTCACCTCAAATCACATGTACAATATTGTTGCTTGCATGAGCAAAAAGGTACTGGAAGAGCTAGTGAGCAAGGGTGATCAGAGAGCCCTACTGCAAAGAAACCTAATGGGATCTCTTGATCTAAGCTTGCTGGATTCTCTTACATGATCCCATTGATGCCAAAGGTTGAATTCCCACTGGATTAGCCAGAGAGCAATTGATTTCACTTTGTGTAGGCAGAATGATATTTCCAGTTGAGCCAATAAGAGGTATTGCTTTGGTGCATCTCACCTTGCAGCCTTTCAACAGTTAAGCAAAGCTGCACTGCTTGGAGGAAATGAGGCTGTCTAAACTGATACCCTTCTTTTTCTTTCCCAGATTACCTGCTCCTTGGACAAAGGGGAGAAAGGCAGCTTTTGACACTTTTCTTTCTCTTTTTTTTTTTCCAGATGTGGAAGAGTAAAAATATATAAAAAAAGAGACTGCAAATTTCTTTCATCATTTTAGCTGAGCTTCTTCATTCCTGTTCTCCTCCTCCTTCCGCAAAGAGCAGTTTCTGGGGAAGGTGTTAAACAACTTTCAAAACACTCCTCCTCCCACTGGCTACTTCACAGCTAATGACTCTGGGTTCTAGGGTGGGGGTCTTGGCTTTTTGGGTCAGTTTTATTTTTGTTTGTTCGTTCATGTATGTGTGCATTTTTTGTTGTTTTGGGAAGTTTTTTGTTAAAATAAGTGGTGATTTCCTGATGCAAATGGTTCCATTTTTCTGGACAGGTTGAGCAAATAGACGAGAGTCATCTTCAAAAGCCGGTATTGCTGAGGAGCTTGTGAAACCAACATTAGGATGATGCAAAAGAATATAACAACAACAACAAAAAAAACAACTTGATAATACTTCACTTTTACTCTTTTTCTTTTCCCTGAGAGTCTTTTCCACTTGCTGGTAGACAGAATTTGACATCAGTTTTTCCCTCGCCGTAGAAGATTTTATTAATAAGAATGGTTAATTTTTAGAGTCATTTGACCATTTGTTAGGATTTGATGTCTTTGTCAGATGATGCAATGATAGCAAAATGTTTTTGTTTCTAAACAGCAGGCAGACTCACTCGACCCTTGATTTTGTTCTGGTTTTGCAGTTAGTAATAGGAAAGGAATAATCAATGAAAGCGATATTCTCTTGGGGCAAATTTTGTTGTCAGACTATGAGAGCATGCACTAATGTACTGCTTGACGTGCCTGCCTTAACTTGCGATTACAGATAATGAGCGGTTTCCCACATTTGTTCACGAGCTACTAGTAACCTCTCGTTGTCTGACCTGAAGATCTAAGAGAAGAAGGGCAGCAGGGAATCACATGGATCAATTCTTACTTTCATCTCAGTGTGGTCTTTCTTTCATTAATGACTGAAAGGACAGGCCAAAGAAAAGGAAAAATGTTGCTGCAGAAGTACAGACAGACAAAACCAAAATGAAAAAGTGTGTCCTAAATACACTGCTGGAGTTGGTGGATAAAACCATCTCATCCAGTGGAGTTAGACACATGGAAAGTAGCCATCATTTTGGCCCATTTTAAAGAAGAAATGTTAAAAAACTAACTTGCTCAGGCCTTGATTCAGAAAGGTATCTTTGTATGAGAAAAGTCAAACATGTATGTAAGTGCTTTTCTGCATTATCTACAAGATCCAGTGGTAGGGATCCAGTAATTTTACCTGTCTGTGTGGAAATCAAGACACATACATACACACACGACTGTTTTCTTGCCTCACTCCTCTTTGTTCGGATGAGGTCTTGCTGTGTTAGTCGTATATGTATTTTACAAGGAATCAGACTGCTGTTATGTCTTTTTGCTATGTAGAGAACATACAAAACATTGGCTTAGGAGGGTAAATCTTTGATGTTTCCTTTTCATGTTCAAAAGCACAGGACTTTACCGCCAGCCTATATTAGAGCTTGGGTCTCTGTTCCTGCTTAAACTGTGCATGTACAGGGATGAGCTTCCCACAACACTAGCAAAAATCACAGCAGTGAGCTTAGCCTAAATCTGCATTTAAACATGAATACCTTCTCACTCAGGAGTGTTTGTATCTGGGATTTTGATTATCGAGGCTAGAGACATTTTGAGTTCTTTTTTTGGACACCAGAGTTTGAGTTTGTTCAAAGCCAGACATTTAGATTAGGTTCATGCTGTGAAAAGGTTGTGCTTCAGTCACATGTTTTCAGAAGGAAGTAGTAAAAAATAACTCTTGCAGTTCTTAGAACTTGCAGTTGGCTTTACTGAACCAGCTCATTTAAATAAAATAAATATAAGGGCACGTAGTGTTCCCATTTGTGAGCTCTGGTTCAGTGGTAGCTCTGGGGTAGATTTTCTGAGGAAGGCGGGGTGCTGGGAGGACAGTGGCCCCACAGTCAGTGCTGAGCACACTCCACGTCGTGTGACAGGCAGAGGGCTGTGTTGCCACGTAGCACTTCCCGACTTTCCCACCTCCCCTTTTCCCCTCTCCATCAGCATTCAGCCCTGATAGGAGTGGTAGAATATGACTTTCAGCCCTGACCAGGCTCTTTGAAGGCACATTGATGAAATATCAGTAATGCAGAACTAAATACTGCAGCAGTGACTCAGTCCCTGCTTAGTCAGACTTCTCCCTGAAGTCAGGGGGAACATACCCTCACCAAGTGTTTGGTCAGAGGTACAGGATGATTTAATCAATATTTTCTAAGTTACCCTTACCTAATGTACAGTGACTAAAGATGCCTTAGATTATGCACAGTAGAATAATAATAATAATTAAAAAACCTAAATATTTTTCTTCATCTGCTTCTGATATATATTTTCTTTCTTTCTGGGAGTGACCTCTTTCAGACAGTGAAGCCAGACTGCGTAATTCATGGCTGGTCAGTTCTTGTTTCTCATGCACTGGCACAAAGGTGTGAAATCAGGCTGGAAAATGTTTTTCCTTGATTGTTAGGGTTATTCACCACCAGCAGGAGCTCATAAGGGAAGTGGTGGACTTGCCATCTCTTGGGGACTACAGATCAGAGCTGCAATTCTAGAAGAGATGCCATAGTCAAAGTTACTGATCTCAGCACACAGGTATGCAGCAAAATGTTTTGCAATACACAGGCAGTCAGGGATAGCTCTAACATTCTCCTGCTCTTTTAAAATCATTTGAATAAGCTACAGTGGATTATTAGCATTTTATAGATTTTTTTTTGTTGTCATGTAAAAAAAATCCCCATGAAATCTATTAGCTTGGAATTATATAAAGTGAAGTCTAGAAATTGAAATCCTACAAAGAGACTAGGCCAGATGACAGCATCTGTCATGGGGTCCCCTCCCAGGATCACACCTACATTCCCCTACTCTGCATCCCCCACCTCCCTGGAACACTCTGCAGCATTGTGCTAGTGCATTGTGAGCCAAGGAATGGTATGTTTAGATACCTCCCAGTTAAACTAGAGATGAGCCACTGTGCAATTGTGTAAAAAAATAATAAAAATTTAAAAAAAAATACAGAACTGCTTTCTCTTATTTTATTCCACAAAAGGAAACAAAAAAGAAAAGTGGAAAAGGATTAGGTGTTCATCAGCTAATGGCCTATGTTTATAAAGAGTGAGAAAGGATTTCTGTTTTTACATCCTTACCTAACTTTCCCCAGATGTATAGAAATTATGTTTTCAGATGCCTTCCTTTTCCATCCTCAGTAAGACTATACAAGCAAAGAATAAGCCAGAAATTCCAGAAATATAGGGCCCATACCATTGGCCTCACACTGAAATTCTACAGAATTATTTGGGAGCACCCACCAGTAGGCACAAAGGGGTCGTCTGGTGCCAGAGTGCTTCTTACGGAGGGCGGCACAGGCTGGGAAGCTGTGTGATAAAAACGGCACTCTTCTGCCTCTGCGCAGGGACCGAAGGTGCTCTCAGAAAGCTCTGCCTTGCTGGAAAAGCACCAGGCGTCTTCTGCTTCCCAGAAACTCTTGTGTAACTTGAGATGGAGAATCCCGGCACTTTACCCCCTTAAAATAGGGAGGGAGGGATACCGTTGCAAGTATCCCTGTCAGTGTTTTTTCCTTTAGCTGGGACTGGTGTTTGGGGAATTAGCAGACCTTTTGATTCATGGTGACATAGTGCTTGAACTCCTGGACACACTATAATTTTAAAAAAAGAGAAAAGCAAGCAATATGTTTTTAATCTCTTCATTATTTAAATGGCTCAAAGGGTGACAGTTCTCTGGGCTGCACTCAATCAGTGATTTGAACCCTGCGTTTCTGTGACAACATGCAAGTGTTCACACATGAAAGAAGGGATTTGTTTATTTTTTAAATGTAAAAACCTGTGATGCACCCTCTCAAAATGCTGAAGTCAACCAGCTTTCCTTACAAACTACACAATATTTTTTTTCAGTTATATGGTCAGATTTCTATGCTTAATTATAAAAAGATGATGGATGTCACTAATGTTTTCCATGTTTGAGAAAAAAGATAGATGCCAGAAGCCAACTTTTTTTTTTTGCTGATGATAAAATAGGTGGTGGATTTAAAAAAAGAAATTTTGCAATTTTTGACTGAAAACGTATTTCAGAGTAGTCAATCTAGGCAGACTGATGCTTATCTAAAAGTGCAGCCTTTTGTATAGCTCCAGCTGGTGTAAACACACTGTGAATTAATACAGAGGATGTTTAGCATCAGAATGAATCTGGAATTTGGGAGCCTGGTTCCTGATGGGTGAATGGAGGCAAATTCCTTTTTCTCGATGTTTCTTTCTTCATGCATAAATTTTTTTGGTTGGAGAGAAACTTTCCAAAATTTTAGCTGGTTATGCCAGAGAAGAATGGTATATGGTGGTGTTTTTGCAAACTACTCTTTGAATATGCAAATGTTTGCATATGTATTCCAAAGTCTTACAAGCTCAGTCTGGAAGCAAAAATGTTTCAAACTAGACAGCTGATAGTGCTGTGCTGCTTGTAATCAGAAGGTCTGTGAGCTCACCTAGCTAAAGGCAAATACTTCTGCTGTTGGTCCTTGCAAATTTTACAGTGGGTCCCAAATGTGATTTTTAATTAAAAAGCACAATAATCTATTCAAATTAGAAATGATGGAACCTGAAAAGGACAGTACCTTTTTTGCTTCAACCAGAATAAACTAGTCTATCTCCACGAACTGGTGAGATGATCTTAAATATTTCTTATTGGCTCCTTTTTCCTCACATTTCATTTTATAATAATGAAACTCATGATCCTCTCATGATCTATACCATATGTTAGCCATTTATACTCAGCAAATGACAGCATAATCCAGTCCTTTTCTCTTACTCTTTTTTAATCCATCACCTCACCCAATAATTAAAAACAACAGAACAATCCTGTGCTTTCACATGTGTTGAACTGGTGCTGATCTCAGAGCTGTGCTGGCACAGTGTCTGAACATCAGCATTCAAAAGCAGGAACGCGCTGGCCGAGGATGAGAAGGAGCCCTTGCAGCACGGACTCCATGCAAATTGCTCCGGGGAGCAGGCATCAGTGCTGGCCAGGTAGAAAGGAGGGAAAAAAACATGCTTTCACATTTTAAAGGCATAAATTCAGCTCCCTCTGAAGTGGGTATAGAGGTTTTTCGACTTGTGTTACCCACAACATGAGCAGGTCTGCTCCAGTCTCGGTTTAGTGTCAGGTGTGCATCCTAGTGTGGTGCTCCCCCTGCTTCCACAGGCAGGCAAGTTTTGTGATCCCAGACAACACTTTCCCTATCTGATTACTGTGATCAAAGCAGGAGCAGGGCAGGTGACCACTGCCAATGCCATTATTTTCTGTTAAAATGAAATGCTGGCCATGCATTTCCACTTGCTGAGACTGCCCTCTCGTTGCTGCAATGTCCCTTTTGGTCCCCAGCAAGCGCAGAGTGTTCTGATCTGTACCCACGTAGGACTGGGACACATGCCTGTCTTCGAGGCATCAGCTCTCCCTGCTCTGGTGATTTGACCACCAGGTAGAAGAAAATGGAGCTAATTCCAGGCAAGCTGGCTGAGGACCTGAAGCTTGGTTTTAGTGAATTTATTTACCCTCATACCTTAGCGCACCACAGCACTCACTCACAAGCCTCACAGCACACTCAGCATTTTGTATTTTTTCGATTTCTTCTAAGTGCGTATGTATCGACTGCTGTGTACTCATAACACCCTGGTTTTAGAAGCTATCCAGTGGTAGGAGGAATATATGTAATCCCGTTGTCTCTGCCAGTGGTCATAGGAGTGCATCTATCAAACTGAATTACTTATGGCCATTGGGTTTTCTAGTGACAAAACCTAGCAGTGGAATGACAGAGTGAGCGTTTTCCTTTTCTTCTTGCTTGGATGATATTTTTATACACTTTTATATGCAATTTTTTTAGATATTTGCTATTTTTATTGTAGGGTTCTGGTTAGGTTTTTACCAGACCTTCTGGTTGTCTACAGGCCCAGATTCTCACAGGAATATTTCCCTTCCCTTTTCTCCTCCCCCCATCCTTCCCTGATAGACAAAAGCCATTGCATTTGCAACATCAGCTTAGAGCGAAATTAACACCTAGGGCCTGAACACTCTTTTAGTTGCACTGAAATCAAAGGAAGTTGCATGCACAGTCCTGCTGGTCCCACCACAGCGCCTGGGGCCAAAGATTAAATAACCGAAACACATAGAGCTAATTACGCGCAGGGCGGTCTGTGTAAAGCCGATGCATCAGAGAGGCGCTGTCTTCCTTTGCTGTGGTAGGAGCTACCTCCTCCGCGTGTGTTTAAATAAGACTGTATGTCTCGTTGTTCTGATGATTCTACTTCTCGTAGGCACTTCAATCAAAGTCATACCCTAGTGCACTGACTACCTTCAGCAGGGAGGACGGGTGGACTTTGTGGCTTATCTGTGGCAGTAGATTTCACTGCCTTTGTGGTCAACCCTACAGTGACAGGTCCTAAATAAAGTTAAGAAACATTAAACCTATTGGTAGGAAGGATAAGGGGAAATTAACCAAATTCAAGGATCTCGGTCTTGTAAAATAACCTTTTCTCAGCTGGCATTCTGCAGGGAATTCTATGTATGAAGTTGAACATAAACTTTAGAGTATGTTTATATTAGCAGAACTGATAATGGAGATGTCTTTCTTGAACTGAACTGAAATAAATAACAGACACCTGTTCTCTAACATTTTTCAAGGAAGAAAGAGGCAGGTCGTTATGCTATTTTGCACCAGGGAGTAGAAAACAAGTTAAAATACATGCTGAAAGCAAAACTCAATGCAAGTTTGCTCCTGGGACTGGGTGGGTAGGGTAATGAAAAAAACCCTATTTGGTTTGTTAAGACTCATAAGGAAAAAAAATGCAAAACAGAAATGAATGATGCCATGTAATGCCAAGTATTCTCAACTGTTCTGAGAATAATTTTAAACAATATGTATTTATTGTTAGCTCCTTATTTGAAAGAAGAGGCTTTGTGGTCTCTAAATGTATAAAACATTTTTCAACATTCCAGTTTTTCTGTAACTGAGTCCATGTATGTTCATCCTATTACCAAATAAAAACAATAAGGTCTCCGCTCCATTTGAATTAAAGTTGTAGAAGGGTTCATTTCGTTCTGGTGCTTTCTACATCTGATCCAGGCATGGCACTTGCCATTTGCTTTCCAGTGCCCAGCTCCCCACAGAATACTAGTAAGAATCAGCTTCTTTTTTAAGCGTAGTGGGAACGTTGCTTGGACAGCAGTCATTGCTCACCGCTTGCCCCTGTGAGCAGGCATTAGTGGCATTACCTAATTTCTAAAGACAGGGAAATTGAGGTAGAGAATTCAAATAGCTTATCTAAGGACCTTGAGGTAAATCTCTACCTGTTTGGGGATTAGACATGTCAGCCTCACCTTTCCCCTTTTCTGTTTTGACTGAAGACACAGCCCATAAGAGCATCTAAACCAACAACAGCACACCACACTCACGCCCACTGAAACACTTGCTCGTGTGATTTTTTTTTCCTGTGCCACTTGGAGCATGAATATTGATCCCACAGGGCTAGTGTCCCATGCTGCAGTATTGCTTATAGACCTCCTTTCACAGCCTTTCATCTACATCTCTACATGCCACCTTCTACAAAGTGTCTCATTCCACAGGTAGATTCAGATGGTGTCTGTGCAGTAGTCATCACACCACACAAGTAATGACCAGAATTTTCCCGTACCGCTACTGTTTTTCTATTTGATCTTTTCCTTAAAGAAGCTAAAAAATGTGATAAAGAGTGGCAGAGACCAAACCATTCTGTCTAAGGAGGATGTAAAGTTCAGAGATGAAAGGCTTTGTGCATTGCTTTTTGCCTGAAATTCCAATTTTAATTCATTCCTTTCCTCTCTGGGAGGTTCACTGGTATTGATTTCCGGAAGAACATGCAATGTGCTGACCACTGTACCTGCTTGTATTCTTATACCTTACTGGCTTGGTTTGCATGTACCTCCAGTCCAGTACAAGTAGAGATGAAGCCAAGCTGCCAATTTCTGTTAGACATCGAGGGTGTTGATGTAGTTGACTGCGATCTTCAAATCAAAAATACTGACTGCCACATAAGCAAGAAAGGAGAAAAGATGGTTTGGAAAAGGCATCTAATGATTTGGGTGATTCACCTCCACTTGCAAATACAGTATCAGAGTCCTTTCTCTGGTGCATGTAGCCAATGATATAAATGTCCGGAGCCGTTACCAACCAGTGGTTCCCAATGTGATGCCAGCTGCTTGCTGAACCGCCACAGATGCAAGGTAAGTGCTGTGTAACTGCCTTCAGAGCCGGGCAATAAAACTAGCAGTTGCCAGTTCTGTGAGGACACGGAGATAGCTGAAGGGAAAGTTGTCTGAGATCTGGCAACAGTTCATAGGTCCAAAACTTAAGAATGTGAAACTTCCAGAATCAGTAACTCGGGTATCTCCACCCAAATCCAGTAAGTGATAAAAAAAAGAAAGATTTGTTTGATATTGACTCCTTTAGATGGAAAGGTCCCCAGAAGTGAGGTGACTTTCCCAGTTAGCCTCATCTAAAACCGTGGATAAGAAATGGCAGAAAGAAGACAACAAACACCTTGTCGTGGTAGCAGCACTACAAAAAACATTTTGATGGCTGGTGGGACTACCATTCATCCGTTTCTGCTGAAACTACTCTTTCTTTTTAAAGGTCCAGTGCAACTTTCAGCTGACTTACCAGGCTCAGGTTCCTCGGCAAACCACCTTACATTGCCAGGTCAGTCAGTACCACCTCACTTTTATTTCCTTGTATGTGCAGCTTTAGAAATAGGCACTCACAGTGCCTAATGTTTGGGAGATGGACATAAACAGATGACTTCTCCAGATATGGCATGACTTTTACACATCACATTAACAAACTTAAACCCATTCACTGGGGTTGAACAAATGAACTGTTGTTTTTAATGGTCTTTACCACATTTCAGCTTTTAAAAAAAATACCTTATGTTTTGTGGCTTGCAGTGCAGGCTTCTTCACAGGCTATTTTAATTCAATTGGCAAATCAATTTGGGCCTTTTATCACATGGACATAGATGCTGAAGAGAAAAAATAAGGCTGTTTTGTGGACCCAAGCGTAGGGGGGTTTTGTGCCCTTCCCATCTACCAAATCCTGCTGTCTCTATTTCACCACAATAACCATTTTCTTAATCCCTTCATCTTTGTCCCACACGACTGTCAGAAGAAGGAAGGGTAATATGAAGCAGTTACACAAAATAATGGCTTATTGTGAACAAGATACTATCTTGCATGTGCATATGCAACGCAACGGCATTCACAGTAGGTGAAAGAAAAGAGTAAGTCTGCAGGAAGACAACAAGAAATCACCAAGAAAACCCCCCCAACTTCAAGCAAAGTAGTTAAAAAGTTTCACTACAGATGTTTTCATCAGTGGTTGCCGTGCCAGCAGATGTGGTATGGTGTGGCTCCACATAGAGATGCCAATGTGCAGTAGCATGTTTCTGTGCCGTTTCGGTTCTCCAAGCTGTTCATGGCGTGGTGCTCTTTCACAGCTGCCACCTTAGCAGATTGTTTCCCCAGGCACAGCTGCAGCCACCACTTGGGTGTAAGTAAGAAAAAGAACAAACAGGAATGTGAAAGAGTTCAAAACACTGTATTCCCTTAGTAAAACAATGTGCTCCATGGGTTACTGTCCTGCTCGAGAACAAGAATGGACAATCACTGGAAGTAAAATTTAAACCTCTGAGCAGCATGCTCACATGAGGACTCCCAAGTATCTAACCCAAGACATTTTTTAGATAGAAAGCATGGAACAGGAAATATCGTAAATACATACATCCTCTTAACTTCTGAAGTTTTCTTTCCTCATCATTGGCAGTGACAATAAGTATTACCTGTATATATTGCCTGTTTCTCATAGGGTCCCACCAGTTGTTGAATTCTTATCTTTATATTCATAGGGCAGGCTACTACTTGGATGATTTCACCCAGGATTTTCTTGCAGGTGGCATTTAGAGGTCTTGCTCTTTGGAGAGATTTTGGAAAGGTCTCGCTTTTTGGAGAAAAAAAAAAAAGTTTTGTTTTAAGGAAGAACTGTGGAATGAAACATTCATATCACACTACAGCCGTAACTCTCATCAAATATAAATAGATCTAATTTCAAAACTAGCTTACTTTCTATGCATTTTGGCATGTTTGCATTGGTCCCTGATTTATTTTTAACAAGCAATGCTTACACAGGGTTTTTCATCCATTTCTCCAATCCTATACCACTTTTAACCCATCGATCCATTAATGAGTATCTGCAAACAACAAATCCCACATCCCTTCTTATCCTTGTTCTGAGCCTGCAGACCATCATTATGATAAGAAGGTAGAGAATATAAATGTGGAAGAGAAGGTTTTGGCATAAGCTGCCAGGTACAGTTCTTTTACTATTGCTGACTTGCTAAATGACCTTGCTCAAATCCTTCTTGTTTCCCCAGTTTCCTCATCTGTTTGGGAATGATAAAATTTACTCCGCTTTAAAACTACCCAATCTAGGGATCTGTTAACTGTTATGATTAGAAAAAGAGCAGTAAGGAGGATCACCTTCAAGAGAGGGAGCGATCAACCTAATAGTCTCCCTTTTTGCAAAAAGACACTGTGGATTTGTTGCCAGTCCAGCCTTACTTCCAGTAGCAATACTCACTGTGATGATCTCTCATTGAATTACAGGAAGGTGCCTTCTGTCTGGCACTTACAGAAATGACTAGCTGTGTTTTGACTCTCTCTTCATTAGACACCTCCTACCTCAGTGTATGTTTTGGCACCAACTGGTTTAGGGACCCAGTGGGTTTTCTCTATTTGGCTGTTTAACACTGGTACCTTCCTACCCGTGCCCCGTTACCGTGGCTTACACAGCAAACTGTTTGCTCTGGTACGGTTTGCAAATCAGCCCTTCCTATGCAGCTATTTACTGTATGTGATGAGGAGTAAATAACAGTGCAATATTTTCCATGTATATAGTCCAGTGACACATTTTGTTTACAGCCATTATGGTGTTGTTTCTTTATGCTCTATATAGATCATGTTTCAGGGGGGTTGCTTTTGCTGGAAGCAGCCACTAATTAACGTGTGGTTACGAAACAGTCTGCTGTAAACACACACACAATTTTCTAATTGAGAAAATGTTATTGTCTTGCTGTTTTTTCTGTGAATCGCATGTGGCATCTTGAATAAAAAGGGGAAGCTTTGTCACGTGGGGTCTAGTCTCACTTCTGAAGGAGCGAGGCTGATGAGAACAAGCACATGTGCGCGTGATCCCATCCGTCTCTTGGCTGGCAGGTTGGGCAGTCCTCCTCATTGCTAACTTTTGAATCCGTGCCTTGTTAATGTAAAGTGCACGAGAGGAAGAAACACCCAAGAAGTCACAAAGCTGGGGAAGTTTTACGAGGTTAGGCGGCTGCGCGCAGGAGAGAGCCCTGGCAGTGCTCCCAGCTGGGCTTGACCATTGGTGAAAATGGAGTCCCCCAGCAGCTCAGCCACATCTCGCAGTGCCTCAGGGTTGCTCTCACAGTGCCGGCTGCTGTGGGCATGTCTGCTGCCTCCTGGAATGACTCCTTTTTCTCAGTGCAAGTAGGATGAACCAACCATTTCTCCAAGGAGACTGCACTTTGTATGGTGAGGAAGCACAGCCTACTGATGTACCCGGAAGTGTTATTTACAATCACTGAGTGACCACATTTTTCTTTACGTGGCTTGGAAGCATTTGGAAGGCTACTTCTGCCAGGGTCCTGGGGGTGCTCATAGGCCTCAGTGGCTGGGACCGGCCTCTCCCCTGGGACCGCCACCCCCACCGCCTCCTGCCAAGGGCCCCGGGGGACGTGTCTCAGCTCAGCCCGGGGCCTTCAGTCCCTGCCCGAGCCACGTTGTAGGTGTGCCCGTCTCTGCCCCTGTCTGCTGGCTGGGCCTGGGACCGGCACTGCAGAGAGCTGCTCTCCTGGGTGGAGCCCTCAGGCCTAGGTCACGGCTTGTCAGGCAGAACTCAAGGCATAACATAGCATAACTATTCTATTCTATTCTATTCTATTCGATTCGATTCGATTCGATTCGATTCGATTCAATTCAATTCAATTCAATTCAGTACACTCACAATGAGTTGAATAACGATGATACTATTTGCCTGAAATGCCAGGGGTTTTTCAGCTCTAAAAATGCTTTCAAGGACACATAACACAAAGGTTACAAGTGGAAACAGGATTTTATTTTATGCTATTTCATGTCTTTTATGTTATGGTACTTTTCTGAATCCATTTCAGAGCTCACAAGCATTAACACAATAGCCATGTGTAGCCAGGAACAGGCTGATGCATTCTTCAGTTTAGCTTGAAAAAACATTGCTTGTAGTCCGGCAAACAGAGCTACAGCAAGTAGCAGCAGGAATACAGGCCAAGCAGTCCCTGTCTCCTGAAGAGTGAGAACGTGAAGAATGAGGATCACAACCAACCACACACAAAAGAAGAAGAGGAGGTGTGTGGTACTGTAGGGTATTTTCCAAAGTATGACATGTATTGATGATATGCATAATTGTTGCATTCCAAAACTTGCTCTTTCGCTGTGCTTCTTGGCCAGTGATGCATGAAAAGCGCTCTCATGCCTGCCCTGCGCTTGTATTGCACACAGGGAGAGCTGGAAAGTGGCAGATCCTGGTGGTGCAGCAAGCCTGGAGCCCTTCCAAGCCCAGGCTGCTTTGCACGAGCAAGAACCCCTGGGGAAATGGAGCCAAGGGAAGAGCAGAGCTCGCTCCTGCTCCAAACTTGCAATGGGCAAGAGAGCCAGAAAGAGCCAGGGCACGAGTGCTGCCTTGGAGGTGCAAGAGCAGCAGGCAAGAACCGAGCCCAAAGGGCTCAGAGGAGCCCTGACAAGGGGCTGTGCTCAATGCTACAGAGGACAAGAAGCAGCCCCGGGGGCCACCCTGGGGGCCCACCTGGGGAGTCTAGAAAGCTTCCTCCCCCCGGATGCGGGGCACGAGGGCCACCTTCGTGGAGCAGGAGCAGCAGGCACCTTGCCAAAATGGCCCAAAGGAGCCCTGGCAAGGGGCCGTGTGCTCAGTGCTGCAAAGGAAGGCAAAAAACCCCCAGAGACACTTGCTAGCCCACTGTGGGGGGAAAAAAAAGCCTTCCTCCCCCCAGCTGCAGGGCACGAGAGGCCATCTTCGTGGTGCATGAGCAGCAGGCAGTAACCTAGCCAAAATGGATGAGAGGAGCCCTGACAAGTGGTCATGCTCAATGCTGCAGAGGAAGGCAAAAAACCCCCGGGGACCAGGGCCAATCTGCCCCGGGGGAAAATTCCTTCCTGACCCCAGTGCTGGCGATCGGCTGTTCCCTGAGCATGTGAGCAAGACCTGCCTCCTCGTCCCACAGGCTGGTCACGCCTCCCAAGAGATGCCCAAACCCTATTCTCCCTTAACCTGGAGCCATCTCAGGGGCTGGTGAGAGTGGCCCAGTGCCCCTGGCCTGATCGACCTTGGGGCCAAGAATCCTTCCTGTGCCTGGCAGGGCACCAGTGGGTGCTCCAAAGCGCTGGGACCCCTTGCAACATCTCTGCATCCCATTTCTTACGGCTGCTGCCCCTGGCTCCATGGAGGATGAGGACAGCGAGCTCTGCAGTGCTCCTCAAGAAGGCATTCCCTTGGTCTGGCCACTGCTATCCAGCTGAAAAAGCTTGATAGCTTCAGGCACCTCCAGGGGCTGGTGGTTCTTCTCATCTCCAGCAGCTTCATCTGAGACTTCTGACTTCCTTCTTCAGCCCCCACCAAGTAATTCCACCGACTCCTCAAGGACTTCCTCTCAGATGTCTTCAGGCTGCCCCTGGGCCAACTCTGGCAGCGGGGCACAGGAGACGCTGCCTTTTATCCTGCCCCGGGGCATTGTGACTGCTGCGTTGCCGGGTGGTGGCACTGTGACATGGGGGTGACAGGGCCCCCATGCACAGCCCCGCCCTCCACCCCTCACCTAACATCCTTTGGAGGAAGGCCTTTGGGGTGCTGGCCCCGAGGCAGTCCCTGTGCCCAGGAGGCCCAGGGGGCTGTCCCTGCCCTTGGTGGCCGTGCACTGGGCACAGCTGCTGGGCGTCCTGGACATGTCCTCTGCCACTCGGCTCCCAAGGACAAACCTCGTGCTGTTACTCTTCCCTCAGGCCATGGCAGAAGCCAGCCCTGCAGCCCAGAGACCACCCCTATAGCCATCCCCTCTCTGCGCCAGAGCTAACGTCTGTGAGGCCCTGCAGTGAGGAGGACTGGGGACTTGATCTGGCTGGGTACAAACCCTTTTCCTGCATATAGCAGGGGTGGATTTCGGCAGCTGCAGCCTGGAGGAAAGCCAGTGGAACCCGAGCTATACATTGGGATGGATGTTGCCCACAGATTGCCATGGAAATAAGACAGGCTTTGACAAACAAGTGACAAGAGGTGACACTGGTGTGGTGGAAAGGCTGGTCATTTGCATACCTAGAACGTTTGGATCCATGCCCAAAGCACAGCCAGGCAAACTCCAACTCTTCTGAACATCAAGAATAGCCCAGTGCTGCTATCGCCATCACATCCCCTTTTCCCACTGAAACCCAGCTGCACTGCTCCTCTGTTAAACACACCCTTTGTCCATGTTTATATGGGATACAGAACACGCTTCAGCCACAGGGTAAAACTTTCAGAGCTCATTTGTGATTTTAATCTTTCCAAGACTTATTTGCCTACCTCGATTTGTAGGAAGATGTTCAGATCTCATCTAAAACCCTGGCAAGTCTCCTTTTCCTTTAGGATTCATTTATTTGGAGTATTGAAAGAGTAAGGAAAGTACTGTTCTTGTCATTTTGTACACTGGTGCTAGAATTAGTATGTACCTTCAGACTACATAAATAAGGGCATTTATATCATAGACATTCATTTGGTTGTGGTGATGCCAGAGGCGAAAGAAAGAGGTTTGGTTCCCTCTGCATGAACTTTGCAGAGATGTAGAAAACATGCATGATTTCCTCACCATTCCTTACCAATGCCCCAAGGGACATTTGCTACTACACTGTCAGGGGAAGTTCGGACTTGACATGAGGAAACATTTCTTTACTGAGAGGGTGGTCAGATTCTGGGACAGGCTTCCTGGAGAGGTGGTCAATAGCCCAAGACTGTCAGTGTTTAAGAGGCATTTGGACAATGCCCTTAATACCATGCTTTTAACTTTTGGTCAGCCCTGAAGTGGTCAGGTAGTTGGACTAGATGATCATTGTAGGTTCCTTCCAGTTCAACTATTCTATTCTATTCTATTCTATTCTATTCTATTCTATTCTATTCTATTCTATTCTATTCTATTCTATTCTATTCTATTCTATTCTATTCTATATCTAATCTAATCTAATCTAATCTAATCTAATCTAAATATTCCTGGTGATATCCATGAACACAGTTTGCTACAAGCTGTAGTACATCTTCATATTCCTGAAAGTTGGATCTTGTGCAATGTTATGGAGCAGGGACTTGCAGAGTTCAGGTTGTCACATAGGGCTAGATCTAATGATTCTCCCCAAGTTTAGAACAAATGAGTGTCTCTAGTGAAACACAGTCTTGGTTCTCCTGCTCCTTTGTCCTGCAGATCTTCCTGATAATTACAGTAGAAAACCTCCTTTGTTGGCAAAGGCGGCAAAAGGGAGAAAGAAGAATCCCTCCTGGATATGCTCCCTTGATTTAACAGCAGAATACTGAATTAGGAGCACGAGTATCCCTAGCTTTCCTGTGTCATCTCCCAGTAAAAATGCCCAATGAAATAGTTCCCTTACCTCACTGGTGAATTTTTTACTTAGATCAGGAGATCAACTTTACTGATCATAAAAACCTTTCATCTTTCCTGTTGTCCTTCTCCTAGGATTTTCTTTATCCTGCCTGCATAGTAGTTGAAGGTAAAAGTTGCGTAGCTCTGCAGGGGCCGAGGGGCGAGGAGAGGTGGCAGAAGGTCTGTCTTCAGGATGTCCCCACAGGCCACTAGCCACAGCTGGTTTGGCAAGGGAACACATTAATGCCTTGTCCATGGCATGCCAGGGGCGCTTAGTGCTTGCATGAGTGTCTGGAGAGGGGTAAGAAGTACTTCTGTCTGGACCAAGCTGTGTCCCAGACACTATTTCCACCCTGGTGCCTCTGCAAAGTGACAGCATCCCCTTGCAAGGAAAGGACAGCTGGGAGAGACAGCAGTCTTCATCCTCATCCACACTCACCTCCATTGCCTTGTAGTGCTGAGGCCAAACTGGCCTCCTCCAGCGCCAGTGCTGCCCCGTTAACCAGGCGTGTTTCACTGCTGGACCTCCCTCTGTGCAACGGTTGTGGGGAGCCATGGCTGGGTCCCATGCTGGGTGGCAGCAGCACGGCAGGGGACTGCCACCAGCTTGGGGCAGATGTGAAACCTGAGCCGCCTGTATGGTGTTTCCCCCTTCCAGTTTCCTGCATTCTTTCCTCGCGCCTTTTTCTTTCCCTCCAGTACTAAGTGCCAGCAGTGACCACTCAAATCCCATCTGCAGATGTGGCTGCTCATCTGACTGTGTTCTTAATTTCTATCAGAGGCACATTGTTTCCCAACAGGTGTTCATGAGTAAAAACTGTGCTATTCACTCAGTGACTGTAGTGATGACATTAAAGAAAATGACATTTCAGTGGCTTTTTTGAAGGGATGTGGCTTTTGAATGAATAGAAATGTTTATATCTATCTGCTTTAAAATGCTTGAAAAAGAAAAGGTTATCAGTGTTTTGCCTTGTCTTGTTCTGTTTTCTGATCAGAGTGGAATTGCTACGTAACAAGAGTGTTTGTTGCTATAACAACTTCTAGTAGTTTGAAATACTCAAGGTGACTATATAGTATTTTTGTCAGTAAGCATCGTTAGCAGTAATTTCCTTCTTATTGCAATGGGCAAAAAATTACTGCAAATCAGTATATGTCTAGGGAAGACAGTGGAACCAGGAAAATTCCAGCTAAAATTTTGACTATAGTGTACAATAATTCTTGTGGACTGTGGTGATGCATCCCCTGGCTTCAAGCTCATGTGAAATGTCCATCATGCTCAACTAACTGAGGGCAGACTCCTCAGTAAACATATTTGTCCTGTTCAGATTATCCATGAGATTGAAGCTCTTGGTATTGTCTGGACTGTGATCAGCGATCTTCTGCAAAATAATTGGGTTTTGGTGGGCTGTCTTGTTGACCTCACCCAGTGGATGCATGGCACATCTTGGGATCAGTGTAAAGGGCAGAACTTGTGGCAGTATTTGATACTCCTGTAGTTTCTTGACTCATGGATGAATGGTTTAAACTGTGGCAAATCCATCATGTTTGTTCACCTGCCCTTCTGTATATGTGTCTCCACTTCCAAACCAGTCTCTCGTGCATTATCTATGTCTGCTTATAGGAGCATCCATCACTGCTAATACAAAATAATAGCTTCTGGTGTAGTGCCTCAAGCTATTAATCTAGTTGGAGTTGCCTGGAGTGTAGTAGGCTGCTTTTGCGTTACACATGGCAGGGGCAAGAGAGATGGGGAAATGAACAATTCTTGTTCCTTCATATAAGCATTGTACAAGTTGCATTGTTCTCTGTTAGTTGGTCTGCTGTAAATGTGTTTGCAGATATCCTCAAATACTGCCCCACTTTGACACAATATCTGTACTTTAACCAAAAACCTAGAAGCAGATTACAAGCTTTACACTCCCTTCTGCTTAGCAGAACTCTTTGAAAATACAGACATCAGTTAAAGGTGTGTGTCCCTCAGGAAGGGCATAGGTTGGTATGGGGTTGGCAGCCCTTAACTGTGGTGCTGCAAGCAAAACCTGAGGACTAGTGCTGGGTGAGACCTTCTTGGCAGTCTACACTCATTTTTCACTTGCAGTTGTCTACTAATCAGCAGCTCTAGCATTCATTCTTTCACCTGTGATGACCATTATATCTTAAGCAAATCAAGGCATAATGTTGATGTAGGGCATGTATTTATACCAAGCAGCTAGAGGGAGTCCTGACCTCTCTCAAGAATCAAAAGAAGAGTTGTATCAAAGAAAGGATAAGAGAGAAACTGGGTGGATGCTGTCGTAGCCAAATCTGAGGTTTGCACAGCTGCTGTTCTGTAAGATGCTGGGTTGCACATCCTGCTGGCCAGAGCAAACAGAGCGGCTAATGCACTCTTAGCCTCCTTGCTAAATCAGTGTCTGAATGACACACAGTCTCTCTGCATGATGCTACTTGTGTAACTATTCTAGTCTATGCTGGCACTGTCCAAATACCTGTTCTTTGTTTTCATTGCCTTGATGATAGCCATGATCTTAAAAAAGAATTATTTATTTTCCCTAAATTAAAAAAAAAGAAGAAATTCATGCCTTAGCGGCATCAAGATTAGAAACTTGTAATACTTATATCACTCCATGCATGAAGCTCCTGAGAATCATAACCTACTGAAGCCCACAAAAACCCTGTGAGGTAAGTATTCTCATTTTTATTCCCATGTTTGTAATGAGAGTGTTACCATGGGGTGAATGTTATAGTCCAGGTCACACAAGAAGTCAGTGAGAAATCTGGGAACAGAACTCTAGAGTCTTGAGAGAGAGTCTTCTCCCCATTACTCTGAGTCACTAAAGTGTGAAGAAATTAAATGTCATGGATCCCCTTTATCAACTCCTGTATGAGGATGATAAACAACACTGTCAGTGTTCTGGATAAACCCCCTTAAACCTATTAGCCAAGTCATCTCTGCTGGCAACAACTCCAGTAAAATTCCAGTTAACAATAAACATTACCCCATGCTGAGCAATGGAAAATCCAATAACAGTTTGGCTGAATCCATGCTGAGTACAGAAAATGGAATTAATCTGAAAAGTGAATGTGCCTCAAAGAACAGTAAGTCACCTGGATATTTTTCAAGCTTTTAATGAATGTCAATCTAGTCTAGTTGAGAACAGGAAATACTATGACAATGCAGAAATCTGGATGTGTATTTGTAAAGTTAATGTTATCCCTAGTTTTTTTGTTTCCCAAGACATTTTAGAGTACAATTAATCATTCAAGGAGTTTAACAAGATGAGAGTGTGACTGTTCTAGCATTTGATGTTAGCTAGCTCACACAGGGGAATCTTTTTCGCTTAAGATTCATGCTGGGAGCAGTGACTTTTCTTTTAAAGTGCTTATCATGCTAATTATTGACTTATTACTTGGTTATTTTGCAAGTCATAACTAAGCATAAGATGAATACATCTTCATCAAAGCCATGTTTAATATTTTATTCTACCTATGTAAAGATGTAAGAAAGCAAGACATAGATTCAAATAAACAGAGTCAAGAAGTTGAGAGTAGTCAGATTCATATGTAGCCCACTTGTGACTTTCATGATTGACCTGCATTTTACTGGAAAACCATACAAAACCCCTCAGATCCACCTATTCCTGAATTCTGGAAAACACAATCTCAATCTGGATTTATTGCCTTAAAATGACCTTGTCCAATGATATTTTGAAAACAGTGAGGTGTTTAGCTATCTACATGTTGATAGGTAAGTATAAAGTTGCTTTCTTCATTTAGACTTCTGGCACTTTCATCTACTGTCTGAACAGTTGTTTCCTAACCTTGAGAATGTTCCTTGGGCTTCACTTGTGTTGGTGTAGTCTTCTGGGGTGTCCGAATAGGGGCATGATTTCAAGATCAAGTATTCCTAAGTGCTTAATTGCCCAAATTTCAATTTTTAGGATGTCTGTGTTTCATTCTAGAGTTTTGCATCTATGTTTATGATTTATATTTTCACATCTTTTTTTCCTGAACCTTTTCCTAACCCTCTGTAACTATGCATTAACCCAAAGGCGTCCTGGCTTTCAGGCTGAGAAACACTCCTTTGCACAGACAGGCTGTGCTGAGTGGGATGGATGCAGCTTCTGAGGAATTCTTGTCCACCAGCGAGTGAATGCTAGGCATGGTAACTGTCCTTGTTCTTCCTTTGTCACCGCCAGCCATCAAACCTCAGCTGCATCACCTCAGGAGGCCCACTCACAGCTCAGGAGACCATTTCCCAGCCTTCCATAAGAAATCACAGGAACATCTGGAGAGATGTAAGCTGCTTGACCAGAGGGGAAGGATGAAGAAGATCCAACATATTTCCCAGAGTTGGAATAGGAAATAGCAGAAGAGATAAAGAGGCATGTTCTAGAATGATGCTCCTCACAGGCAGATGGTGGACATTGTGTAACCTTTTCACAGGCCATACTGTGTTGGACAGCAGCTGCAATTCTAGATAAAAGAAAGTGTATGATTTAGCTAAGCAATGTAATGGACATCTTGTTAGAAATGTTCTCAGTAGCCTTATTATTATTGCAGCATATGCCTACTTCGTACTAAAATATTGGGCTGTTACCTTAAAAGAAGTAATTGTATACCACTATCTCCTGTCAAATTAAAGAAGCCAATGCTTTCCTAGATTGTTGGGCTCCTTATGGTGTTCTCAATGTGACCTTCTGCCTACCACAGGTAAGACAACAATTCCTATTTCAGACAGCACAGGAAAGTTTTTTCTTGCCTAGCTGTACTGAGAATAAATGTCCTCCTGTCGTAGTGCAATAGGTATTCAGGAGGAGGAAGGCTGGAATACAAAGAGTCCTCTCACTCCACCCATTGGAAAAAGAAGACATAGCACAGCATTAAAATTGTTCTTTGCACGAACTCTGATGAATGTTAAATAACACTGATTGTCTTTTGTGGCATTAATTTAGTTGAGTTTGATCCCATGTGTTCTTTTGGTGCACAGAGTGTCCCATGGGCCTGAGTTTCACAGCTGAACATGCCCCGTCTGAAAAAGTTCCTCTTGCTGCCAGATTTTACACTGTGACAAACAGTGGCAAATAACTCTCTGGCCTCTTTCTCCAGGCCCCTGGTGATTTACGTACCACCTCAGCTCTCCCTTTCCTGGCCAGTGAACTCTGTCCTGTTTGTACTCTCCTCACAAGCAAACCTACTCTACTTTTTATCTTCCTTGCTGCTCTTCTCTATATCTTTTTTTTTTTAAAATCTCTTTTTTGAAAGGAGAGGATGAGAACTGCACACAGTACTCAAGATGCAGGTATACCAGAAATTTACAAAATACTGTAATGACACTTTCTGTTTCATCTTCCATGCCTTTCTGAATAGTTTTTAAAGTTGTACTTTCCTTTTCAAACCTCCTTGAGCACTGAATAGTAGTTTCTGTAGAATTATCTATAATAAATCCTAATTAATTTATAGCCCAAACACATATATGGAGTTGGGGAGTTGGGGTTGCCTCTCCCTATATGCATTGTTCTGCACTTACCAACACTGAATTGGTGGTTTTGCCAATTACACTGAAGTAAGCTGCTGCTGCTGCTTCTTCTCCTCCTTCTTCTTTTTCTTCTCCTCCTCCTCCTTCTCCTCCTTCTTCTTCTTGGTAGTGGGTTTTTCTGTTTGGTTGTTTTGTTTTGGTTTTTTTTTTTAACCTTATATCCTTCATTGCTGTTCCCTGCTTGTTTTCTTCTTCCATCAACACCTTTTCCAAATCACATCTTCTGGATAAGCATGTTGAATAGCAGAGAGGACAGTCCTTTACTATGAATGCTGACAATTGCATCCCACTTTTTCTCTTTTTTTTTTCCTTTCCCCCATTGTTAACCAGTTATTTACCCATCTTAAGATCTTCTTTCAATCCATGACAGATCAGCAGCTTTGACAACTTTTGGAGCAGGACCCTGTCAAAATGGAGAACTGCAAACCATTATTGGTTCCTCCAAGGAAGTCTCAAGGATTTGTGAGGCAAAATTACTTGTATAAAAATTAGGCTGACCCCTCGCTGTTATAAGTATCCCTGCTACCTACTAATTCTATTATTTATATTCTCTAAAAGTTCACTCACTGTGAATTCGCATTCTGTTATACACTACAGGTTTGTAACTATGTCCAACAACAAAACTGCACCAGCCAGCGTATATAGCACTGCTATGTGAGTCACATTAAAGTCATGGCTGGTTGTTGCATGAAAAGAGCCAGGGTGTTTTTCCAGTGTTATAGATGCCCCTCGCTCCCTTAGAGAGGATCATTGCAATTCTGGGCACACTCGCCCTAAGGTCTGACACCTTTCCACAGTGTTTTGCTAGACATCTCCACTGCCTGAGTGCTCTGATGTCACCTTGTTTCAGTTATTTTCATTTGATTTATCCTGTGCTTCATGTTTGTGGTGTTGACCTCAACCACCACCAGAACTTGTGACTCCAGCAGCTGGGCTGGGTCACTGCCTAAACCAAATGCAAAGAGGAATGCACTTTAAAGCCTCCTGCTTATGAAAAGTGATTTATCTCTAGGAATTCCCCGAGAACTGTATTTTGCTTATAGAATACTCTGAAATGTTTTACACGAATATGCTGTATAGAAATGCAAAATTGTACTATCCTTCCAAACACGTTTTCTGCCTGTGTTCCTTCCCTTTAGAATAACTTTGGTTAACACTTTACCTAACAGAGTCCTACCTGACTGTTCTCTGGACAAGTGGACAGCACTGGGTCACTTGCAGAAGTTAAAAGGAGACCCTCTTTTTTTTTTTTTTTCCTTTCATTGTTACCGACAGTTTATTGGGGTTATTGTTTTTGTGTCACTAGCATCTCAAAAAGGGAGTGATTTTTGTCTTTGCTCTCCTGGTCCACACTCTCTCCTTTGCCATGAAGCAGAGATAAGTTGCCTTCTTGAATTTACTGCTGTGTAGTCAAGGCACAGTGAATTGAAATGACCTACCTGAGGTGTCATGGGGAGAGTATATGGCTCCTACAAATTTATTGTAGTTCTGATCAAGTTCCTTTTTGCTCTCACTTTTCTCCAGCCAAGTCCATGCTGTGCCAAGTTGCTGTCTAATTATTAGAGTCCCCTCTAGAAAGTGTCTGGTCACCCTAGTGGTTTAGAGGAGTTTTATTTTTCCTGGAGCTGAGGAAGGTGAAGAATGCCGGCAGATACTCATTGGTATTGGAAAGTTCTCTCACAATGTCTCTTCTCTCGTCCAAAGCCTGGGACTTTTGGCCTAAATGAAATACTGTGAAGTCGGGGAGAGAGGATGTTTGTGCAGGCTGATCCTTGTAAATATTGGGTGCTTCACAAAAATAATTGCTGAGCAAAACTAGTTGCACTGATGGCATCCAGACTGATGTGCAGAGCTGTGTGGTAGAGTGGATGGGCTCATCCTCTCAGTCCAACCCTGACATCTAGTGTACATCAAAGGGAAATTTTCCGAGTGTGAAGTTCAAAAATGAAATCTGTGTTATTTGGGGGAGGTCTGGCTTTGCAATGCACTCAACCTTTTTCTGCATTGATGATTTCTGAGATAACCGCTTGCTGCCAGCATAAAAATAAGTCTGAGTAATCTGTCCTTCTTGGAAAGTCTTCTGATCTCAGACTTATGATGCCATTTATATTTGTTATGAATTACTTGTTGCAACTATCAATGCTTGCAAATTTAGCCTTTTTTCTGTTTAGCTCATTTGTGAACTGAGTAATCACTGGATCACTTTGCTATGGCAAGAAAGTTTTGTGTTCTGTTTTTTGAGAGGGAGTAGTTTATTTTTTTAGAAAATTATTAAAGTCTGAATTAAAATCTGAATGTTAAAATCCACATTGAGTGAGGCATAGAGAGATTCTTGAGTGTTCATTCCTTATATTTTGTGTATTTCTATGTCTACACAAACAGGGATTGCAAAGGAAGATTGGCTCCAATGTCCTCAAGGGCAATTGCAGCAGCCAGAGCAAAGACAGAGGAGGAAGGGGAGTAGGAGGCAGAAAGAGTTGTGGCTCAGCAGCTTAAATGGGCCTTTCCAATTCTTTAGGTCATGAGGCAGACAGTTGGGTTTGTAGGGCAAATTTGGTTCTGGACTGGTCATGTCCCCATCTCCTTTCTCCTTGTTGAGGTCTGTTCTTCACTTCTGTTGCTCAGGTATCTGGCCAGCACAAGTCCTGGCCAATCCCTCACTATCCTTTTCCATGTACTCCTCCCCTTACCCCAGACTTCTCTCCTGATCTCTCACAGACCTGCTAAGCATCACCAAGCAGCTCCCTTGGTATGGGTCCTGGGCTACAGTCACAAAATCACTGAGGCTGCATGGCACATCTGAAGTTGGCCAGTCCAAATATGGTCCACTGGAGCAGGCTAGTCAGGGCTGTGTCCAGTTTGGTTTTGAAAAATCTTCAAGGATGAAGACTCCACAACCTTGCTGTGGTCAGTTTTACTACTGAGCCACTGCTCAGTAGTAAAAACATGTTTTCTTACTTGTAAGTGGTGTTTCATGTATCTCAGTTTGTGCCCACTGCCTCTTGTCCTGTCAGTGGGTACCACTGGTAAGAGCCTGGCTCCCTCTTCTTTGCTCCCTCCCATCAGACATTTATATACATTGATAAGATCCTTTTAAGCTTTCTCTTCTCCAAGCTAAACAGAATATGGAAAAACAAACCTGGGTTTGGTATAACTTTGTCTCAGACCCTAAGACCACTGGGGGGCCTAAAACCTACATTGAAGGTTGGAAAAGACTTGACAGCTTGGAAAAATCCAAAACTCATGGCAATGTGTCTCACAGTTATAAATACACAGCTTGCATTTTAGAGGATCATTGCACCTGTAAGAATATGCACAAATGGTCCATCAAAAGTAGTTCTTCTGGCATATGCTACCTAATTTTGCTGCTGCTTGTCTGTCTGTCCAGTCCATGTCTTTTCAGGATTCTTCAGGATGTGAGGTATAAGGATGGATTAAGCTTCCCTTCACAGCTCCTGGGTCCAACAGACTGACATGGGTTCCTCCCACAGGACCAGGAGCCAGTATCATGCAGTGGAAACTGGCTTTTAAAGTTCACTCTTTCTATTTGTAGAACTACATTTCCAGAATACTGCTACTTCTGTTTGCACTACCTCACTCTAAGAGGCCCATGGGTTTTGGGGGGATGTAAGGAACAGAATAATATGTGTTTATGAACTTATGTAAATACAAGTGAGAAGCCAAAATTTCTAATCTGCTTCACTGACAGGCACTTTTGATTTTTGCTTGTAGATGCAATTGCTGGGCAGTCTCTCTGCGTACAAGAATACTGTAAGGTCATGTGTACAAAATGTAATCTCAAAAGGTAGGAATGGCATAGGACATGCAGGAAGATAATCTGTTATGATCACTAAACACATCTATTAATTTAAGTGGTCAAAGCATTGTACAATTATCAATTTATTAACCAGTAAGACAAAATTTCAACCAGAGGAAATTTCAGTGTAAGTGTTGCTCAACTCAATGCACGCAAATACTGCTTTATCTGTGGATACACTGTGAGTTAGTGATAACACCATGAATGTTGCTTTGGATTTGTTTCTGCTGCAGGTTAGCTGGGCAAATCACTTAACCTATGGACCTCATGTTTAGCACTACAAAAATCCTCATTGCATCCACTTCAGATGGGTGATGGGCCTTCTGCAATCCTTAGCTGCTAAAGCGCAAGGCTGTTAAATCCCTTTGTCCTAGGTCTATTGTAAATGGAGACCTGTGCCTTAGTTTCTAGGTAGAGGTTAATTCAGAATTCTCTCAAAAAATATTAGCCATAACACCCTCCCGACTGCAGTCAGTCTTTTATTCACTGTCTGAAGCACTTCATTCCCCCTGAGGCCTCGGACTGGTTGTTCTGCCCAGTGCAAGATTCTGGGATGAGATGCAGTTCCAGCTAAATATCTGAATGCAAGCCAGCTACTAAGGCCCTAAAGCAGTCAATGCCTATGTGCAGACAGTGTAAGCAACTTCAGTCTGGAGCATCCCAGTCCTAACAGTGTTACGGAAAGGCTTAGCCTGTTTCTGTGCTTTCCATTTCCTTCCATTTTTGCTGTAATGGCCATGGGGGACCTTGGGGGACACCGGGTACAAAAGCATTTCCGCCCCAGAGCTCACCAACTCCAGCCATTTGCCTAGGAGAGCAATCTGTGCAGTTTTAGCACTATCTGGTCTTAAAGGGAGAGTTCAGAGCCTGAAGGATGATAAATAAACCAAATAAACCACATTCATGCCGTTGTACAATCCACACAGGATTCTGAAACACCTAACAGCTTTGTTTTGGGGGGAGGTGCAGTGTTTATCTGCTTTGAAAAAAATTCCTATCTTATTCCCAAATAAAGTAACATTTAACACTTTGGCTGAGTGCAATGAGGCAGGTGAAAGCTTTAAGAAACGATTCATCGCACTGCTTCCCAGGAACATTGCAACAACTCCTATTTACTTAATTGATCAAGTGAAAAATTACTTTTTAGTTGCTCACGTTGCTCCTGGGTGGAAAAATGGTAAATGCTGAATTACCAGGCTATGAATATGCAATTTTAAATGAACTGCAGCAGATGATGTATGTTGCGGCATTTTTATGGCTGGTCTTCAAGTTGATCTATACAGGGATGGTAAATTAGGCTGCTGTGCTGTCAGAGATGTCACTGGGACTGTAACTCCTCTTTGGCGAAGAATGTATAGTGCTAGGTTTAAAGGATGCTCTTTTTGGTTTTTTTCATATTAAACTGTGTCAGCATTCCCCAGGCTTGGAAACAAATCCTTTTCAGAGCAGTGAAGCCAGTCACATCCTATTTGTGCTCCTGCCTTGTGTTGTTAGGGGCCTTCATGTCTAAACATGTACATTTTCAGAGCTGATGCATTGCTGATGTCCATTTGAATCTTTTCATGACTCCCCGCTCTCACTCTGGCTGTATTGTGCGCTGAAAATATTCACCAACTTCACTGGTAAAGCTAGACTCGAATCACACGTATTTCTTGTCCCGTACTTGCTGTGACATGCTTTACTGTGTACCTTACATGAATGTTGTTATATGAACTATTGATTGATTATATTTTACATATCTCATCTCACTGATAGATTAAGAGGATAAAAAAAGTACACCTTCTAGGTATCAGGCATCCCATTAATAATATAGCTGGCCGCTTGTACACTTTAATACACGATTATTTATTATAAGCTTGTTGATTACATCTTGAAGCTGAATATCTGCGAATGGAGTGGATTCTCATGAACGATGCTGGGTCAGTCACTGTGGCAAATGAAGTCTAAACTAGTGTGTTCCTCAGCTGTCTGCCTAAGGGTGTTAAAAAGATAACTGAATTCAGTCTGCCAGGCTAGATAATCTTTAACCGCTGGCAGTGCTGTTCCATCTAGCGCACGGAGCTATTAAGGTAAGCACAAAACTACCCAGTTCTACCTATTTCGTATAATATTCTACCAAGTACCCGTCTCTGTTTGTACAAATGCTGAAGGCTGTAGCTGGCTGTGAAAACAATTCTTGATTGAATCAATGAGGTAAACTATCAAAAAAAAAGCATGGTGCTGTTCCACCTTGCAGTATGTGTATGCCACTGAGTAACACTATTCTTTTTACTCCATTTTTGCTCTCCCACTGTGATTTTTAGTCTTTACAGCCCCTCCTAACTGACAACCTAGGACTCAGTTTCAAAAACAGATGTCAAAAGAAAAAATATGGAGCAAAAGGATCAACTATCAAACTAGTTTATCTTTCACCAAACCAGGAATAAAACCTTTGAAAGAAAAGAAAAATCAACAGTCTACCCTGGTGTAACAAGCAGGCGCTGCACTTCCCGTATGTTTCTCTTCCGAGAGCTCTGCCCTCCATCCTGTTTGATGTGTCAGTGTTGACAGCCCTTAGCTGTAAGTTTTCATACTACAGTAAATCTGCCTTTCTCTCCTCACAAATACAAGTCATGAGCCAATACAGGCAGTGGAAGCGTCGCATTTCAGGGACTCGAGAGTTGATTCCTGCCCTCCCACTCTCTCCATCTATCCCATCAGCTCTGCACATGGGAATTTGCACTGTGGTCAGTGTTATTCCAGCAGAGGAAATCTGGACAAATGAGGTGAAATGTCAGGAGAAAAATGCAATTTGAATCATTAGCTGATGTTTTACAGCCCTGTGCTACCAGCCACTCTGGTATTTAGTGCCACATACAGTGTATTGGTGGTGTCCTTTGTGGTAACCCTTATCACCACGCTGCACAAAGCTAAATCTGATCTGAGGTGGATTCCTCATTGACAAAAATCCTGGGAAGCTGCTTTCTCTTTTTCAAAGAGAATCCTTCCAACCCCATGTGTAAGTGAAATTTCTGTCATCATCTCCTATGATGCTTGCTGGGATTTCATGAGATGCAGATAAGCACTTGAAGATAATTTAAATTCAAGTGCATGCTTGAGAAAATTATTATTTATAAAAATGAAAGGACTGTTTTTTTCTATGTGCTGCCACTTCGAATGACCCAGAATTATTTACACTGCATTATTGGAAATATCACTGTAATCTTAACTGGGGATTGTGTCTCCATCCTTTTCTTCATCTTCCATAATCGCTGTTTGCTTTTCTTCTGTAAACAGCTTAGTGCCTTAAAAACAGAAGGAGACACACACAGACACACACAGACACACACAGACACACACAGACAAAAAAAAAAAAAAAAAGGAGTCAGAGAAAAAGAAAGGAGTTGATTTAAAATATTACTTCTTTAGAAAATAGCAGGATAAGAAGACTTTTTCAGTCCTCTCTCATTTCTCGATCCTAACATTGTTTTCCAACATCATGGGAGTTACTCATTTATTTTTGGTACATCAGTCTCCTGGTATTTAGTGAACTAGAACTGGATCACTTCATTTTTAGCTAAATTTATCAGGCACTCTTAAATCCAATGTATTTCTGCTACCTGTGAAAAAAGACACTGAACCTTCATCTGGGAACCTGTTTGTTAAAAGGGTTTGAGAAGCTAAAACAGGGAAAGAGCTTGCATGATGAAATAAATACTGTGACTGATCTTTTTGACTGAGTCAGTTCATATGAACATGTGTATGCATGCTTGTTTTCTATATGTGTACAGCAATATTGCTTAGATTCTGCAAATGCAGATGCCAAAAGACACAAATGTTAGAATACCCACACATGCCAAGTGCCATCCCCAGTGAAGTTATATAGTATCAATAAATTGCAGAAGCAACCGGATTAAGATCAATGTTAAAACACTCAGGTATGTTACTGAAGACTTTGAGCCAGTATATGACTTACTGAGGTTTGGGATCTTAACAAGCTTTGAAGTCTAGCCATCCTAGAAGAAAAATAAAGCTTCATCCCTATCATGAAAGCATCGAAGAACAATATCGCATGATATTGAAAGGAATTTGATTTCACAGTTTGAGCACACCATGGGGATTCCAGAAACCTTTTCATCAGCTGTAGATATGCTATGTGAAGTATGTTTCTATGTATAAGTGTTTCCTTCCTCCAAAGTCCTTCCTTCTTATATAGATAGTTTGTGGATCATAGCTTCCACAAATATCTGCCTCTCCCCCCTTCTCTGTCTCTCTCTTTCTCTCTCTCAAACTTAAAACGGTAAGTCCACCCCTTATGGGTCTTGGGGCTTTTTTGTGATATCAAGATACTACAATTACTGTAACTGTTCTCTTTATTAGAAATTAAATTAATTGAGTGAGGAGAGGACAATGTGTTAGATAGAAAATGTTCTTGATCCCTATTTTAACAGATTGTGTTGGGTTTGCCTGTTCCCAGTAAAAAGCAAGTGACCTGTAAGATACATTTTATGCCCACATTCCTTGGTGTGGACGTTAACATAGTCTAAAAACAGGATGAGGGTTACCATTGTGTCAAGACCAATGAAATCTCTCCCTAATTCAGTCTCCCGCTGTTTGCTCTCAGTCTGTGCTAACCAGCTGAGTTGTTCTGTCAAACCAACCTGTTTTGCTTCTTTCTGCGTCGAAAGCCCTCTCACAGAGAAGGCTTTCAGTCTTGATGAGCTCTGAAAATAGAGCAGTACCACACAGGAAGATTTTCTTCAACTTTGGAGTCTTTTTAAGAGGTGATGAATTAATGAAAATATTAACCTATACTGCCCTTCATTTAAGGTAGCTCCTGCTTCATTTATATGCAGTTCTTGTGAACTAGCTTGTTTCAGCAGGACCATAAGATAAACTGAAAGGCATGAATGAATATTATTTCAAAACACAAAGGACTTAATTTGTTCAAGCAGCAGTTGAGTCACCACAATTGTTAACTGCAAAGATTTATGCCATTTTATGGAGATGAATGTAAATGTTCCCCACCCAGACTTCTATTCATATAGACAACTTAGACAAGTACAGGCATTTTTTTTTTTCTGTTGTCTTTATGGTTTGGGTTGTGGGTTTTTTTAGGGGAGGGTGGGGTTTTGCTGTTGTTTTCTCTTCATGGAGCATTTGAGGAATGAGGAAAACATAACTAAAATACACTTAAAATGTGAAGCTACAATGGATCATTTGATGACAGCTAACCTATATTTTGGGTAAACTCAGGAGTAAGAGATCAGGAATGTAAGCTAAATAAAGCTGTGCTGTGCTTTATGATCATGTCCACTCTCTTATTTGAATTACGAAGTGAGGAAGGAAAAGTATGTTTATGTAATTCTGATGGCCTGGTTATAGCGCATGAACTAGCTTTTTTAGAGCAGATGCTAGAGACAGCAGGAAAGTAGGAGCCAAGCAGAGGTCCCCAGCTCTCAGCTGGACCCACATCAGTAGCGTACCAGACGCTTACCACAATCAATAGCAAGATGATGCATCATGATCATGGAATGGTGAGTGATGAACTCCAAAAGTTTCCAGTAGAGTTCAGGATTCAAGGCTCAGAGGAGGATGTAGCCTAGAGCTGCAGGTTATTAACTTTCAAGACCGTGGGCCACCAGCAACTTCAAGGTCTAACTATGTGCCTTTACAATCAGCCTTTTAATGCAAAACAGAAGAAAGAGGATACAAATGGGGTGTCTTAGCTAGAATTATTTCTATAACACAGGGAAAGGATTTTTGTCTTTGGTATGATGCCACTGATCACTTGTGTATAAAGTGTGCTTTACTGAATGTGGTTTAAAGGAGTGAGCAGGATGTCGGAGTTGGGGAACATTCGTAAGTCAGTGTTTCTCTGTTTACTGTTTAAGTAAATCACTTAGCCTCCCTGTCTCTGTTTTCCCAGCTGTGTGTACTATGAAACACAGCTCATCCTGTAGATCTGTTTTAAGGATTGGTAGGTTGTTCTGTTAATATCTGCCAAGGGATCTGACTAAAGAAAACAGCATAGAAATACAATGTAGCCATATTTTCCTGACAGAACTTGGAACTACTTGCAATTTTTAGCTAGAGACTAGGACCTCAAAGGCTCACAGAGACATGCGAGCTTCTGTTTAGGAAGCTCAAACATAGGCAGAAGAAGTTGGCTTACATCAATCATTTGCCAGGTGCCACCGAGATCTAAACCACTCCTTCTGGGTTGTAAATCAGAAAACCACCAAGATGGCACCAGTTCCACTTGACTGCCTACGGACAACTCCTGCAGCTGGGTTGGAAGAGTATTGGAGAGCTCCAGTCACATTCCTTGCACTGGAAAAGGGCAAGAGGTGACATTAAACTGCTGTACTTCTCCTGCATCACTCAGAGATTTTTTCACTGGGATGTTGATGTTATCATAAAGGAGCTACCTTAACTAGTTTAGGGCATGAGGGAGAATGAGGGTTTGAAACTGTGGTTTTACTAGTTATCTCTGATCTGATTAAGAAACCCTAAGTAGCCACATTTCAGGAACCATGTTCCCATATTTACACATGTATTTGCATTCTTGCTCAAACCCACAGGCCTGAAGAGTTCTCAGAAATCCTTCAGTTAACTGAATATATTGCTAAGTGGGGATGGCAATAGAGTGTCCAGAGCTGAGCACGGGCTTTGGATCAGATTCAAATCATTTATTATCACGTGAGAAGAAAAAAAAAAAAAACCAAACATTAGATTTGTGATTATATTTTGTCTTCTGGTGTAATGCCTTCAGAAAACCAAAGTGTTGGGTGACTGAAGTAGAGCTGGCCACTGGAGGAGACCTCTGCTCATGGCTCATTTGTACACAGGTAGCACAACACTATTTGTGCCATTTCAGTAGGAGTTTGAAGGCTGAATAGCTTTAGAAGTCAGACCCTTGTAGGGGAGGGTTTTATGATGCCCAGACTTAGACATTTAAGCTGGCTATGGACTGATTTCCTTCGTCTCCCTCTGCAGACAACGGGTAGCCATGGGTTCCTGCAGACGGTAACATTCAGATCCTAATTTAGCAGCCCCCTTGGGTGTTTGCAAGGCATAAAACTGATTCTACTTCTCACTTGAATCACATGCCATCCAGTAGATACATTGATTTTCATCACTTTGTATGGTCTGTTTGACTTGCTTTTATTTGCAATAGAAAATCTCTCTGGCCACCCAAGAAGGAGAGGGACAGTCCTAGAGTGCTCATAACCAGCTGGTCAAAATGGAGAGAGATAACACTGCTGCCATTTTTATCTACATTTACAATGAAGCTGTTTGTGTGGACAGCTGCTTAAAAAGGTAATCTAGTAATTAAACTCTGTTACTACAAACAATTAAGTGGAGTTTTTTTTTTAATTGGCATCTGGAAGTGGCGTTTGGGAGGGATCTGAAGGGGAAATGTTAGAAATGGGGACAGTCCTCATTAACAGGTCGCAAGGGATACATGCGGCACTGAGTGTGCTGCTTAGTGCAGCAATGCCAATAACAGGGAGATAGGGACAGAAAGGCCTGTCTATATTTATTTAGTGCACGTAGCCCTGCCAGGGCTTCTCAGGTCTCCGAGTCTATAATTCAGGCTCTATTTTACACAGCAGTTCCGCAAGAGCTCCATTTGTTTGTGCTCTGTCTGCTACCTGATGGAATAACCCTGAAAGTAAACAAGTAGTAAATATTGGACCAGCCCTCAGCCACAATGAGTCACTTTTTCATAGCCAGTCATGGAGCCACCACCGGCAAATTTCAACCAGCCGAATGCGGTATGTTGGTAAGTATCTTGAAAAGAAAATATACATCCTTAGAGTAGAGAGGGAATGAAATTCAGGCATTCAAACACATAGGCTGCTTTGCCCCTGATACAGGCACAAGTCTGCCACAGGTGGTCAATCACTAGAAAATGGACCCAGAATACAGGATCTGTAAAAGCTGTCTGCAGGGAGAGGCAGCATCTAGCAGGCTGCTTTGAATCCATGCTGAGTGCTGGATGGTGGCTTCACCAGTAGGCGAGAAAGTGTCATTGGACGTATATTGAAAACAACTGAAAAATGCATTAATTTCTATCGTTTACCCAAAAGCAAATGCACACAGTTTGAATTTTGTCACACATTTGAAGGTTACTGCACTTTTCTTTTTTGTGTTCTTCCCTTTGGAGTTTTTTGATTACTAAATCATTTTGGGATTATAACATGTTTTTGTTACCATATAACTTGTATTAGCTTCTTTTCACTTTGAAAATTGTTAAAAGTTAAAGTCTTCATGGGAGACAGGACGTTAAGACCCTCACAATGATTCTTACTTCTCTTTTAAGTGCCTACTTGAGCTAGTTAAAGCTAGGATAGACACATGAAGTAATTAGTGACTAGATGTTATCCAACAGGAGCCTTGTTGAGACAGGTGAAGTAAAAAATGCACCCTTGCTGCATCATCTTAGCTAGCAATTACATTTAAACCAAATAAGAGTCAAACCTCTAGGCTTCACTGTCACACATTTCGTCTTTGATTTCTATCAAATGTGTTTCACTTTCAGATTCTCCTTCTCTGCGTATACCCTGAAGTGCAAAGGACATGCAGCATCTTCAGAGGTGCTACAAATGGCCAAAGGCAACTTTTCTTGGGAGCGTTTTTGAACTGACAAAAACAATGTCTCATGTCTCCTCCAAGGTCCACGGGAAGGGTAGGCTTCAAGTATAATACGCAGGACTAATATTTATTACAAATGGTTTGATAAATTTTGCCTCTGCTTCTGTTTCTGAATCAATCCCTGGAAGACTATGATTTTTTCCCATCTAATTTATTTGTCATGTGGAATTCCAGGTAATTTGCTGGGTAATTTCCTCCAGCAATTACATGAGCAGTTCATTATCAGTGCTCTATATTCAATATTTCAAAGTGGAGCATTTGCATTTGGGCTCAGAAGTTGTATGATAGATTTCATTTCCCCCAGCATAGGATTGGACCGGGTTTCCAGTGACTCACTCACAGCTTCTCTGAAGCTGCAAGACATTGGGATGCTTGAGTTCAATGAACAAATAAAAAATGTATTTTCCTTAGGCAGATCAATATGCAAGGCACTAGTATTCACCATGCTGGCTGCCATGATCCTGCAAACCTAGTCACACTGCTCTCTGCTTTTGGGATCCTCATATTGACTGAATGAAAATAATCCTTACATGTGTTTAAGCCAGTTACAAAGGCTCAGATTCACAGGGAAAGGAGATGTCTACCAATACAGGTGCCTATGTGGCTTGATGAAGCCATTTGCACATGTCATAATTATTAGGTGTACAGGAGATTCCATTCAAAGTGGACCTGAAACTCAGGTGCTTGATGTACTGAGCTGTTGCTTAGTCACTCAGGGCTAAAGTAACTGTCTCAGGACCTCTTCATTCAGTGTGTCTCACTGTTCAGTAGTGCCAGCCCGCAGCAGAACTGGTTCATACAAGAGTTTCCTAAGAGAACAGTGTTTTCCAGTTTTGGCACTAATTTTGTTTGGTTGGTTTTTGCTCATTCATTTGTTGATTAGTGCATTCATTTTTTTGCTCCATCCTGTGATTTGGAAAGGGCTAGTGCATAGCATACAAACTTGCACTGCTTCCTGCATCCCTAGCTAGCACTAGTAATTAACATTTACACAGTGATTTACATCTTCAAAGACCTTCAGAAATATTGATGAATTGAGGCTCCTCTGATAGAGGAATATGGGAAATGCAACCAACAAAGGATCTTAGGACCAAAACGTGGCTGGCTGACTTCATACGGTCACCAAGCAAATTAGCTGCTGCACTGTGTATTATGCTAGAAGCACAGAACTGTCTTTAAGGTACTGTTAATGAGAAGTTCATCATAGCTTGGTTTCCTCAGTGCATGTTAGGGACTGTGGAGTTAAGAGGAGGTTAATCAGGACAGTTTTGCTCTAGGTTGTTTGAGGCAGTTAGCACTGGTGACCTAAAAATTTGCATGTGCTCAATTTGAAAAGCAGGGCAGTAGTTGGCCTTTCGCAAAAGTAGGATTATGTTTGCAAGAGATAATCAAGTGACCTAACATCTTCTCTGACTCTCCTTCCTTTCTATCCCAAAAGCAATGAGCAGGGAATACAGAAAAGACTTTCCATGAGCCACCACTGCTATTGCTACTTTGACCAAATAGGTCCAGTTCGGCAGGAACTGCTAAGTACACAACAACCTCCTTCCAGCCTCCTCCCAAGCGTACCTCTGACAATAGCCACTTCCCCTTTGGAGCACCTTTACCTAAGTACATTTCTTACCTATTATCAAGGGTGGGATGTGTATTGCAGGTGTATCTTTTCTCCTGGGCTTTTTCTGCTCCAGTTCGGTGATCTGAGAGCCTGGACTCACTCTCTCTCTCTGTGGCTTCTCTGTGATACCGTATCTTTTCAGGAGATTATCAGAAAAGTCTGAAAGTATGCCTGCAGGCAAGGAAAAAAAAAAAAGAAAATGCGACTTCAGCCTTGTTCACATTGAAGAAATTTGCACCTGTGTAACTTTCCCAATGACTGCTCTGAAGTAAGGCTGCGTGAGTGGATGATCTGTTCTGCATGGTGTACCTACTCTTCAGGTTTTGCAGTGGTATACATTTCCTCCAAGTCAATTATATCCCATAGGCTATAGACAGGGATACTCTCAGGCCACCTGATTTCTGGTTGTGCTTAATGGACTAACCTGCAGCCCACCAGAAATCATGGTAAAGATGAGTGCAGTCTTCTGTTCCAGAAGCTTAGACATCTTACCAAAGTAGTTTAACCATACAGATGTTCAAGCCTCTGCTTGGGGGCAATGTGACCACACAGAAATGGCCTATTTTAACTGGTGAAGCTCTGTTTTCTTTATGATATGGCTACTGTGGGCAGAAAATGGACCTCTCCATCCTCTGAGCCACTCTTCCCTAAAAGAGAATTGCTGAGGGGCAGATACATGTGAGAGCTGAACAGTCAAACATGCTGAGTTCAATATCTGGATTACAAATACTGGAAAATCCTAGCTGCGTGGTTTTGACTTGGTGAATTGTTGCGGGTACACAGGGGACCGTGCAAGTAGTTACTGGCTAACTCCTCTGTGTATGTGCAGCATGGGAAGAAGAACTCAATACAGTGGATAAAAGAGCACAACTCTCTCCCCGGAGAGCACAAGGAGTGCTTGTTAGCAGGGAGAAGCGACAAACATTTATTCCCTCTGCAGGTCTTGGAAGATCGTCAGGTTTCAGTGGCAGTCTCCTGCTCATTCTTCCCTGCCCCAGGTTGGTGGCATTTGGCTCTTGAACTTCAGAAGTCTGTAGATGCACAGCAGCAGGGAGCATCCTACAAAGAGCCCCTTTGTTGCTGCGGTGGTTTCTGGCTTCCCAAAAAAACCCACCCTTTGCCAGAGTCCTATAAGCACAAGAGCCCTGCGATTTCCAGGAGGAGCAACCAGCAGCCGGCTTGTGTGCCTCCCCCGTCTCCCCCCAGCCTTACTCCCGTTTAGCCTCCCCTTGAGGGAGTGCTAGGTATGAGTTGCACAAGAAAGTGCAGGGGCTAAACTGGATCATTTTTGATTTTGGACCGGATCAAATCTGGGCACCTAGCATGGCTCAGCAGCTAGAGATAAGCATGCATAATTTATCATGTAAAGGCAGTAAGACTATGAGCTCCAAGGGAGTGTGTTTTTCAGGAGCATGCACCCACTCACCTTGGTATTCCCAGACCCTGTGAGAAAACCTTTCACCTTACAGGGAATGCCTTTGAGAAAGCCAGCCTCTCTGTTTGCCTGCCTTCCCAGGTGCACATGGCATGGAGCTGCATTCTTGCCTACCTCCAAGGGGGCATAAGTGAACGAGGGGGTCTCTGGACCTTTGCCCAGATTCAGGCCCCTCAGCTGAATTGGGATTTCAAAGTCAAGAGATGTATTGCTCACCTGTTAGGGGTGGTGGGGTGTGTAAAGCTGGTGTATCTTTTCTCCTTGGCTTTTTTTGCTCCTGTTCAGTGTTTTGGGAAGCCTGGATGGTTTTACCTTTTCTTGGTTTCTTTTTGAGGTCACAGCTCTTAATCAGCTGCTCTGAAAGATCCTCTGTTGGGGGGGGAAAAAAAAAGATGAATAGAAATTGAAACTGAGGGGAAATAATAAACCAGATGGTGGAAAGAAAGGCTTTAATAATACTGCTTTCATGCAAGTAGATTAAAATGCCTGTGGAGAAATATCTCTTAAATAGAAAGTCAGTACAAGAGGCCTCTGTGCCATACTATGTGGGAGTCAAGTGACTTAGGTGGTCCTTCTGCTTTGTAGATGGTAGACATAAAGCAGAGGGAGAGAGTTGTGGGCAGCTGTGTGTTGCATGGCAGGGGGAAGGCTGCACCATTGTGTGCAGAGGTTCCATGGCCATCCCTGTTTCGTCCAGCACTAGCTGTGCGGGCTGTCTTCTGGAGTTACAAGGGCACTTTTGTGAAGGAAAGATTTATGTGTGTGGGGTCAGCCTGAGGTATTGGTAAACCGAGCCGGTATATTGTTCCCTTCAAGAGCTCGCTTTATTTCCAGAGCCGCTGAGCAGTTAGTATTCGCTTTTGATTTACATAACATTACACTGGATTTTTGGTTTTCTTTTAAAGCAAGCCTTGACTCAGATGACTCAGATGGTCAGCACAGTTCTTCTGCAAGGATCTGCATTTCTGTGCGCTTATGCAAGCTGAAAATATTGAATCTAGCCTGTCATTAGTATCATCACACAAACCAATGCTTTGATTTCTTAAATGTTGCTTGTTTGGTTTCAGCAGGGTCCCCTACCCCCCACCCAACCCCTGACTGCAGGCTTGGGTGCAACAGGACTTTTTTCCAGGCTCTCTCACACTAGCTGAGGCAGCCATATGTTTGCGAGCCTGCGGGTAGACATGGGAAGGATGGCAAGTCCCTGGAAGATGTGGGGTCTTTTTCTGGCCCTCAAAGACTTCCTGGATGGTCATAATGAGCTCATTTAACCTCCCACTGCCTCAGTTTCCTGACAGTAGAATGGGACTTGTTCTGTACTTTTATTTAAATAAGTAATTTTATGGAACAATTATGTTTGGTATGCCAGCAGTTGTAAAAGTGGTGCCTTTGGCTAGAAATGCTGTGTGGCAGAGGCAGAACAAGGATACCTTCCTTGCAGGCCAGATAAACAAAGTTTATAAAAATTGCGCTTGCCTGCAGTGAGACACCTTTTTTTGACAAGCAAGTGAAATTGCATTTGAGTTTCGTTATTGTCATCACGAGGGTAACAACGAGCAAATAGACTTTTGTTTCTGGGTTGCTAAATCTTCATGACAATTTTGCAAAGCAGGAGTGAAGTAATAGCATTTGAAGCAGAGGCAAAGACCATGAATATGCAAAAAGCACATCTATCAAGTATGAAGTATGGTATTTAGGAGTGTGGTGGAGCAAAGATGCCTCTGGTACTCTCAGTGCAAAAGTTATGTATGAAATAGGTTCAAGAGAGGAAACAGATTGACTGTGAAGGAGAAAAAGTATTTAGAAAACCACACCAGTAGAGGCAGAAGGGGTGTCTGGAATCTTTTACCAAAATTGCATATGAAAAATGTGTTCAGGGAAGGCTCAGCAATATCCTAGCCTTCAGTTTATTGTGGTACAAATGAAGAAACTGCTCTACTTTTTCTACCAGGGGAAAAAACAATGACTCCTTTTCCTTTCTTCTCTTTAATTAACTTTGCTCTAGAGCTTCAGCTAATATTTATATGCAGGAAAAACACTTTTTGCCTTTCCATCTGGCATCAGAAGTGTCAGCAGAAGGTGTAATCTATCGGGTTTCATGAGGGCTCAGTTGTGTTGCTGGAGGGGAAATATGGGCACTGGACAGGACCTAATGATGTGAAGACAACACCTCTCTAATTACTGCAATGACATCATCTAATAACACTTACCTAAATGGTTACAGTGTGAATCTCTCTTGTCCAGTCTGTCTTCTGGGATATCAAGTGGCTGAACACATTCTGTTGACATCATTGAAATGGGCTTTTTTCTCCTGTTTTGAAGCTACCACACCAAAAAAAAAAAAAAAAAAAAAAGCAGCATGACATAGAACAAAAGTATCAGTGTTACATATCCACTTGCTAGCCAGATCGTGAGAAGTTCTTGTCTTCCAGCTGCTCTCTGTCATGCAGTCTGCTGGCCTGATTTTGCTCACGTGTGCTGAGATGCATTTATTCACTGCCTTGGTAACACAGGCAATATCCCACTTTTCCACCTATCTTGCTGTAAGCAACCCACACTAGCATGGGAAATCCGTTGGCTCTACAGAAAAATACTGACTTTGATCGTATAGAAGGTGCTATCACATACACAAAGTAAATGCTAGGAAAAAGGATGTTTTGTTCTGGTTTTCTTCATTTTTTCTCAACTGTAAACGAAGGATCATATTTGGTGTTTATCATACAATCTAACTTTAATTACAATTGCTGTTGAGTTAATCTTACAAGTCCAGCTCCTCTAAGAGAGCTTGGATACCCCTGAAGACCCAGGTGTGAGTGCTGCCTCTGAAAGATGGCCAGTGCCCACAGACCTCAAAGCCAGCATGAAGTAGACTTACTCATCACCTTGGTAAGAGCATGGGAACCCATTTCACAAAGCTGTTTAAGCACCCATGCTCTGTAGATCTCACTGGATTGCTGTTTTGGCTGTTTTATCCCCCTTTACTCAAAATTGCAGGGGTTCCTGGAGCCCAGCCTCCTACCTGAGCTCCCCCAGCATCCCTCAAGCTGAGATTTGATCCTGAACTCGCTCACTCTGGGATTGCCCCAGATGTCATCACAGGAAGAAGGAAATCAGATCATTTTTTTACTGCTCATCATTTCTATGGTTTCTTAGCAGAAACCTGTCAGAATAACAGAGCGATGTTAAAGGAAAAAACTTTGACCTGAAGGTGCAGTCTGAGTGATCTGGGTATCTCCCTTCAGCCAGCAACAGCTGTGGTATTTTCTTACTTACCACCTCTGTTCTCCATTTTCGGGGAATAAGAGCAGACTGAGACTTCCTTGTAGGGAGGAGGGAGGCAACAAAGAGGAAAAAACAGGAGACAACATGAATAGTAGAAGAAAGACAGAAGAAATTTGGAAAAAAAAAACGGAGGAAGGAAGGGGAGGTGGAGAAGGAAAGGTAAATAAAAGATAAAGGTGAAAGAAAAGGCAGTTGGAGACAAATGGTGAAAAGGAGGATGGGAAAATAGGAAACTGTACTATGGGAGTTTGTTTTTATCTTGCTGAAGGTAAAGAAATTGCCTATATTATTTCTCTGTAAATTGCAGTGTTTGTCAACAAGAAACAGAACAGTAGGGGAGTTAACCTCATTTCTGTGACTAAACTTGTGTCTATATAAAGAACAATTAATCCTTAAGCAAAATCCAGTCACATAAATATTTGCCAAACAAAACATGAAAGGTCGCACTGAGAATTGTGCACTGAGCTAATTCTTCAGGGGATGGAAAAACATGTCCTAAGCTCCAGTGACTTCAAAGTAAGTGGAGCAACACTGGCTGACAGTAATAAAGGTCAGGAACATTGACTCATAATGTACGTATGGGATTAAGTCCCATACCCTTCAGTATTCAAAAGTCACAAAAATTTGTAAAATTCTACAAATTCTTAAATATCCTACTGAACCAGGCCTGGATAAGGGGTTCGACCTCTGGCTGTTCACTGCAGAACTGTCCCAGTCCAGCCTCACATCTGTACTAATGGATTATACTGCCTGGAGACTTCATTTGCATTTACAGAAAAAATAATCTTCCACTTGGGAAGACCCTGCATAAAGAAATCTTTGAATGCACCTTAGCATGGCATGGTTGCTCTGTTTATCCACTGTATAAATAAGCTACAGCTATGGCTTAAAATGAAGCAGTCATAATTTTATTTAAAACAAAAACTTCTTATCTGGCCATATGAAGGCTCAAACTTCATTTTGTGATTTGAAGGAAGTTTTTTTTCTTCAATGCCATTTGACTTTATTTGGATTTTATTAGGGCACACTGGCTAAATATTATGATTGTAGGGAAAAATGTTCTTTTCTGAAGGGTACTCTGTTTAGAAAGTTTTCAGTAAAATCAGGGATAGCATTTCAGACAATATGGACTTTTTTTGAACAGGATAGATAGTAAAATTTAAATGTAAAGTTGGTAGTAAATTATACTGACTGGAAATGCCTTATAAAATATGATTAACTTTGGTTTGATTTCACTAAGTTGTTTTATTGAATTGTTTCACCTAATAAAAACCAGGCTTTGTAAAGAGACTTAATGTAGGATTTGGTATATGCAGATTATGAGAGACTACCTTAATTATTTTTTCTTAATACAGTAGTTTGAAAAACAGTATTCTAAAATAAATCTCTTAGATCTGTCTTCACAATTTCATCGTCACAGATGGCAAGCCCTTGGCATTTTCAGTGCTTCAAAATATGGTTTTACAGCCTAACTTCTGACACCCCCCTTTTTTTTTGTTGAAGTTTGCCCTGCAGCCAACATTTCCTTGCTTATAAAAGTGTTTCCACACTGCACATTGTGACGGTCTGTGTGACAAAAGAATAAAAAGAGAAAGATTACCAAAATGTATCATGAGTTTTGGAATCTTGGGTGTATATTATGTACCTCACATATGACATGCAAATCTGTGAGTGCTGTTACAGCCTGCCACTGTGCATTACACACAGAGCTGTCATTCAGAGGAGGGGTGATGTATACGAGCATTGTAATGGTGCTTTCCCAAACCACTAAAATCAATTCTTGCCGCTGAAGAAACAGATTCCCCAGTAACGTTTCGCGTGGGAAGGAAGACTGCTATGGGGACTGCATAAAGTCATTAATCTGCCTTTGCAAATGGAAGCACTTTCTTGGATTTTTCGTGTAAGTGCAAATCTTTTCCTAGCAGCCTTCATGCTAGCCCGGTTGGCACTCTCTGCTGCCGTCAGTCACCTGGGTAGGTAACGCTTGCTATTTATGTGATGGACTAACGTTGGGTTTTTTTCTTGCACTCTGTTATCTCTCTTGACATAATGATCCACATTCACCCTTTGTGCAACTGTAATGGTTACAGTGGAGCTCTAAATCACACTCAGCAGGAGACACTTCCTGAAATGCGTATAGATTTTTCCATATGAATTAGGATTCAATAGTCATTTACCCTGAGACTTTGGTACAATGCAGCTAGGCTGTACCATCCCGCTGCAGAGATATGTGCCTAAAGGAGTCATCTCGAGTCTCTTACTTTTGGGAAAAGACAGAGCTGATAGAGACACCTTAAATACTTCCCTAAAGGTTGAGACAAGTCCTAGCTTTGCCTACACAGTTTTGCTCCTTGTAAAAGCATTTGGCATTCAATAGGACTGGCTCTACTTACAGGTGGAGAAGAGCAGGGGATGATAAGGCAGAATGAAGAGTGCAGGTGTGAGTAAAAGCTACTTCAGCCTCATGTGGACAAGCTCTCATGCTGAGTCACTGCCATATAACACCAGGACTCCTTTGGGCATACACATTTGCAAGAGATGGTGGTTCAGATGACAAATACCTGAACTTTTCGCTTTCTAGATATCAGCTTTGGATTTCCAGGTAGCTTGTAGCACACTCTAAAATTTTTTTCAGAGTCCTCAGTTGCTGTATATGCTTGATTAAAGTGCCGAAATAAAGCTATCCAGAGAAAGGAGATGTACAGCTCCTACCACTCACTAAGTCTTAAAACACAAAAATGCATGCAAATAATAGGATTCCTTTCTTTGCTTAAACTGTGGGTCTCCATCAAAAAGTCCACCAAGGCAATCAGTTCCAGCCTCCAATTAGGTAAAAATATTTTTCCTAGAGACAGACAAAGAAACCAGTTTTGGTTTACTGTTTTAATGCACAGTTGGTTTAACATAGATATTTGTTGCAAGTAATCAGGCTAGAGCTTAGGGAATACTCAGAAAACCTACTCTCACATATTTCTACCAAAATGATGTAAATCTTTTGAGGGCATCTGACCATATGACATTCAAACCAATTTGAAATGAAATCTCAGGAGAAAAACCTACCTTGTAAGACAGAAAACTAAAGCTTTGTGACAAACCTAAAAAGTTGGACTTCTTTTCATTTGATCCTGAACTAGGCACAGAAATGGCTTTCGATAGGGGAAAGTTGAATATCCATTTCTTGTCTTCTCCTAGGATTTGAATGGTTGTAGGTGCTATGCAGCTACATGGAAATTAGGTACCTATGGATATTTGTATCCAGTCTCAAGGGACAATGCAATTCTCAAATGAGTCATCAGTAGGTGATCATTCTTAAGATGGAGAAATTAGTTTCTGATCTGCAATTCTTATCAAAGTTTACAGGGGCTAAATAGGCGTTGATGTCAATAGTCCTCACCATTGTACATTAAGGGCATAACTTGTTATGCCTGCATGTCATTTTCTTGTATGTTGAATACTTAGAATTTCTGAACTGACCCTTTGTAAGTTCTTCACTAACTGTGCTTCTGAGGACTTCAGTAGACCACATGGTGTTGTCCACAGGTATGTGGATTTTTCTTTTTTCTTTTTTTTTTTTTTTTTTTTTGTTCAGGGGAATGTTTTGTTTCCAGAATTGACAAGATCCCCAAGAAAAAACATGCAGTAGTTTTCAGGACATGCATAATCTTTAAATAAACTATTGGCATGTTGACATGGATGCTACACAAATAAAAATAGTCTTCATGGCATCCTTGTTGGGTGGCAGCAGGCAATCTGAATTTACTGAGTATTTATTTTGGTAAGTTGATAATAATGTTGCCACAGAAGCCTGTATGACACTAGGTAGCTATCTTGTCCTGGACCCAGAGCACTTCATAAGAACATATTTTTGCCATGAGCTGAGAGAAGGCGAGTTCAAGAGCAGAAATGGAGGCAACTGGGGCCCAGGGGTGGGACAGCATGCACACAAACTTGTCCACTTTCCTGTAGGCAGGGCCTGGCCTTGCTGCCACTGATGCACTCAACAGTTGGAAATGGGAACAAGTGGGAATATCTTACAGTGAGCTCCCCCATGCAGACACGAGGCAGAGGCTGGACTGCAACAGCTACAGTCCAGCCTGCACCAAGGGCAGCGTTTCGCTACACTGCCCGAAGAGCTGCTCAGCCATCAGGGTTTGCCCTTTAAGACTGGTGCGTCTCTTCCCACCATGCACACACTTATGGTCTCCTGACAGGTTTTGATTATTACATTATTTTTAATGGCTTCGCCCCTCTGTCTGGTTGCAAAGAGCATGTGAGTAAGGAGGGACAGGGAGGCTGCCAGCCTCCTTACCTGCTCTTCTCTTCCCTCCCTAAACCTACATAGGAGGCAAAGACAAACCTGTCCTTCCTCCTGTCGCATGTCCTCTGCAGGGTCCTATAGTGTGAGTAGGCTCCTTATTTGCACAAAGTCATATGTAAAGAAGAAATAAGATACTATCACCTGGATGTAGTCATCTTGCACCCACCTTCCCAACACACAGCTCAGGGGCCAAGGGGAACGGTCCCACGCTTGGCTGCATTTGGCTCCTTCCGCCTGCAGTCAGCAGGCAGCCTTGGCTTCTTTACCAGCAAACATGTACCTTCACCCATCTGAGCCCCGTTACAACTGCTTCCCAGGCAAATCTTGTGAATAAAGCAAGGCAACCAGTCTACTGCAGCCAGAGTAGAAAATAGATGCCCTAAAAGTAGAAAGTCTGGGTGTTCCTGCTTTGTGTTCCGAACTTTTCATTACGAGTTTTACTGTATGTTTAATGTTACTCTATTGGAGCGATGTCTTCCTGGGCTCAGAAGACAGCCTCATGCTACTGCACAGAGTTTCTTCTTCAGTTATTTGGGCACTAGGCATTCTTGTCAGATTAGTCTGATTTTGATTTTTCTAAAGCATATTTAAAACTTCTTAGGAAACACTTAAGTATTTGAAAGCCTGATCCTGGTGTCTCCCTCCACCCAATACTTTTGCTACTAATAATTGCATGGACACAGAAATCCCACAGAATTGTCTGGGAGCAGTTTCCTCTCACAGACAGTGCACTTCTGGGGGCTAGTTCAAAAACCAAGTTGGGCTGTGGACTGGCTCCTACTACCTCCCATAAACTTGTAAAAAAAGAAAGAATGCCAGTAGTTAAAGTTTGGTCAATTAAAAAAAAAAAAAAAAATCCCCACAAGATACTTTTGCACAGGTTCTGATCAGGAAGTTTTTGTCTTTGGAGATAAGAAAAAACACAAAGTCTTCCTTAATTATTTCCTTGAGGTACAAAATAAGCCTTGCACATGCTGATCCTTTGTAGTTGGATAAGAAGTCCCGATACTGGTTCCCACTCTGCTGGCTTGCATTACCCACTTGTGAACTGTCCCAGTAATTAGTTGAAGCTGTTGTCTCTAAAGCCCTCTCCTCCCCATGACTCCATCCCACCCATTCCAGCCTCAGTGAGGTCTCACCCCAGCTTTTCCCACATGGGCCCATCCCTAGCCTGCTCCTGGCAGAGTGGGGATCCTGGGCTTTCCTGCTAGTCCCCATGGATGACACGGGTGATTTGCCTTGCTGGTGGTGGCTGCTAAAGGGGAAAAAAAAAAAAAAAAATGGAAAAGAAAAGAGCAAAGCAAGAAGCCACCCAGGTGGGAGGGAAGCATGTGGATGAAGTACTTACGAAGCGGTGCAAGGCGGTGAGGAGGGTGCGATTGGGTGTCGGGGCTCGCTGGAGCAGGACTTTCCTGGGCTGGGGCTGCAGCTGATGCTCCTGCCCGCCTTATCTAGGGAGCAGCGGGAGCCGTCACTATGGCAACGCCGGGCTCAGGCGTCCTCCGGGAGGCTGGGGAACAGCATCACCGCTCCCCTGCCCCGCCAGCCGATTTTAGCCGTGTTGCCTTCTTCTTCGGTGAGTTGCTGAGGCCAAAGGAGAGGGAACAGGATGGGGGACACAGGCAGCGCCTCAAGGAGAAGGCATCTTTCCTGCCAGACAGCCAAGAGCCGCAGGCGCTGCTGCTATCAGGGAAGCAAGGGAGGATGCAGAAGCTTCAGCAAAGAGAGCCAAAAGGCGAGCTGCAGCCGCCGAGTCAAGAGGCGCAAGGAAAATGGCAAGGGGAGGGAGCGAGGCTGATGCCGTCTGGGACCCAGGGGAGAGCTGAGGATAGAAGTGGAACAAGGAAGCAGGGCACGTGTCTAGGAGCAGCACCATAAGCACTAAAAGTGATGGACACCGTCTCCAGTGCTGAGGCTCAGCAATGACTGTGGTGTTTGTGCATGTATTTGCCCACAACGAGTTATACAAGCGTGGCATTTATGGGGCCAGGCAGGGAGTCTTCTGCGGCTGCCAGTTGTTTGCCTGTAGAGACTGGTCTCTCCTGTTTTAGCCCATGCCTTTGGATGGAGCTGTTATTTCAACTGAGGGAAAAATATATAAACATGCCTGACATTGGAAAAGCTCTGGGAGGAACACTCTGCTCAGTGGCGGGACTGTGAACTGCCCCACTCTTAGTATTCATTTGCAACAAAAATGCCTTTGTCTATGCCCTTTTATTAAAACATCTTTAAAAGCTGTGACTGCTCACAGCTGCAGCTATCTCCTCCTTCTCTTTTCCCTGACTCAACGACTGCAATTCAACAGCACCAGCGTGCGCTGCATACTTTAAATTAGTCAGGGTTTCTTTTGTAAATAGTATATTGTACCGAAGGCCCAAAGGGGCAAAGTGCTAATTCCCAGCCCTGCAGACTGTGCAGCACCCTCAGATTCTGCATGTTTCAGGTGCGGTTCTGCAAGGTGCCAAGCATGTTAAATGCTCTAAAGGCACCACCTGGAAGCACTGTGAGCTTTCCCCATCCATGTCTGGGAGAGACAAGCACATTCATTATCTCACAGAGTGCAAGTCTTGTGTGTTTAGGTGTCTCAGAGAACCCTTTTTAAAAGCAAGCCCGTAAATGCTTAAATCGCTCCTGAAAAAATAGAGCATAGGCTCCTAAGTAAAGTACAGTACAAAGTTTTTGGCAAGATTAAGATTTCTAACTGAAAAGAAAAAAAAAAAAAAAAACCTAACCCAAAACTCCTCCAAACCACACAAGCCCCAAACTGCTCATAAAAAAAATTGTTTTTTATGAGCTGCCCATTTCCACATAACTTTGATTTTACTTTCCACATTGTCAAGACCTCCCTGTTGCAGTGAGTTTTAAATTAAAAAAACCTCTATTTTTACACTGAAATGCCTTTTACTTAGAAACACAAGTTATTTCATATTTTCCTATGAACTCAGAATAATCAGAATGAGATCACTGAAAAATAGGTTCATGAAACAAAATGCTCAAATCAGAAATGTATTGTGAAACTCAGCTCAAGATTGTCTTTTTACATTTTCATTAGCCTGATTGAAAAAGTCAGTCAGTCAATTATAGCACTGGAAGAATTCCCCAAGGATGAGAAAATCATTTCCTGTTCTAGCCAACAGATCCCAAGGATGCTTTGGGAATATTACAGGATAGCTTTAATCATGAGGGAAGTAGCTTATCACACTCAGCAAGATCACACATCCAGCCCCAGTCACCTCTTACATTTGTCAGGTACTGCATGATGCCACGAAGCATTTTACTGCTGCAGAACATTTATCCCAGTCTTTCCAGAGGGGCTGTCACGTTACCAGTGTGGTGGAGGATTTACTCCCAAATCTGATCTTTTAAATGTTTACAGTTGTTGTCCTGCTTGTAAGAGGGTTGGGACTCCTGCCAGTTTTCTAATCCTTCCTGTTCAGTTATTTCACAAACACAGCCTGGAAAATAGGCTGAGTCTGTAATAAATCTGCACTTTAACCCTCTTCCCCGTACGCGAGTATTCCCATCAGCACTTGGGGAACTACTCATGTAATTAAAGATAAGCACATGTCTAAAAGTTTCCAGGCTAGTGCTTTAGAAGACAGGCGATGCAGCTTTGACAGATGGGAAAGGAGGAGACGATCTAATAGAAACCAGATAAATACACAAACACATATACACACACACACGAGTACATATATGCATATATAACTATTACCTACCTATGGATTTGTTATTTTTATATTTGCTTCTGGCTTGGTTTGTAATTCAAGGATCAAATTTACAAATGTACAAAGGACAGTGAGAATTTGGCCTTCCTTTGATACTTTTTTCCTCTTAGAACTTTCCTTTTCTATACCGAAAAGTTGGCTTACTGAAGCTTTTCAGCACAGCATGAGAAAGTGATTTCCTGAAAGATGCATGGTGCCCCTGGATGTTATGCTTGCTGGTCAATAGTAGGTCTACGGTTGGTTTTGCAATGCATGCACAGCTGGCTTTTCAACACTGCGGTAACTAGTAAAGATTATTTTCCAGCTGTAATTTTGCTCGCAGTGAACTTGCTTTGAATCTGTCCAAACTGAAGACCAAAATCAGACCTCTCTCATGGCAATGCAAGTCCAGTATGAACCAGTTAAAACAGCGGATTTATAGAAGGGGAAGCCAGATAAAGCTCTGTTCTTTACAGATTACTGGTGCCATGCTCATTCTGGCATAAGTGAGCCTACAGTTTTGGCCAGATCATATGTGATACATGAAACAGGACTGGTGTGATGGTTTTGGAGGGTTGGTTTTTGAGGAAGCCCTCATAGAACAAGACTAGCATTATGCCTTGATTCAAAATACATGGGGGGGTTGGTTGTTTGTTTAGAAGTCTTACATTAAATAAAAATCCCACTTTTGGGATGGGAGGGGAATTACTCCAGGTAAATCGCTCAGCTTGGCTGAGCACTGAGGCTAGCAAACCTCAGACTCCATGGAGCTTTCTCCTTTTATGCTCTCTTGTGTACCATCATTAAAATAGTTCTACTGTGATGGATTTCTATGCCTGTCCTCTTTAAAAACCACTGTCTTTTTAATAAATATTATAGTCTGGAAAAAATGCCAAATAAGCAAAGGAGGCTGCCTACAAGGCATGGGTGTGGAGCAGAGCAGCTGATGCTGCCTGGAGAGGCAAGGATGAGTCTGCTGGGAAGGAGGTGAGTGCTGCATAGGAGAGAAACAAGACACTGGAGAGCATCAGGTGAGTAATATCACAGTACATTCCCATGCAAAACCCTCTCTCTAAAGAGGTGAGGGTAAACAGGATTATCAGTACCAGGAGGCCCATTGTCCTAAAGATGACATAGTTGTCACCTCTGCATATTCCATATCTACTGCAGAAGACCATGAAAGGCATTAAACACTGGTATACAGTACATGTGGAGATGTTTCACTGTGGTTCTGTGGGGTTTTGTATTCAACTGCTTGCATTATGGTTTGTTCAGATATGACTTTCAACCCCTGGCACTATTTTCAGATGAAATAAGAAGTGCTGATAAGGTGGAAGTGAAGGGTGATTTCATTTTAACAGGTCTTAGACATCTGAAAGCTGTTAATGATCCAGCCTCAAGCGGCTTCTCTATGCAGTAATATGTGGTTACATCCAAGATATTACTCCCTCCAGATAAGCAAACTCAGGGCTCACACTATCCTGATGTGCTTAAGCCCAGCTTCAGCCTGTGCTGCTTATTTCTGTGGAAAGTGTACTGCACCGTACAGAAAGTTTGGTCCAGGTTTATGCTAACTCTTAAGCCACTGCATGCATGTGCATGCCCAAAATAACTTTATACATGGAGAATCAAGGAACTGTATCTTGTAAGGACCAATTTATTCATTTAGTCACTTTATAAATGTTGTCATAGGTATAAAACAGACTATGGTTGATTAAATAAGTTACTTTGCAGTTGGAGCTGTTTGATCAATAGATCAATGTGCAGTGTTGTTTCTTTATCAAACAGATTGCTTGATGTACAGTCAACACTTGTCTTTGGTGGTTTCCCTTTAAGTTGTGGAGGTTAAAAGTGCAATAGATTGAAACCTGCACCCAATGAGCCTAGCTTTTCTGACAAATGATTATAGACATTTACGTTTCCCTTATATATAAAAGAATATGTTTAAAGGGGCATAAGTTGCATTTATCACAGACCCAAACATATATGTAGCCTACATTTTTTTTAAACAGAAGGCTTACTTGAAGAAAATCACTGCCACGTCCTGAAAGGCAGCACATTTGTCCCGGGTCCAAGAGGGAAACCATCTGTGTTTGTTGTACTGCTGAGTGAAGCCTTCGAGGCTGGAGCAGTCTCTAAGGCTCAGAGGAGTCTGGGATTTGTATCTACCCTGACAGATGGCTCTCATGCAAACGTCCTTCCTGCTGCCCCTGCAAAGGTTAGGGGATTATGAAGGAGACCTAAAAGGCTGGAAGAGAATAATCCCATTTAGGGTGGCAAAGGGAGTTTCCATGTCAAAAGTCAGAGTGTCACACCAGGGCTCTTTGTGTAAACCCAAGGGAAAAAATTTTCATGCTTAGTTGACATGAAAATGCTTGTACACTAACCTGTGTTTTCACATTTAGAGAGATAATTCAGCATTTTCTGATGTATCTAGTCTGTAACCAAGTCTTCCTGCTTACTTCAGGAGTAAGCCAGGAGAAAACAAGGAAAGAAAAAGATGTCACTTTAAATGAGGGAGAAGTTTTCAAGTTTGGTGCTCCTAAAGACTCAGATCCACGGTTCTCATCAATCCTTATGTCAAGGGGCTTTTGGGAGGTTACTTTTAGGGAAAGACAGATGTAAAAATCCAGCAAATGGCAGATGGTAGTGGAAAACTATATTCCAGGGAGACTTGGGACAAAGCGGTAGCAGATGACCTCTTGCCCATGTAACTTGTGCTTCTCCTTAAATGCATTGCTCTTACGCAGCATGGAGCAAGGTGGGAGCTGGGGTGGGGTGAAAGCTGCCATTTATCTCTGAGAGAAGTCTCTCTCGTTCCCTTTCCAGGGGCATTAGATCTGCCATGTTGCTCCTTTTTCTAGAGCACCTGCTGCCATTCCTCACCGTACCCTCTAACTTCTTGCTCTAGTTAATTAGGTGCTGAACCAGTGTCTTCCCTTGCATTGACACACAGGGTCTTTCTGCTAAAACACTATGGACTTGACAAGATTACAGCATTTCAAACTATGCATCCAAGCATTATATTTTCACATTTAGATGATATCACAGCCCTCCTGCACTTATAGCTTAAAATATTAAACAGCTTCTAAAACACCACCGTGTTTGCTCTTCTCTCTAACACCCTCCACGCTGGTTGCTTTGTTTTACTAGGCTGCAAACCTGGGAAGAAGACTTCTCTGACTGGAAATTACATGCATGGGTCTGAGAAATGCCAGTGTCTGCAACATGTGCTTATCTCTCAGACTAGAGACAGAAACTCATTAGCAAACTCAGGCTGTCCCTGGGCCTGTCTGTGCCTCGCAGCAGGATGGCAAAGAGTTGTAGATATCTGAGATGATGTCTGTGAACTTTCATGACAAAGGATATTTCAGCATGTGTTATCCAGTAAATGCTTTATTAAAAGAGGAATAAACTAGGCTTGATTGAAACCAGACCAAAAGTCTTTCAACCCAGGGCATGAAACAAAGAAGTAAGGAGCAGACCGATCCGCATGGGAGGGTTTTCAAAGAAATTCAGGGAAGGTGAATACTGCCTCCTCTCAACTTCCCTGAGAATTCCCAGTTTGCTGCAAGCATCTTGAAAAATCCTGCTCATCGTTTATTCTTCGCGTTATAGCAGCACCACAAGCTCTTGGCTAGTCACTGTTCTGCTGTGCAATGAGAGCGCATTGCTCTGCTGATGAACTTCCAGTTTGTGGCTGGCTTGGGTCTTGAGAGGGGACCCAGGCAGAGATGGTGACTTGTCCAGCATTGCTCAAGCAGTGGCAAGCTGTGAGTTGTATCTCTGGCACTGCATTTCTCAGCACCTCCCCTCTGTAGGAAGAGATAAGAACATATCTTTCCATATCGTTAGTGTTTTGGGTTTTTTTTTTTCTATTTTGAATTTACAAAGGAAAATAAACCTAATTTTCAGTACTTACAGTCCTGAAGAATTCAGTAGATGAGAAACCATAATGGATTAATTGATGCTGGCTAGAGAACACAGAAGATGAGAGCTCAAGGAAGCCATTTTCTACATGCCATGTCTTTGCTACTTCATTCTGGGTGTCATCATTGACTAATGTCTAATGTAAGTCCTTAGCTGGTTAACTGGATGGCCCAGTCAGAGCCCTGATGGCCACCATTTGATGATGGCAGGCTGAGGACTGCAGTTTTCTTATCAGGGTATGCTTTTGAAGAAAGCAGTTAGTTTTGTGGGTGTATATATATATATACACACACACAGAGAATATATATACGTTGTGAATATTATAATTTGTAATTCTGGGGATTCTGAGAAAACATTTTTACTTGCACAATTAAGGAGCTATAATAAAGATGCTAAAGAGCCCCATATTGTGTTGGCCAATGAAGCAAATCAAAAGATCTCCCAGTCCACTTATGGGCAGCTTATTTGAACGCCTCTGTCCTTAACAGGTTGCTCAAAAGATCCCGACAAAGCATTTCTGTGCTGTGTTGCTGAGAGAAGGTGTCAGAGTGAGAACACTCCAGCCTCCTGCAGTGTACAAGGATCTTTTGCAGACCACTGACAGCTGCCTAGTTTGTAGCCCTGCCTCCTGCGGAGTGAAGCTGTGCTAAGGACTGAGGGGAAACAAGGGGATGTTGCATCCTGTGGTGGATCCTGAGAAATCCCAGATTGCCCAGAGGATAGCAGTAGTGCTGCACCAGTGGCAGCAGTTGTGCAGGGCTTTCACCATTGTCTTCATCCCACATCCCTCAACTTTCAGATTGCCAATCCATCCCATACAGCAAAATGAAGGGAAGGAGGAAAGAAGTGTGCTGATGGTCCTTGTTTGGTTCCTATCGCTAAGCAGCTTACTGCCTGATATTCAGAGCAGGATGGTGTCCTCTGTCTGGGACGATCTCTTCCATTACAGCTGATGGTACAAAGGAGATAGCACAAAATATTTCAAAGGGAGAAAAGAAAGAAAAATCCCCTCTCCCCCATGCTGGGTGGAATTTGTATAAGCAGGTCTGCTTCTGTTGAAACCAAGTCTAAAATTCCCCTTAATTTCAGTGCCTGCATTTCAAGCTTGCAATTCTAATACCAAAAAGGTGTGTTAGTCGTTAGCATTTTATCCGTTCTTCCTATAACATCAATAGAGCTGAGCCCGGCTGAAGGTTTGGCAGCAAGCTGCTGAACACTGAGCTCAGCATGGGCACATTACATTGCATTCATTAGAGACATATAAGCTTTACTTCATGTGGGATTTGTGTAAATACTTGCACAGATTCCTTATCTGCAGAAGCTTGCTCCTAGCAAGTTGTTAAGCTCATTAATAGGGCAGAAGGAAGATTGTGCTCCTATAATTTCCAGTTCAATTATTATAGAGTGCACAACATCCTAATTCTACTGCAGTCCAAGGCAAAACTCCCACTGGTTTAATGGGGCCAAGATGGCACAAAGTTAATTTCCCAACACAACATAAAAACTGGAAACTCTCCCAGAAGAGTGACTTCAATGGAGTCTGGACCTCAGGAGATGAAACTCTCCGTTGTCTCAGAAAGGCAAATTTTGTACCTTACCAGAAAGATGTTTCTAATGAGGCAGCCATTAGAATAAGGAACATTGCCATGGTACACAGAAAATGTGCTCAATTAATCAGCTAATGCAATATAATTTCTGTTGTGCACATAGAGTTTTGACATCACCAGAATGAACTGGGCAACATTTCTTCCCCTGAGGGCAATCACACACATATTCACTTTCAGCATTATTATTTCGGCCCACAAGGCATTGGGGAAGCATCTTTTCAGAAGTAATATCACAGTGAAAAGAGACCATTTGGGTTATGTGAAGAGAACAATGCCAGGGTAATGTCATAGAGAGGAACATTTGTGAAGCTGATATGCAGTGGTCAGTATCTATTTCAGTTACATTAATAAAGACTGCTTCAATTCAAGCAGTGTCCAACCATCAAGTGCCTCTTTGCCTGTAGTTTAATTAAATTCCCATTCTTTGGTAGGTTTCCTACTTATCAGTGATGAAACATCAGAACAATAATTGCTAATACCAGGAAAGTTTTCAGAGGCAGGTGAGAGCTGCCTCTCTTTTTTAATGGTCCAGTGAGACCACAGAGGGCTTATTTTTGTTCAGGAGGGCCAGGAAATTATTTATCATAAAACATGACAGAAGAGGCGGACAGATCTTCCAGCAAGCAGGTTTTGCAAAACCGGTTGAACTGAATCCTCTTTTCATTACATCAACTCTCATCCACCAAAGGTATGACGCATGTTTAAACCAAACACCATGAGTTTCCAGCCACAAGCAAACCTCCATGAGGATCTTGTGGAAGAATAATAGCGGGGTGCCCACTTTCTACAGCCACTGTCACAAATGCTCCCATACATGTGGAAGACGGACCAAACAGAGACCTTGTGAAAGCAGCGCTGTGAGTCCCTGCTGAAGGTGCTCCGGTGATAGTAAGTCCAGCCTTCCACTTGAACCTCTGGATGCACTTACAACCCAAAATAAAAGCCGCAGATTCATGCCTGAAAAGCCAGGAAAGAGGAGAAGAGCCTCCTCTTCTCCCTGCTCCCTCTCCAAGTCACCTTCCTCAGGAACAGTATTTTTATGGCTTCCTTGTTAGAGCAGCAGGGAGAGGAGATGATGGTGGTAGGAAGATCCAGGGAGGGAAGGGTGGGCATAGTCCAGTCTGCGTTCCAATTAATTTCTCATTATTTACGTCAAGAGGAACAGCTCCATCCATCCAGACAGCTTGCATCCATCCAGACCCTGTGATACACCACACTTCTGTCCATAAAATATACCCAAACTTGGTTCAGGATTAACTGGAAATGGTGTGCATGGGATGGAGATTGAACCTTGTTTTACTAACCTTTCCAGGGGCCCCCAGGCACAAAAAGAGATGACTGCATCTCTCTTCTCTCCACATTTTTTAAAAAAATTATTATTTTTAATGATCTACCACAGACCTCAGAGCCAGGCTTTGTGAATGCAAATGCTAAGCAGGCAGGGCTGACCACCAGTTTCTGAGCAGCAGGACCTGTTCCCCCTCCTCAGCCAGCACAGGCATTGCTCCACTGGATAACCCCTTCCTTAACCAGCATGGGGGGACCTGGTAAATCAACCCCATGAGGCAAGTTGTCTGCTGTGGATCTTCTGCATCCAACGTCAGCCTTTTGTTGCCACTTGGGCCAGCATACAGGTAGCTACTAGGAGCTTTGTAAATAGCTGTGCACAGGATTGGACAAAACAGACTGGGAAGTAGCTTCTTGCTCTAACTTAGCTGTGTTGACTTCTGCTAGCAGTAGTAGAAAAAGCCACCAAACTGATTTTAGTTGAAAAAGCCAAGAGCCTGTCTGTGCTTCTGCAGGGAGCACATCTATGGACTAAGAAGGTCAATGCTAATGGGGACCCTATAAAGGCAGAAATTAATACTGAGGCCTTTGGAGAATTTTGCAAATCAATTTCTCCCCTTACTAAGTCTTTTTTATTCATATACACACAAAATTTACAGTAGTCTTGCATGATATTTCAGCACTGGAAAGGTACTAGCCATCCCTTATTTTATATAGAAGGACTTAATTTTAGCCAGAAAAGGAATGGGGGATTATTTTTGCTAATTAATTCTGAAAATGATTCATTTTAGACAAGTCACTCTCTCTTTTGGGAATCAATGGGCAGTGTGAAAGTGGTGCTACATCATGCTTCTTGGGCCCCTACAGGATTCAGAAGGGCCCAGATAAGAAAATTCAGCCGGCTGCATCCATGTCATGGCTGGCCTGGTTATGGGCACCTCTTATTTATACTTCAGCAAGGTATAAATAACAATGTAATGATTGAAAACATCAGGGCTTCCCCATCTCATAAAATCGGGAAGAGGGAATAGTTTTGTATAGTTATTGATATCCAGCTGCTTAATTAGTGTTTACAATATCTCTCCTTGAAAATAGCCATGTGCATTTCATTCCCTACTTGCTTGTTTAATTTAATCTAATCAATTGTTACACACCTGTTTCCACTTACTTAAAACAAGCATTATCTGAGCATAACAAATATGTAGCAACATTAAAAGTAATTAATCTTTATCCTTGAAATGTTTCTCTTGGAGTGGTGTAATTAAGAATCCAAGCTATAAAAATAATCAGATACCAAGTTTATACCTTAAAACACCAAGAGACACATAACTTTCTTTTGAACAGTACAGGCAGATTTGAACATACATGCACAGAAAGGAGAAGTAAGAAAACCCCTAGAACATGTCATAGGAGCCGAAACGTGATGTTCTATTCATGAATGCTGGTCAGAGACAGCTTCAGAGGACAGCAAGCAGGTATTTCTTAAGCTATACCAATGAGAGATAGATACATTCCTCTTTGATTTTACCATGGACCTTATGCCCAAGCACATATAATACTGTATGCTGCTTACTTTCCTAATAAGATACAGAGTGATACACCCAGCTAAGTTCCTAGACCTCCTGCTTATCGGGAAAGTCTTGAATGAGGCTCAAAACCATAAGGCAATTAAAAAAATACCACACACATGCCTCTTTTGTGGTTTTGGTTTTTTTTTTTTCTTTCATGAGGTCTTGCTGGTGCCAAGCATGCCATCCAGAAGTCAGGCAGAGCCAAGGTGCTGGCCCCAACCACCATCTACCTTCTGCTGCCCTGGGCTGTAGCACAGCTCTCCCACAACCCTCTCAGAGGGGATGGTGGGCTCATCCCCCAGCATCTTTAAAAACCAACTTATAGACTCTCCTTTCCCCTCTGGAAAGCTTAACCTCTAACAAACATTAAGAAGCAACATTAGCCAGTTTCACATACATGCTGTTAGCTGATAAACTAAATCAGCAGTATGGGATTAGTGCCTGAGAAGCCCTGTGTTTCACATAGCCTCTGAGTCTCTCCAGCTGTCTTAGACTTTTGGGGTTCCTACCTGTCTTCCTCTGAGACCTTTATCTTCTTTCCTTGTATGATCTAAAGAGAGTAATTAATTTATTCCTCCAAAGTGCTTCATTGACTGAGACACCAATTTCACATGGTTCATATGAGTACCCTGCTTGATCATCACTTCCCCCTGTGGACCCAGAGAACAAAAGGATAAAGTCCTAAAGACCCCAAATTAAGGTGAGGATTTAAAAAAAAAAGTTATTTTCTTTTTCTTCCAAATTTGCTCTCCTTATTTCTTTCTTTCAATGTCTGGAAATCCCCAGTGAGTCTGACATAAGTCCCTAACTCGTCTGGTTTCTGCAGAACAGAGCGTTGCCAGATGACGGCTCACGCTTCACTGACGATGTTCTGTCATCTATCGGTGCTAACTATGGATCAGTGTCTGTCTCTACAGCCTTTTTAATAGGTACTTTATTATTTTGACACATTTCCTTCCCTCTTGTTAATCTAGGGATTAGCAGTGACATGTCTAAATTCATGCTTAACTGTGTTAACATTATCCCTCTTGTATTGAATTTGCTGTGATCTCACAGTGCTAGCTGCCTAGCAGAAGACCAACACATCCTCATGCTTAAGTATTCCCACCGAGACTCTCTGAGGTTGTCTTTGTGGACTCTAAAGCTTTACCTGACAGGTTGGCTGCAATACAGAGCACAACAAAAGACTGAATCTGAGAGGATATGATTAAAAAAAAAAAAAAAATCAGCAGAGCTCCCATAGCAGAAGTAAAGAATAAAGAAAAAGAGTAAAGAAGGAGTAAAACTATAAACTAAGGGGAAAATAGTAACAGAAAAGTGTCTGCACAGTCATAGAGCACATGGGGAGAATAATTTATCCACCTGCCAGTCCTAGCCAGGATCTGCAAACTCCTTCTGACCAGATGTTTTGCTGATTTCTGTCCCTGGTTTTTCTTCACCATGGAAAAGTACCTACTGTCCAGGAACTGCATCAGGTGGACAAGTAGTGTCTGTGACCATCCCTGCCTTCCTTGTGGGTTTCCAGGAAAGACAGAACACCCTTTCCCAACAGCCATTCTGGCACACAAGCAGAACCCCTAGCACAGGGACACAGGCTTCCCACTTTTCCTGTTTGCAGCCACCTGTAACTTAGACTCTGTGTTCCTCTTTCTGCTTTTCTCCTCAGTCCTTTCTCTTCCCCCGTCTTCATTCTAGTCCCATATCTTCTGTCAACCCTATGTCTCCTCCTTCTTCCATGTATTTATTTTTTGATTTTGATAAGGAAAAGAGACTGTACATTTTCCATAACACTTCCAGTGATGATAGAGGAATACTTACAATTGAGTAAAGGCTTGGATTTGGCAAGGTTTGAACTTTGACAAAAGACTCAGAAGAGAGAAAAGAGCTTGAGGCAGAGCATTTGTTTGCAGGCTATGATGATTCTGCTCAAAATTCATAAGGACTCTTGCCTCTCTTATAGGATATTTCTGATTGAAGAGGGCAACAGCTTCAGACAGTGCTTTCCAGTGAGATTGCAGAATGGCAGCAGAAATGAATAGCTATAATAAAGCTGACTTTGTAAATTGGACCAGAGGAGAAAATTCCCTGGAATTTCTAGCAACTTCAGAAAGAAATATACAAAGTTGAAAATCTGGAAAACTCTTGTTGGCATCCAGCTAGATTTGGGTGGAAAAGATTAAGGGGATGGAGGAACTGCCTGGAGAAAAAAGACAAAAGGGGCTGGGACTTTTTGGTTTGGAGATGCTAGGCTCCTCAGGGTTATAGAATTAGGAAAGTGGTGAAGGTGAATGCAGACCACTCTTGCACCAAATCCTACAGTTCTAGATCTAGAGGCTATTCATCAAAAGTAGGAGATCAGTTTGAAACTGATAAAACAAAAGAGTTCACATAGCAAGTAGCAAATTTCTAGACTTTGTTTCCACAGAAAGTAGTGGGAGCTCATGGTAGGAGGGTACAAGAAGGAATAGACATGTTAATGGGAACAAAGGTAGGCTAGTCCCTCTTTGAGTGGGATGTTGGATTAGATGATCTCAAGAGGTCCTTCTCAACCTGTCTTCCTGTGATTTTTTAACATTAACAGATGATAACAGGGACAGGCAGAAACATACACTCTAATGTCCCTTATCCAACCGTTTTGGGGGCTGGGGACATATGAGAAGAGCAGCCTGCAAAAAAAGCAGTCAGACTCTCCCTGAAAAACATTTCCTAGTTTCTCTGTCAAAGATATCATCCTGTCACAGGTGGTCTGGCCCTGTAGCTTGTTTCTTACGTTCTTAACCACTGGGTGCTACATCGAGGACTTGGATAGCCTTAAACTGACTGTTCTTCCATGCTTTGTCTTAATCTGATTGTGGTCCTTAATCCTTTTGCTAGTCTGAGATCCTGAAGTGCTCATAAGTGTCCTTGGGAAGAGCAACAAGTGAATTTATTTCCCCAGATTTCTGATTGAGGGCTAAGTCAGCTTACTCATTTCATTGAAGGAACTCTACGTATGGGACTTATATCTCTGGGCTACCTTTAAACAGATGAATCCACACATAGATGAATTTCTGCTTCATCCCTCCTTTGTCTAGTTTCAGGTCTCATTTCAGGTCTCTTGTTTTCATTATACCTGCTCAACTGTCGCTCTTTCTCCATTTCTTTCTATGTCTTCCCCTTGTTTTCAGATTCTCCTGTCCCATCCACAGCTACAACATTTCCCCTGTGCTTCTCACAAACCCCTCCTGCCTGGGCGGTAGTCAGCCCAGCTGCTGCATGCTTTGGCAGGAATTGCTTCCCGGTGCCCGTCTCTGAGGATGGGCTTGCTAGGCAACAGCTGGATACAACATGCTGACACCATGAGGCTATTGCATCGCTCCCAGAATGAGATTTCTTTGGCACCAGCTGCTCCAAATTTCCCTGGACACCTCACTCCAGCTCCCTTCCACCCTCATCCACACACGCACACTCCTCCATGGTTTAGCTCAGCAGGAAACCCAGTCCTGAGAAAGGCGTCTCTCACATTTGCCTCACCTAGTTTGGGATGGCTCAGGTGCCCTTGCTTCCACTTCTCTATTTGTTAAATGGGACAAGGATGCAAGGACTCGAGGCTAGCCCACTTCCAACACGCTCTGCCCTGATTAGAGCAACCCTAGATCTGGAACAGCTCTCCTGATGTAACAAAGAGTCACATTTTCTCATTATTGCTATTCCTTGTAGATCAAAAATTAAGGGCAGTGGAGCCCTTATGCAGGACATTACAGAAGTGTCACTGATACAATAGACCCTAGTTTTCAAGTAATAAGGTTTTTCATTTTTTTTTCCTAAGTGACTGTAACTATTTCCTACTCCCCATAATTTCTCTCTCTGTTGGTAGCTTAAAAAAACCTCTGGAAAGTCCAGGCAACCCTTAAAAAGCTAATTCACCATCAAGATAATACTTAACTACAGAATGTTCTCCCTGCCACATGCCTTGTTTCACAGTAGGTCTACAATAGCTTGACTTGAGTTGTCTGTTGGAAAGGAGGCTCTACTTGTTGCAAGGTGTATCTTACTATATCTTCACAGACTGGGAATTGACCTAAAGCAATTTCCCAAAAGTGTGTACAGTGAAATTGAAATGGGATGGAGTATGGGAACATCGAGGCTAGCGCCAGTTTTCTTCACCACCCAAGACCTTTGTTCTGCTCCTTTTTGTGACCCCTGGCAGCCTGCCACCCTTGGCAGATGCTTGCTTTACCTAAAGTCCCTCTAATAAATACTTATGCAGCCATTCCTGGAGGCAGCTGGCTAAGCAGCAAGCACAGAAGAGCAGGAATATTTTACCTGTCTGTGTATATACAGAAGCCTTTTGCAGGTGACAGGGCCAGAGCTTGCCAGTGACATGCAAGGGATACATGTGTTAGCATATTTGGGTGAGGCCCCAGGGAGCCATCACAGTCTCTTAGGATAAAAGGTGGAGAAAAAAAGCCTTCTTCGCTCCTGACTTTTGGTCTCTCCTACTTCTTGCCTCCTCACTACTTCTGTGACTGTCATTAACTATAAGTTCTAATGTCTTAACAGGAGGCTTTTGTATTTTAATGGGGGGGGCAGGGGGAGCAGGGAGGGAATCAGGAAGGCTGCCTGTGTTCTGCATTATTTGTCATGGTAATAAATGTATCTCATATTAAGGTTGAATAGCCTCAATGGGACACACCTGTGTCCCTCTTACTAGCTGCGATCTGTGCTAATTGAGTGAGTGATGCACCCATTGAAAGACAATGGAAAAGAATGAAATGAAGATGGATGAATTCAAATGCACCTCTCCAGCGAGGTGAGAACAGTGTTTCACATTCCTTTTAATTCCTGGAAGTCTCAGATGTTCTGTTCAAAATTGGCTTTTTGTTCATGCTTCAGCCTCTTTTAGCTATATCCATTTCTACAGGGAAGATCAAAATGTTGTTTCTGGAGCAGAGGGAGTTAAAACAGTCAACAGCCTTTTATAAAGTGACACTGCAGCTGTTTCTTAAGTAGCAATGGATCTTAATGAAAGGCTGCTCATAAAATTATTATCGCAGCAGCAAGTAGAGGTCCCAACTGATATTAGGCCCCTATTGTGCCAGGCACCGTATGAACACATTAGGAGAGAATAACTTCTCTGCGAGGAATTTAAAACCTCATTAGATACGACAGAAAGAAGCTGTGCCAGGAATAAGGGTCCCCACCGGGTAAAGAAAAAGTCCCTGGTCACAGGGAAAACACATGGTAGAGCCCCGAATAAGATGCTGGGTTCTTGCCCCCCAGGCTTGCTGGTAGCCCTAGAGGAGAAAGTCGTTCATATCTAGCAGCTCAGGACCAGTTTATTCCTATTGCTTGAGGCCAAGATTTGAGACTTTTTTTTTTTTTTTTCCAAACACAGATTCCAGTCCTGCACAGGGAAAGCTCTGGGCCTGACCTGGGGCACCTCATCACCATGCACTGGGATGCAATACGGAGGCAGCGTGCCTGGACTGTGTGGAGATGGGCCGTAGAGCTGGGCTGTGCATCCAGCAGGAGGTCAGCACAGCGTTTAAAGCAGCCATGCCCATGTTATTTGGCTGTCACACCCCCTCTCCCGAGCCCTGCCTTCTTCTAAGCCAGTGTCAAATCTTCTCTGGACTTGAAGTTGGAAGGGGCTGAACTCCCAAGATAGTACTTTTCTTGGATTCTGTTGGAAGCATTGACAATTAGGCAACTGATGCATTAACATGCCAGAGAGGCTCTGATGTTTATTTATGTGCTGCTCTCGAGGGTTTAGTGAATTGATGCCTGGTAAAGCAGCTAATGGGAGCCCTTGGCAGGGTACCTTAGATGGATTTCCTTATTATCTCTCTAGATTTTATACTCTCTAGCAAAATCAATATTCAAGCTGGTGCACAATGCAGCCTCTTATAGCTTCAGGGTTTAAAGATTTATGGGGCATCAGGGAAAACAAATGAAGGCAAAAGACAATGACAAAAGAAGTAAAATCCAAGTGGCACAAATTGCTACTGAACTAGGGTGGGCAAAAGCAGTCATTATTTTTTGAATTTTCTATCTTTGTTAGGGAACCATTTTTTAACTGAGTTCCGCTGCCGCCCCCCTCCTTTTGTGCCTCCTGCTTTGGTGAGGCTGCATGTTGCCCTTGCGCTCCAGAAATTGTGACCAGGGCAAACAAATTGCTGAGCATTTAACAGGGAGGATTTCGGGTGGCTGTTTTAGGTTTCTGCAGGCAAGACATGCCGAAAGAGCACTGGAGAGCAGGGAGAAGAACAACCACTGTAACAATACCTACACCTTATGCAACTTACCCTTTTCCATAGCAGGTCTGAGCTATATTGCATGGCCCTTTGTGGGGCCTCAAGAGTCATGTGAAACAGAGCCAATGGTGCTACCTATTTCAGTTTTGGAGAGGTGGAATACAGAGGAAAACAGTCTTTAGCTCTTTAGCTCAAATACTTCCATTTCTCCACCTACGCTTTTTCCTTTTTTTTTAATTTTCCCTTTTTTTTTCTTTTTTTTTCTTTTTTCAGAAGTCCTGCGGTGTCACAGGGCCAGTTTTCTTCAGATTGCAAACTTGCAAACTGCCTAGCACTAATGCTTTTCACAAGTAATGTAACCCCCTCCCCACCTCAAGATATGACCCACTGCATTGCAAGCCTGCAAGCTAATTTGTATGGTTCTAGCTAGCTAGAGCAACTATGATACTCAATCAGATATGTTATTATTTCATTAATTCTGTGGAGTTATCATTAAGATTCCCACCATATTTGCTTATGACTGCCCTAAAGGGAAATAAAGGATAGATTTTAAAATGTTGGTAACACTGCGAGGTTAAGTGGGTACACAGCTGGCTCCTGCACTCACCATGCTACCCCCGGACTTTCCTGATCACAAAATTACTGCATGTTTTCTTTTCTCTCCCATCTTCAACAGTAGCATTATGAGGCTTAGTCCAGCCATCTTTGTAACATGCTTGGAGGAGTTATGAAGTGAAATATCGCTTGTTATGCTCTAGGATAAGTCAGAAGATTTTTTCCTTTTCCCAATGCTTGGTATGTTTTTTATTGCTACAAGGTTACAGTTTAACTGTTAAAACAACATTGAGGGCTTGAAAGGGTATCTAGCTATAAATGCAAACAAGTTCAAGGTAACAGCATTTGTGGGTGTCTAAGTGTTGTATATGGGGGAACCCTAGCTTGTCCATAGTTTGCACAAGATTATTTTATCATTAAATCGAAATAAGGAATGGGATTGCACATACCAATCATCTAGAGATTATTCAAACAGGAAAGTTTTGTTAGTAGGAGTCAGATTCAGTCCTGGTTGAGAATACAAACGGTAGAATTCAAATAGCACCAGAGGTCCCACATGATCTTCTTTCTAATCAAGAAGAGCTGCCACCTGCCAATGCAGTCTTCTGTACACATGGACATAAGACAGGCAGACAATGGTTGTAGCATCACATACCTACGGAGCTTTTATGCATCATGCCGCAGTGACACTTGCAAAAAAAAAATCTTGCTTCATGGGAGGAATCACAGCCCTGGTGCAGCTGAGGTAAGGAAGCTTCTTAGCCATCTTCTCTTCCAGGAGACCTTCAGCACTGCCATCATTGTACATCGTTTACCAAGCTCTTTATTTGCCTTCCTCCACAAACTGAGGTACAACATCTGCAAGTGCAGTTCATAAGCCAGCGGAGAGAGAAAAAACTAAGCCAAATTTATTGCTTGTTCCACCAAAACTTAGGTGAAGGATGCTTTGGTCCTGTTTGCATCCTGCCTGTAGATACTGTAACAATCACAAATCTTGACATATAAACTCTTAAACACTTGATAGTGTGGAAGTGGTGTACAAATCCCATGCGGGGTCTCAAGAAAGGGGCAAATTTCAACCAGTAAAATTCATGGCCCAGCAAGCTGTGGAGGATCTTGTCAGTTCCTATGTTATGTACTTCTCTCCCCCAATCATTTTATTACCCTGAACATCTGTGGAAACGTGGAGGTGCAGGGAGCCTCGAGGCTGCTCAGCATGTTTGACTCCATTTTCTCCTTAAACATGTGCAAATGCTACTTCTATTTGCACCTTCGCAGAGCTGTGATTTGCAACACCAAAGCCTAAATGACACCTAAGATCCCTCCAGAGCATTAAACAAACAAGCCAGTAGGACATCTCATAGTGTGGGAAGTGCTAAATTGAAAGCAGTAGTACAAACTGCACTGCTTTGAAAATGAACCAGTTGAATTTCTTTGCTGTAATCCAAACCTGAGAGGTCCTTTCTCATGGCTTTTTCTGCATGAATCCAGGCTCTGCACAATCCCCAGAATACTGAACCAGGATTCTGATTCAAGGTTTATAATGTAGAAAGTATTGTGTTTCTAATCTTATTTTGGTTTTAATTGGACTTATATGCAGTAAATATGAAAGGAAGAGGACAGCCAGGAGACTATCCACACTAATAGTTTGACAGAGTGGGTATTTAACATTTTATACACTGTCAGTAAGCTTCTGGTTTGATACTGACAGTAGCTACAAGCCTCATAAAACTAGTCAGAGGCAAGTTAGTAGCAAGGTAAAAGCTAGAAAGTGGCTAGGACTATACAAGGTAGTTTGGGTTGAGAATTAATGTTGGTTGAAGGACGGTGTTAAAATAACTGGTTATAAAGGAGAATACCTTCTAGTGGTATCTCCTGGGCTGTCTGCAAGTTCTTAAGTTTCTTCTCAAAGATAATCCCTCTCCTCTTCCTTTTAAATGACTTTGCAAAGAACAGCCCTATCCCATGTGATTGCCAATAGGAGCGTACTAAGTTTTGGAATCGCAGAATAGCAAAATACATAGCCCCTCTCTTTGAAACATCCTTTAAAAATGCCTGCTTTTCTGGCCAGTCATCTCATTGCAAATGAAACTGCTGTGATCAGAACCTTCTATAATGCAATGTTGTGTTCATTTCTGTGATATGCCATGCATTTCAGGAAAAAGGCCATGATTATTCAAAACAAAATCCATCAGTCTGTCCTCCATCAGTCTTTTCCTTCTGCTGAATCATTACCTAAAGAATTTCGGAAAGATTTCTTCAACTGGAAAAAAAAAGGGGGAAAAAGTGTTATTTTCTTTGTATCTTGAGAGAATGACCAAGACTAGTCTTAAAAGGAAATGGGTGCAAAAGATGAAAAAAGATGATCTCAAATATTTCAATTCCTTGTTCCTCAATGCCTATGGTTTTCATTCTTTGATTTGTGTGCTAAAGAACCTGATTCTGCTTGATAATATCAGTGGTAATATCAACATAAATCAAGAAACTACTGTAAAGAGCATTCCCTCCCATAGTGTTTACATGAAGTTTATGCAGAATTTAACCCTAGTTGTTCATTTAAGCAAATGATCAGTCCTTTAAAAATTGGGACATATGCTTAGGTGGAAGAGACCATTAAATGATACGGCAGCTATCTGAGAGATTTTCTAGGAATATTTTATACTTGGAAAGGCAGGCAAACAATTTTTTATGGTTACATTGTAAGATCAGATCAGTCAGAAATGCTGACTTCTGATTTCTTCAGAAAAACAACAAACCTTCCAGTTCACTGACTTGACTGCCCTTGTAAAGCTGGATAATTGTCTCTGCAAATTGAAGCCATAAATTACTAATTTCACACCGTGGGAGAGGGTTGAATATACTAATTAGTCAAACAGTTGCATTCAATGTTCAAGCAAGCCAGGCAAATACCATCCATGTATTTATACGTTCTTCACTCTGGAGCATCTAGATCATTGCTACAGCTTACTGAGAAATATCAAGGCAGGTCCAGTCCTAGTTCTACCTGTGTTGTCTATATAGACTGCAAGTGCCCTGAAACACAGGCTCCATCCCTTTGGCTTAGTAGGAAAAGGTCCTGACCTAGGCTGTGGCAATGAGACACAGAATAGTAAAACTGCATTGCAGATCAGCAATCCCTTCCACTTAGAACCTTGAGGATGAGACTGAAACATGTCCTTACATTGTGTAAAAATGCCTTAAAGCCCGTTTTTGCTTGGGGAGGTCCTTTTATTTCCTTTTTATTGGTGGAGATCTCCTGTGTATCAGACTCTGTTGAATTTAGCTTGGGTATTGTCCTGGTAGGAAACTGCGTTGGGGGTGCCCCCAACTGCAGGGCAGAGAGTAACCCTGTTGCTGTGGTGTTTTTGCTAGGAGCTCTTTGGAACACCATTTTTGAGCACCCGCTTCGAGGATGCACAGTGTCAGCAGCACCTGGAAATGCGTGTTTATTCTGGGTTTTTCTTTCACCCTTCCAATCACAGAGTCCGAGCTCGGAAAACAGATGGGATTGTTCTACTAGTAATTGGTCCAGCTGCTGCAGAGAAAATAGAAGGAAAAGCATATTGCAGTAATAAAAATATAATAAAAGGAATCAAGCAGGATACACAAGAGTATATGAAGCATGCCTGCTTCTTCTGCTTGGTCTGAAGAAGACATGCAATATCTGGCAAAGGAGATGTTGCTATAAAAAGGAGGAAAAAGGCCTAAAGGACATTTTGTTCCAACAGATAGATCTAACTGCCTAATGGAAAATCTCCAAATGGACTTCAATCTGTGACCATTGCAGTTTTCACCCTCTAACCCAAGTTTGTCAGGGAAGAATCAAAGACAAGTAACCAATCCCTTGATCATGTATTCTTTACCTTTCCTTACCAAATGGAGAGCTGTTCTAGAAAAGAACCAGACCAGTAACCATTTATCCGTAACTCTGTAGGCTGACTGCCTGTCTCTTTATTCTGAAAATCACGGGACCTTTATAGAGGAGAGGAGAGTACAGTCACTTCTGTAAGTATTGGCACTTTTCCTGGGTGGTTGAGCTCAAGCAGCATAGTCAAAGAGAAAGAGAGTCAAAGATGTAAATTGTAAGTCTCTTACCAGAAATCCTCCTATTCTTGGCACTGAAAGGTTTATTCAGCTGTACCTCAGAGTTAACACTTCGAACACTGAATAGCAGGACAGACTTTAAACTCTCCCTACATGACCCAGAGCAGTGGCTTGTGCAACGTACCGTAAGGATGCCCTCCCTGACCTGGCAAGCTTGATCATTCAGATGAAATTCCAGCTCCGCAACCTCCTGCCGAACAGCTCGCCGTAAGAGTTGCAGGTGTCTGCCTTCCTCCCTGTAGAGACAGCATTAAAAGCACACTTGAGTGAGCAGTGAACACCCTCCTCTTCCTCAGCCCCAGCATAATTCCTGTATCTCCCTCTGTAAAGGTCTTGTTTTTACCCATGATCACAGGATGCCTTACAAAATAATAAACAACAGCCCTTGTGTCCTGGTTTCGGCTGGGATAGAGTTAATTTTCTTCCTAGTAGCAGGCACAGTGCTGTGTTTTGGATTTAGTAGGAGAAGAATGTTGATAACATGCTGATGTTTTTAGTTGTTGCTGAGTACTGCTTATGCTAGTCAAGGACTTTTTCAGCTTCCCATGCTCTGCCAGGCGCACAAGAAACTGGGAGGGGGCACAGCCAGAATAGTTGATCCAAACTGACCAAAGGGCTATTCCATACCATATGACGTCATGCTCAGTATATATACTGGGGGGGGTTGGCCGGGGAGCAGCGATCGCTGCTCGGGAACTGTCTGGGTATCGGTCGGCGGGTGGTGAGCAATTGCATTGTGCATCACTTGCTTCGTGTATCATTATTATTATTATCATTATTATACTGTTACTATTAGCATTACTATTTTACTTTATTTCAATTATTAAACTGTTCTTATCTCAACCCAGGAGTGTTTCTCACTCTTACTCCTCCGATTCTCTCCCCCATCCCATCGGGGTAGGGGGAGTGAGCGAGCGGCTGCGTGGTGCTTAGTTGCTGGCTGGGGCTAAACCACGACACCTTGTCTGCTTGACTCTCATTTCTTTGATTATCCTAGATGCAAGATCAAACATGTTGCAGTTGCAGAGCCAGCTTGAGTCTGGGCAGGTTTATCACTTCTGATTTATTGCCAACACAAAGACTGTGTAAATGCCGTACTTTCAGGCAGCTCAAGACAAGAAGCCCCCTGTAACTTTTTGTGAGCTTGAGGCTTCTCAGTAATACCTGTGAACTTGGGCTGAGTCCATGATCAGCTAGTTCAGTTTTTCCTGTATCATCACCCCATTGATCATGAGCACTAAGTACATGGCCTAAGTGGACTGATTTGTCAGAGATCACTTGCACCTCCTTCCCTGAACCCAGCATTGACCTGGGACACCAAGCTCCAGCTGACTGACATCTGTTCCTGTGTTCCTATTACTATTAAAACATAGTAGTTGCACACTAAAAATCTAGCCTGCATCTATGAAGCAATCATCCCTCTCAAAATGCTTATGTTTAAGAGCCTTGGCCAGTGTGGAGAGAAGCTGGACTTTCCTCTGAGCAAAAATCACATCACAATACATTTCTCCTCCACTTGCGGGATGTCCACAGCTGCACCTCACCAACCAGAAGTGCTGTGGTAACACAAGTGACTAGACATGTTGCATGTGCCCACGGGCTGTTGTTGATGCTAGCTTTGGATTTAGGTAAGTGTGTTGGGCTGCCATTACCTTTCTTCATCTGGCATCGTGCTGGAAAACAACACCTGCTGTTCAGTCAGGTGCTGTTCAATCTCATCCAGCTTCTCCTGGAAGTGCTGGCAGGAGCTCTTCATCACTTCTATTTCATGGAGGGTAAACTACACAGAAAAGCAAGAAGACATCCCACTTTACTACTTTTCTTTGAGCACTTCCATGTCAAATGTGTTTGAAGCTGACAGCCTGAACAACATGGGTCCTCCTCTTACCCGCACAACAGGGACTCTATGAGCAGCTGCCGTGAAAGTCCAGATGGCACTTCAAGTGAGTTTGCACTGGGTGCATCAGTTGCATCTCAGTCACCACCTTTTCTCCTAAAGTACGTAGGATTAAGTGCTGGCACTACTCGAGCCAGTGAGAATTTAATTTTTGCCATTGAAGAGGAAACAGACTTTGATCAAAGACCTGGCACAATGTGCCAAATTCTGATGTTATTGCACTGTTGTCAGACATTATATTTGAGTAGGGTGAGTTGCTATGGGTTAATGATAGGTTAAATTACTGTCCACTGGAAGTTAGAAACTGTTTTGAAAAGGAGAAAGAAGGAGAGAAGGAAGATATATAAGAACTATGAGAAGGAAAAGTATCTTTCCTGATGGTTTCTGCTAAGTGTTACATGATAATTTCTCATCTATTACCAGTTAGAAACATAGAATTGGATTTATCTAGCCAAATGCAGATATTTACTGCACCAGATGTACATGCAACTACTTCAACAGAGCAATGTTCTGATCCGAAAGCAGACATCTGTAATAGTGAGAGAATGTATGCCATAACTGTGACCATTACTCTTTGCTGAGAGAGGTATCCAGTATGACTGATCATTGTGGACTTGGCAGTGTTAGGTTAATGGTTGGACTCAATGATCTGAAAGGTCTTTTCCAACCTAAATGATTCTACAATCTACATCTGCCCTGATGTAGCCACCTACACCAGGAATGTCTCAAGGCAGGGGAGATGAACGAACAGGAATGGTACATCAAAATTATAAGAAGATTTGCAAGTTACTACTTTGTAGCACAGGACTAACACAATGGCAGACCACTAGTGACATCAAAATGTCTAAGTTTCTAGCCACATTAAAGACTTTTCCTTGACTTTTCACACCTCATTCAGGGCAGCAATGCAGACAGCATCATCCAAGTGATTTTAGAGACAGTACCGTCTGCCTTCTGAAAGCATGCTCCCCTATTATGCTGAAACTGCTCCGAGTGCAAGAAGGTGTTTGGCACATTCCTATCTTGGCAGATTTTGGTGTCTTGTTAGCCATGGGAAGACAGTGTAGAAACCTGCACTCCACTGCTGACCACTGTAACTGATAGGGAACAAGAGGCATGTTTGCAAAGCCTGGAAATGTCCCATCTCTTTGGACTCCTGCAATCATGTCCTTTGATGATGTCTTCATGTTTGTGTGCTTGAATGTGTCCCTCAGTCCCAGCAAGGCCTGAAACATGAGGAAACCCTCCCTGCTGGGGGATCAGCCTCAGCTAGAGGGCAAAAGATGCTCCCCATGCATTCGAAAAACCTCATTCTCAATCCCCATTTCAATGCAGCTACTATGTCAGGCACACTTCTGATGTGTGTGACCCAGGGAGAAACCATCCCATAGCAGTAAATTTAAAAATCTAGCTCTAACAGCCATGGGATTGCACCAGAAAGGGCTAATTAGAGACTAATAGTGGTTTGATAGGGCCAGTCCTGTGACTGCAGTGGAGGTGAGCTCTCCTAAGTGTCCATGTGGAGCTCAGCTGGTGCTCTTGATGCTGTGGGTCAGGGCAGCAATTTCACCCCACTGAGGCAGTCAGATGTATTATGAGCACCTTCAGATTAAGTGTTAGCTGATTGCTCATTTGCCCTCAACCCCAAACTATAGTCTTGATTCTCAGACAGTTTGCTTGTTCCTAGATGGGAGTGTGTGGGGTGCAAGTGAGCAGTGCCCACATAGTAATCATTATTTCTTCTACCCACTGCCACATCTGAGCAGAGTGAGGACTGCTAGCCATCAAAACAGCATGCCCAAATTAACTTGAAGAGCTCCTGTCATTCAGGTCACTAGGGAGAAGCCAATGGGCCACAGACAAATTTCTAGTGGGTTCCTCAAGGCTAACAAAAATCTAGAAAGGAGTATACATAAGACACAAGAGGCACAATGTGGGTAGGTTTGGCAAAAAGTCGTGTCAGCCCTTATAGATAAGGTATGGGCAGCTCCCCTGGCACTGACTCTTTGAGCATATCACAGAGCACAAGTTCACATAGACTTATTCAGAGTTCAGGCTCAGCAAGGATGGAGGGGGGACTAACTGTTCCAGGACTACTACTGATGCAAGACCTTGTTTAAGGTAAGATGCATGTAAACAGGGTAAATTTACTGTCTAACAGTTGCTCTGTGGTGCATGCCCTTGGTAAATGAGACGTAACCTGAGCGAGCTTCTCTCAGTAAAAGATGTACAAACTATCTTACCTTTAATGCAAAGTACAAAGTAGGCACTGTTGTAATCTCTGCAGAGTGGCTAATACTCAGTAAATCCTGCACAGTGACTTGGGTGTGCAACCATATCCCTAAGAACAGATCTCAGATAACAGTACGCTGCAAAGTCTGTTCCTCCCACATTCCCTGTCCACAGACTAAAGCCGACAAATCACCATTATCCCCCGTTAGAAGAGTGATAAAATACTAGTCCATCAACGAAAAAAGGCTTCCCAGTCCAGCATAAGGTACTGATTCACTGCCATCTTGTGGCAACAGCAAGATCACTGACAAAAAGCGTATTTTCCAATACACTGTTCAAAGACAAGACATTACAGATCTATATATTCAGTGATGTGTCAGCATAAAACTCACCAGTTTCACTTTTTGGAACTTTTACCTAATAATTTTCTTCCCCAATTTGTGCAACAGTTCAAGTTTCATTTCCTTATGAAGGGCAAAGAGAGGAGGAAAAATGGAAACACTGGCAAGCCAGCAGGAGGTATGCTGCTCCTTCCACATCTTTCTTAGGACGCAAAAGCCACTCCTGACTCCCTTCAGTGCTTTCTTCCCCAATGCACCCCGAGTCTTTCACAACTTTTGGGAACTCTCAGCAATTCTGAATGAAGAAATAAAAACCTGGTGGCTTTTTACTATCAGTATTTTTATTGCAAACATTCATCTTAGCGGGACTTTAGATTTAAGGCAAACTTCTTATTCTACCATGGTAAAATGGCTTGAGGCTCTGCGAAGTTGCAATTCACTTTGATTTAGAGCAGTTTGGCTTATGGTATGTAACTGGGTGTTCACAGTTAGTCTTTAAAAAACACTCAATAATATAAACCTAGATGAGTTCTCAGTAAAAGAGGATTGCACTAAATCATATAACCTTGCATTTTCTGCAGTCCAGTAAGTTACTCGGTTACTGTAACTCAGCTGATTCACAGGAACTCACTGAAACTCATTCTCATCTCTTCATTTGACCTGTAAACTTTATCACGTAGTTTGCAGTAACCATTTTAAGACTGAACTGATGTACATAAGTTAATAAAAGAAGCAGCCCAACAAAACTGAAGGCACACAGATATGTTTGCCTTTTTTTGTCCAGAATGGAATGCTTCTTTCCCCATCCATTTCCTCAGTTACATTCCCAAGATATGTCTCTCTAAAGAAGCAAGCATGGCAGGATAGAAAAGGAAAAGGCAGCTTATGCGTTTAGCTCATAAGTGTGTCAGCTGTCCATGTATATGAAGAAACCTACTCACCGGAGCAAGATTACCTATTGCAGTGTCCTGTAGGAGTATCAGCGTTTTCAAGAGCTGCAGCTCGGTGGAGGCATGGTTTGAGCAGCAGCCCACAGGGTGATGGGGAGAGACACCCACAGGGAAGGTCCATAGGCAACAGCCATAGCAGCAGCAGCAGTGACAGCAGTGACTGCCCTGCACACCCCCAGCACCAGAGGCTTCACCCCAGTAGTGTGACTTGTTTTTGCCACAAAGCATGGTGTCAAGAGAGGCTGATTTTTTCAGGTGACTGTGGGGTGGATGAAGCAGTAGTGGCCACCTGGGTTTCCTGGCATGGATGTCAGTTTGGCTGGAGGCTTCAGTGGTCTGCTTCACACTACCCTTCAAAGCCCCTGGGTCTGACCGTATGAGAGGACCACTCTCAAAGAAGTCCACAAGATCTTCCCTGGCAAGGCTCTCACTGACAAGAACATTTTGCCCTGTGCACTTCACCCTTGAAGTAAACTCCAGCCCTGAAGACATCTGAACAGTAACAGATTTCAGAGGAGTGGAAGCCATTTCACCATTTTGGACAGTGTCTCCCTGTTCTGATTTGTTGGCACCTAACGTCTCCCCTATGCTACCAGTCTCTTGACCTTCAGATGAACTTAATCCAGGCCCTTCCACTAGGCGGGAGGGACGCCTCTGAGATACTTGCAGAGAACATCTTGAAGTGGCACTGCCCCCACTTCGCACTGCTGAGCCCCGCCGCGGAGTTTCTGGGAGCCCCATTTTGGGGAAGCATTTTGTATTGTTTGAATCACCATCCATTTTGCAGAACTGCTGCCCATTTGTCACCTCATTCACTGCAAGCAGGGTACCATCTTTGCTGACCACTTCTGCTCCCCACCAAGGTCCTTTAACACATCCTGTATGACCTTGATGGGCACTTTCATGACATGCAACTCCAATGTCCTTTTCAATCAGGCGCCTCTCAACTTCATGTTTGCCTCTGATTTTGCTCTCACTGATGACTGCAGGGTTTATATCGCTCAGTTCAATGAAGGTTACATTCACCTTTTTGTGTTCTGTACTAAAATATAAATGACGATCAAATTTCGAGGAGCTAGGATCTCCTTCACCCTGAGTATCACCCTGAAAACAAGGACTATGCTCTTTTATGTAGTCCTCTTTTTCCAGTTGCTTCCTTCCAGTTTTATCCTCTTTCTTGTCTATGTCACATAACATTTCTTGTACAAAAGTCTGTGGCTCAGCATTATAGGCCTGATACTTGCCATTTTCTGCAGTCAGCAGCAGATGAGTCTCTTCTCCCTGCTCACTGCATGCTTTTGTTGATCTAGGTACCGTCAAAATGCTTCCAGAAGCTGCGATGAAGACCTTATCAACAGAATCATCTGGCTTTTGTTGAAAATCTTGATTTAACATAGGAAAAAACATCCTGTGTGACAGAGCTGTTTCTTGATTGTGGCTATCAGAAATAAAATTAATCTTTCCTGACAAAGATGCATTCTGAAGGGGGAAAAAAAAAAAAAAAAAAAAAAAAAAAGAGGAATTGAAATACTACATCTGTTCTATCACACTAGTTTGCCCACCACTATTTTGCCCTGGGCACCCCCAGAACATCTTTAAATACATCTGTAAATACCCAATGAACCAAAGAATCAAAGATTCTTGTAATATTTCTTCCCTAATGCCTGTAAACTTGCACAAATCTTGCATTAGTGTGGTGGAAGAGTTGCACAAAGTTCTGAGAAAGCTTCTCACCTTCTGAAGTTTTCTAGGAGGATGAATTTGTTTTCATGAAGCTTTCAGAACTCCATGATTTTTTTATGTTACTTGTGCCAGGGTTAGAGTTTTCATAGACCTACTGATGACTATTGATCATTTCTTACTTGCAAAACTACAGGTTCTGGCAGCTCCTCCATGAACCCACTGCTGTCTGACTGGAAGCTGCTTGTTCTTGTCACCATCACCTCTGCTGGGGAAAACAAAAGGATAAGAAAAATTAGAAAGACAGACAGAAAGCAGTACCCAGCCAAAATTAACACAGAGCTAAGCAGGGGCACATTAAGTGTACATTTCTAGAAATATTCTTGATCCTGGCCAGAAATCTTCAATATTGCTACAACCAGAAAAAAATAACAAAATGTGCTCAGGATAGCTACTGTTGATGTTAATAAGTGTTGACTTATTCACCAGTGTAATCATCAACTGCAGATTTCAGATTTTTATGTATTCACACAACATATACAATGTAAATAACCTATAAAGCAGCCAACCACTTGTTTTCCATTGCTAAAATTTGTTAGATTTGGCTAGATTGTTAGAACTGGCTCAGACCAAGTCTCATTCATACCTGTGTAGTTTCAATGGCTTCAACCAGGTAAATTCTGCAGGGAAAGGGAGCTGCCCTAACCTCTCCCTAGACCAGTTTGTCTCTACTTTGAGGCACCATGTATCATCTTTGTTGTTTTTTGGTCTGAGGACAGGAAATCACAGTAACAAGTAGAGATGACGTAGGGTTGCATGGCAAGACATAAAGGCAAGAGGAAGATATTCTAGATTTACTCCAGAGAAGGTTTCTAATCTAGCAGCCACATCATCTGGCTAAATCAATTAGTACCCCAACTTTTGCAATTAAATAAATTATACACCATTAACTAGCTGATTTAACGAATAAAAGCCAAGCCTCTTTAAAAGTACAAATGCCTGAAAGTAAACCCTCAGTTATCCTGTACATCCCAGTACCTCTCAGCCCTTGGATAACTTGCACTTTTGGATAACCTTCATCCTCAGATAACACCCTCATTCTCAGATAGCTAGCACAAAACCAGAGTTAGGGGAGCATGCTGAGGGAGTCTGCTGGGGAAGGGAAGGGATGGAGACTGAGACACTCTGGATAGAATTCCTCTCTTGTTCCTTGCATACATAACCACTACTGAATCCTAGGGCTTTTTATCTTCTGATTACATCCATGAAAATATGACAATTCACCTAGCAGTTCTGAATCCTGAGTTATTAATTTTGATTTGTGTGAATTGGAAAATGAAAAAAAAAAAAAAGGGTCTACAAATTATGTTTTCACACATTAACAGACTATGGGCTTTATTAAATGTATCTTGGGCATCAATTAATGAAAATCACACAATCTATTTGTAGGCAGCAACTGTAAAATCAAAACCAAATATCATTTTATGGTTTTTAAATTAATTACTTGCATTGCCAATCCTGGTATCATCAGCAGCACATCAGTCAGTCAGTCACTTTCCTATTTCAGATGAGAAATATGTGTTTCCCATCTCACACATTACAAAATCTGCAGCGATGTTGCTGAAAATTGTCTGGTTTGTGGGTGGTCTCAAAACTCATCCTTGCAGTTTCCCACAACCAACATCATGGTTCAGCTTCTCCCCCAGGGAGACTGCTCTACAGCTTCTCTAAACTTTTTTTAAAGCTGTTTCAATTACCCTTTGCATCTTTGCCAGATGTTGCTTCCGGTGTTTCAGTCTGGCCTATAGTTTTCCATACATAAAAATGAAGAAAGGCAGGCTTAGGAAAAATTTTTAAAAGCTGAAATGTTTCAGCTGCTGTACATCCAACTCAAATTATTTGAGTCTCAAATACTCAATTGTATCCTACAATAGTAAAAACTGACATTCAGGCTTTAAAGTTTGCAGAATAGAAGACCACATTATCTGCTTACCTAGTGCTTTAAGGTGCCTGTTTTTCTCCTGAGACATGCAGGACACCAAAGTAGCTGGCATGCTACTAGAAATTATATACACGGAAAGACCCTCTAACTTTTAATGAAAGTGTAAGTACAGTTAGAATTCATCTTCTGACCTGGTTAAAACCAAGTGGCTGTAGCCAGGTTTGACCCATTTATTACAATAAATGTGATGCATCTGTTCCCACAACAGTGAATTGGGTTTGCGTATTGCAACCACACAGCCTTCCCACCCACATTTACATTCATGCACTAGCTAGGGAACTACCCAAAACATGTGACGGTGGACTCTGGGCTGATCTTTAGGCACAAGGTGAGACGTTTGGATGAAATGTCTGCAGACCAAGTTAATATCACTACAGTTAGGCTACAGAAAGATCTCCATGTGTCTCCCTGGGCTTGCCCTGGAAGGAGGTGTGATGTGTGCTCTGCTATCAAGGCTGTCATTGATTAAACATGCAAGGTGTGTACACAAATCAAAGCTCAAACCACTCTGAAAGGCTGGCTGTGTATGAATTTAAAATGGTAATATAATAGGACCTAATGACCATTCTGAGCATAGATCCAGTTTCTACAGTTTTTATGTTAGCAAAATAGAAACTTAAAAATGAGAAGAAAAGTGTAGAAGGAAAACCATGTTAAGTGCAGTTCACTGGTGCTTGTTACTGTGATTTCATGTCCTCAGACCAAGTAATCACCTTCACCTGAGTTAGTCATCTAATTTGCACCTACCTACATATTAGATGTGTAATGAACTAATACCCCTAGAGTAAAGGCTTAAATTCCCCATATAGCAAGCGCAAAGAGATGTCTCTGAGGGTCTGAGCTGCAGTTCTTTTCCAACTACATTCAGATGCCTAATTTAATCATTACATCCCACACTGACTTGCAAGATCCTACCCAGTGTGCCAGGCCCTGAGGAAGATAGGCAGGTGAAGATAAGGAGTTTTTAAAAGATGAGATGTTTTTCTGACTCTGTAACACTTTATGCAAAGCCAGTCAAAATTCTCTTGATTTCAGTGGAAGTCTGAATTTAAAAAAACACTTAGTAGAAATGAATATGGGTCTCCAATTCAAGGTGAGGTAAAAAAGCTATGAAGAGATTTTCAATGTGCTTCCACAAGGACTTCAAGCTGAACAACACGCTCCCAGGAGAAACAAGGAGCAGGGCTGCATTAGGAAGGCAGGTCGCACTGCAGGCTGGGGCTGTGCCGAAACTAGATCAAACATGATAGCCTTTTCAATTTGAGGCAGCTCAGTGTAACCTATGTAAATATATTTTGGTTTAATGTCTGTATACCAAAGCCAGGTAACGTTTGCATAATGGCGGGTAGCATTTGCATACTGGGGAAACTGTTTTGGGTGAGGGGTGGGCCAATTTATCCCTTCATTTCCTCTTAGTGTCCCAAATAGGGATTAAGTGAGACTGCAAATTAGACCATGCCTGATGCTGTCCTGAGAAGGAATAGAGTTTCCCTCTTTGTGAAATTTTCAGTGATGTTAATAGCTTGCCAATGGTAACAGTACAGTTTTTTCTTGGCAGGATTTAATACTCAGCAAGGATACCCATAGCCCAAGCTTCTTCTAGGCGACTGACTCTTTGCAGGGGTCCAAAGCAGGTCTTTGCTTGGTCTCCTAGGACAAATTCCTCTATCTACCAGGTTTCTGAAAATGTCCAGGCTGGATGCTGGGTGGTGGTTTGTCTCAGAATGGACTAGCTTCTAAAGCCCTTTCAGCAGTGGACAAGGTCACCCTAGGGACACCACTTCTTCACAGCAATAACTCCTTATATTGAAATGAAGTAAAGTATTTTAGCATCTGGAAGATTGTCTTTAGGAGGGATGCAAGTTGGCCAAAATTTACATAGTTTATTTTGACATTTTTAAAATGCTCTTGCCTTTCTCTTTCAAATGTGCTTCCTTTCTTTTCTAAAAGCAACCACATTTTTTAATTTGAAAAAGAAAGGCACAAAAAATGTGTTAAATAACCTGAACATTAAGCAAAACTTGTTTTCCTTTCAAGTCTACCCAAACTGCATTTTTCCCTGATCATTTGGTTCAGCCACTGAACCAAAATATCCATTATTCATGTAGCTCTACTCAGTTCTCCTAGTGTGTGGAGACACCCAAACCTGTAGAGATTCTGCAAATAAATGCAGAGCATCACACCAAGGAAAGATAAAGTATGTTTGGAGAAGAAGTAGAGACTCAGACCAGTATTCAACTATGAACTAAAAATTACAACTCTGGGCCCTGTGTGGAGAATACATCTGGCTATGCTGGAAAGAGGAAACCTGAGAATCACCCCTGAAGACCTTGGTGAGGAAAACCTTGGCTCTTTGCCTTTCTGTGCTAATTGAACTGGGAGAGTTTAGCTCCTGCATCCCATTTCTGTTCTGTCTGAATTTTAAATAAAAATAGGCAAGAGGAACTTACTAATCAGGTTTCTGCTTCATTTTGTATCGTATAAGAAAGTACATGCCTTCCAAATCCCAAAGGTCCCACAGCTTTCCAGCCCTTTACTTGATCAATCCAATTTCATTAAGAGACTTTTTCCTCTCCCCTTATTTGCATGCAGAGACAGTGGCTTCCATTTTCAGCAACCGTCAGTGCAGGAACTCTCTGAAACTATCGGGCTCCTAGGTTCAACATTAATGAAGGAATATTCCCTAATTACTAAAAAAAAAAAAGTGCTGGAGTACAGTTCTGAGTTCCTCTGAAGACTCTGCAGCTGGTTTTCTGTGGACTTGGCTGCAAATAACACAACCTCTTGCTAGTTTCCAGCCTAGAGAATACTTGCAAACTGCAAAAGATGCCATAAGACCTACTGCACTGCTTGTAAATAATAGCACATTATTTGCATGCCTTTTGAATCACATTAACATTGATGAATGTACTTCAATATTTGTTTTTCTACATCATTTGAGTACGTGGGGAAGCACAGGCACAAAAACTTCAAATGCAAGAACATTTGTGCAAATTTGAATTTTAAATTCACAAATTAAAATCTGGACTGCTCATCCTGTCATAGGAAAAAAGCAGAATGGCCAATTGCAGCCTAGCAATGCTGTTCAAATTGTAGATTTTTTTGTAGCTATTTAAATGTTGCTGGATATTAATGTGGATAAATATTTCTAAAACTATCTGCTACATACACAGGACTACATAATGCACAGAAGCCACAATTTAGTCAGATATTTTTTAAAAGAAAAAGAAGCCTGAAGGAGTTAGAATAAGACTTTTCCACTTCACTGTATAAGCAAAGGCATTTTGCAGTCTCTCACACAAAACTCAAGGCTTTAACTTAATTGCAGCTTAAACACTCAGGCTAAATTCAGCAGGGAAACTAGATTCAGGCTTAAGTCTATGCATAATATTCCCACACCCAGAGTTAAATGGACACACAAATATCTCACTGATTAGTCCTTAAGAAGCACATCCATTCAACAATAGTTGAATTCAACAGTAATCGAATGCAATAAGAGATGGGGTGAATGAAGGTGACACCATGTCCACAGAAGTGCCAGAACTGAATAGATATTTTATTACATTCTGGATGTTTTGTGTTTTGCTTCTCAAACACAAGCATCAAGTATTCAGAAGTACTCAGTCCACCAAAGCTGCCCAGCACTACAGCTCTAATGGCAGTGTGTGGAAGGTGTGAAGGTTCTGGTTCTCCAAAATCTTGCAACACACAAGGCAAAAAAAATCAAGAATTTCTGTCCTACATGACAAAAATGGACTTTCAAAAATACATTTTCAAACAGTGCTTTCAAAATAGAAACAGGTTCATTTTGAGCAGTTACTGGATCCTTCCCATTTAGGCATTTCACACTACCTGCTCTGCAAATTGGTAAATCCGTATGTTATCCTTAACAGCACTGCCCTGCTTATGGCATCGCACAAAATGATGTTGCAAGATGAGCTGGCTATGAGCTGGAGGAATGCATCAGCTGCATGGCACAATTAGAGATGGTCCAGTCCTGTGATGGGAGAACTGCTGCAGCTTAACTCCCCTCTCCTGCTACTCAGAGAGGACAGCCACCACCAATTTTAAGTATCACACTCTACTAGGTGGCTATTAAGAGCTAATAGAACTCCCCTGAAAACATGTATTCTGCATAAGCCACAAAGAACCCCTTTTTTTAGTGATGTTACCCAGAACAGTGGACTTTCTGAAGCTCACTCAACCTTGGTGTACCAGAAGAAATTATTTTGCACAACTTTCAGCATTCCAGGAACAGAAACGTTGTTATTCATATCAGTTCCCATGTATGTGGCAAAACTTGATCCTACAGTAACATTCCATAAAATCTGCTCTTTTTCCAGTACACTGTGTCCTCTTTCCTTAGTCTAAGAAGTAGGTCCCCCATAGGCAACTGCACTGATTACTGGCTGTTGACTATGAACTTAAACATTTCATGTAGTGCCACTGAAATCCCAAAGGAAACGTCTATTCATAGTCTTTCTTTTAATGTTCCTGCACAAGTTCTGTAACACTGATTCACTTTCTACGTTGCAGAAATGGTGATGAACAAGCAAACTGAGGTGAGAAAGATCTGGTTTATATTTATTTTCTAGCCAAACGTAATACATAGTTCTACAACTTGCCCGTAAGAGAGATCGGGTACAGAACTGCTTGTCACTGGAGCAGGGCTGCGGCGCTGACCCCTTTCACTACAGCTGCATCTGTTTTGTGCTGCATTTCAGGAGAACAATCACCAGATGGCGGCAGCACATAAACCACAAATTGTGTTTCCAAAGGCCAGCACAAACCAGAGTTTTTATCGATGTCCTTCTGCAAATTATATTTTTCCATGACATTATAGCAGAAATTAGATAAACTATCTTATCAGAATAGTCATATTACTTGAAAGCAAATAATACAACCCAAAATGCACCAGATGCAGCAAAAGCTCCTATTCCAAAACAAGTGTAGGTAAGAAATTTCTCTATCCCTTTCTCCCTTTGAATTGAAGGGGAATTTCATGCCAAGCATCTAACACAGTGTGACTGGGTGAAAATACATTAAGAAAAAAGCTCTACATAAAGCAATTTCTATTATTAATTCTGCCCCACCATGCTGGTAGGTGCCGTATGAATGGAACAAAACAATCTATGCTCAGAAGAGCTTGCAAGGTGAACAAAACCTGCCTTCTCTGAGGTACTGTCTTCTGTTTGCCAAAGCCCAGTTACCCCAGCCCTCACCCAGTCTGCAACGTTCTTCTCCCCACTACTTTGCGTACCACTGGCACAGGGAGGACTTCAAGTATACTTTTCTTTTTGTGGGGGTGAAGCCAGACTCATTGTGAACAAGGGGGAAAAGCCCTGCAGCCCGCACAACTGCAAAGACCTCGCGAGGGACGCAAGCGCACGTATGCTGCACCCCGAGGAGGTGAGACAGGGCCAGGGGGGCGAAAGATGGCAGGCGCATATGTCATGTGACAGCTACTGATATTTTGCTTCCTCTCCACGTTCATCCTTGCAGTTCTTTACAGGGTTATCTACAGGGTCTGGCTGTCACAGCCGTGGTTAGCAGGAGACACGTGCATAGCTGCAGGGGCACTGGGAGCGCACACACTGTGCTTCAGGTCCTCCCGCGCAGCCGCCCGCTCCTCGCCCAGGGCCCGGCTCCCTGCAGAGCTCTGGGTGCCCATGTCCCCCTGGGAGGACATTGGCCTAGATGCTCTCCAGATATGAGCCACGAGCACTTGAGGGAACCAGGTCACAGAGCATTATAGACACAAACTGTGCGGGCCCAGAGCGTGACAGAAATAGCTAGGTAGCAAATCTGCATCTATCGTCAGAGCTTTCAGCTTCAGTCCTCTTCCAAATCACCGGAGGACAAAAGCAGTTTTGCACCAACTTCCAGCCAAGTTTTTGGCTTAAGATTCAGTGTATAGTATGGTTATGTCTAGCATGCTCGTGGCACAGCACAGCCGGCAGGCAGAGCGCAGCAGCCTGGAGCGCTGCCCAGGTTGCAAAACCTGTCTGAAAAGCAGGGTGAGAGGGTGCGCTGTCACCTCCCTGATGCTGTGGCTAGACAGCCACTGGTACCTGCACTAGATGCTAGCATGCTTTAAAGCTGGTGCACATATTTACTGATTTAAAACTAGCTTCAGTACATCTGCTGCACGCTACAGTCAGCGCCGCAACAGCAGGTATAAATATACTCCTTTGTGAAATGCCTGGGGCTGGTGGGTGGGTGGGTTGGCTCTTTCACTCTTGCACATTACAGGTTGTCCTGAGCTTGTGTGTAGAAGGAAGCTTTGGAGAAGAACTGAATTAGCTGATAATATTCTGTTAATCTACTCATTAAAGAAAAATGAAACCATTTTAATTTTTTTTTCTTTTTTCTTTTCAAATGTTCCATTTCCCCTCCTCCCTACCCAAATCAGAGATGAATATGGGTGAGGGAAGAAGGATGCTCTCTCCCTCATACATCACTGAAAAGGATGTAATTTCCTGCACTAGTGAACCATCCTGTGCCTCTCTAGAGAGGGTCAGAACTGACACCTGTGGGCTTTGGTGACAGAGGTTCACTATCGAGAAGTCTCCACCTTTGAACCTGTCAAGAATATCCCCAGGACAATTTGGTCCATGACTCTGGAAACGCCCTTTAAATAGGTTGGCTGGAGCTACAGAAAGTATTTGAAGTAGCTGGGGACAAAGGTCATATCAGGTTTGGTAATACAGACCGACATCATGAATCTCCCACGCTGTTGCTGAGAGCGAAGGACGCACCCCTGCAAACTGCCATGCTCAAGAGCAAGGTGGCTGCCTTCCCTGTGAGTCAGAGCTTCCTGTCGTCTCCTGCCTGTCCTACACAAGAACACACTGCCCTAGAAATGGTAAAAGTATAAATGAGTAATCTAAGAGCTGAATTTGACAGGAAAAGAGAGAACACTGTAGGCAGTTCTCTGTGATAAATGATGTTTCTGCAGTCTGGGAGGTTATAGGAGTAGTGATGAATCTAGTCAAAACCTGAAATTGCAGTCGCTTTGACAATGGTCTTTTATATTCCCTCAGCTGATGAAACAGCTTCAAACTTTGCCAGATCCTCCTCCTACTTTTCCTTGAGAGTCAGTATCACTTCCATCTTATTTCAACTGAGCTTCAGCCAACTGTCATTAATTCAGATTCGTGCCGCTGCCAAATGTCGGGAGAGACGGGTGATGGTTGTGTCTGCTTCTGATGAAAATGAGAGGTAGAGCTGAATGTCATCAGCCTACACTGTAGATCACGTTACATCACAACTTCTCCCTGTAGCAGCTGCACAGAGATAATGAATAAAAAATAAGTGATTGCAGGGAGCCTCGTAGGGCTCTCTGCGACTGAGAGCACCTCACAAAAGGGAGGATGGCTTCCAGCAACCCTTACAGAGACCTTTGAGAAAAATGAGTGAAAAGCCCCTATGTTTTTTGCTAGGTCCTGCAACTTCTGCCTGGTCAGCAGTGCCCAAAGCAATTGGGAGGCCAGAACAGGTATCTGGCTTTTGCGTGTTGCTTTGTAGAGATCAACAGTCAATTGTAATAGCTCTATTTCCATGGTAGTAGCCATTAAACTGTGTTCAGGGGGTCTAAGAGCATCAGACTTAGTAAGCTTACCTCTCTTTGTCAGTGATATTTTCCCGAGGACAAATGCTAACTATCAGCCAGTAGTTGACAAGTATGTAGAAGATCTATGGAATAGGAATCATGTTTCTCATCCATAAAGAAATCAGAGTTCTTTAAAGCATAAAAATACACCCAGGATAATACCAAAGGTCCCCTTCTCACAGGTGTCACTGACAGCGAGGGGAATAAACAGTCTCATAGCAGCCACAGCAAAGCAATGTGGTGCCAGAAAAAGTATGTAGGTTCTCACAAAGCTGCCTCGAAGCCTGAGCTGGACGTGGAGTTGGGATTTTGAATTTTGCATCAAGGTTCAAAGGGTAAGGCTGTCAACTGGAACAATTAGTATAGCAACATGGAGGTCCATGACTGCACAGGTAAGGCTCTGATCCTCCTATGCTCTGTTACAGGTGTAGGAAGAAAAGGCAGAGGAGGAAATATTAGAAAAGACCTTTCAAGATCTCAGCACAACTAGATTTCATTTCAGAAGTTTTCTTGTTTAAAAGGCTATCACTGTTAATCCAAACCAATGTCTCTTAATTATTTGGTTGTCCTCCTGGATACCTATAGTATTTTATGATTTTTTCCCCCCTAAGATTTAAGCAACAGCAGGTTTTATAACTTTCACTGGGCCATCTGCCTTAAGTATGAGGTGTGCGCATCTCCTTTCCCACTAGGATGAATCAGCCTGCTGCAGTAGGAGCCAAAATATGACACATACATGCAATGAAATGTTCTAAATGTGCAATGACTTTTAGGAATGTACTCACTGAAAATCATACAACCCTCCAAAGCTCCTGGGATGGCTGCTTAGGCCTGAGGACTGCGGGTAGGGTGTCCTGACACCACTGGTGGGTGGCATGACCTCCCAGAAGCCATTTCAAAAGTCTGCCATGCTTCCTTTCTTTGCTGCCCATCCAGTTTCTATGCTGGTTAACATGGTGTCACCACCTCCTGGGTCTTTATATCCATTGCTGAACTCAGACATACGCATGTGCGTGAGATACGTCAAGGACGACTGTGGCAAAGCAAAGCAGCCAGCGTATAACCAATGCCAAAGTTTAACATAAATGTCAGGCAGTATCAACACAAGAGTAGTTGTAGGACATTTTTAAGTTCAGCTCCTGATTTTGATTGCAGCTTAACAAGTGTTCCCTTTGGACATCTCTTTGCCTTTCCCTTTCCTTTAGCCTGTACTTAAAGCTAAAAGTCGCTGTGTTATATGTACCAGTATTATGTAGGCATTACAGCAAATAAGAAATATGAAATAGCTGTCCATTTCTTCATACTGAAACTAGAGAAAGGTACATAGAAAATCCTGTACTCTCTGAAGCATAGGAAATAAACGTGTCTTTTCTTCTCGCATTTTTGAAGACATTGCTCCTTCAACTGCAGGCAGACGTTACAATGGATAATGGATAATAAACAGCATTCACGTTCTTGGCACTCAGTCAAGTAAAAGAAATACCAATTGCATTCTGCAAATATTCCCATGGTGCCAAACCATCAGAGGAGTTGGTGAGTAGGAGGAGTGAAGGTGTGATAATTGAAAGAATTGCTACTTGATAAGTCACAGGAGCTAATGTGTTAGCTCAGCATGTGGGGAAGCTAGGACATTCCCAGCTGCTGCAAAAACTGGGTGTATGCGATCCCTGGCACCACTCGTTGGGACAAGATGAATCACAAGCGCCTCGGTAGCGAGCTACCATGTCACAGGGAGCCAGATGGAGGTGGTTACTTCCCTGATTGATTGCCTCGTGGGCTACCAAGGGCTTTTCCAGCAGGCTAATGCCTTTCTGTTGGCACTTGAGCGCCCGGGAGCAGTGTGTCCGCTTGGGTCAGCACCATGTAGGAATTCCAGCCTTTCAGGTGCAGGGCCGCCCCACAGAAGGAGAGGGAAGTAAATAAGGAACAAGGGGGAGCGGGTGACTGCAGCATGCACCAAAATAACACTGACTTCTGATGCCTCCCTAATAGATGTTGCTGTTAATGAATTTTCAGGCACGTGCTGAGTTAACGGGGGTGAGCAACATTGAAACATCCTTTAGTTAAACCCAGTGCTTTACAAAGGCTAATTGAAAAAGGAAGGAGCAGCAGGGGTGTGGGGGGGAGAACAAGGCGGAAGAGGGGGTGGAGGGGGAGAACAGCTCTATTTTTCAAGTGCTGAATATGAAATCCCTGCAACAGATGAGTTTACATGCAAGCCTGCACCTCATCAGGGCAAAGATACAGTGAGTGGAGTCAAGTAATTTTCCTCTGCACACAGCATCCCCAGCCCCTTACCCTGCCCAGCCAGCTTTCTCAACTGTGAGCTTTAGAATATAAACAGCCAATAAGTAAGGACAATAACTGTAGTTCCTGCTGAGAGCTAACTCTGCCTGTCATGCATTTGCTGGGTCCTAATACAGGACAGTGAATAAAGCTTCATTACAGAACAATGGAGTTAGCTGCCAGAGCCTACAGATTTGAATAAACAACAAATAAGCAACATCTGCTCCAGCATATGTGTATGGTAAAAAAAAAGTCACAAAATAAAAGAATTTGTAAATGCCAAAAGCAACACTAAACTGCCAGTGCTACTGTAGAGTGAATTTTTAATTGCACATGCATACAGGCAGGCTGTGGGTATTAGTCTCACATATGTCTGGTTGCTGCCAACCTGGGAGTATAGATGAATTTAATTAAATAAGGATTATCCCTTCTCCCCAGTACAATTACTTATTTATAACAATGATAAAATTGCCTAATAAAAAAGATTGTAATATTTTTTAAAACAGAGCTAGAAAACACTCTGCTTTCCCTGTAAGTCATTCAGGGATGTTTGGGGGGTTTGAGCGTCTTTTAAAATTAAGTCTTAGCATTCTGCCAAGAGAGAGGGAAAAAAAGCCTTATCATAAAGCTTACTGCAGTTAAACAGCCAGAACCTACATTATGGAGAAATATAAAGAAGACACACAGCAGCCGGGGAATTGGCTTTCATGGGGAGTGTAGAAAATTAAGCAATTGGACTAAAATTGAGGCCAGGCTACAGAGCCAAGGGACAATACCACCGGGACAAGTACTTCTATAAGTCACCCGTCTCTAATATGCTCCATCTAGGCAAACCAGTCTGTTCCTATCTATCTCTATTTCTCCTCATAGTAGGCACCTCGCACTTTCCCACTCAGGTGAGCTCCCATTTCAGCAGGGTCATGTCAGGCTCTCACATCTTCATCATCACTCACACCCTTTCCAACAGAGCCCACAACCAAGTAAGAGTGGGCCCTTATGGTATCAGGCACTGCATGAGTCTTGAAAAATAGGCAGCCTGCACCCCAGGGAATGTGGAGGCCAAATCTAAATTCAGGCATGCTATCCTGGGAGCTGAGGTTTTCCTCGTGTAGGCTCCTGATGGACTCTTATTTCCTACTCGGTCCTATTTTGGGGACCCCTGCTTATGGGTCTGAGCCACGTTCTGCTGAATTTGGTAGGAAACTTCTGAAGAGCTAGGTATTATTCAGTCCTAACAATATTACGTTCACAACCGGCAATTTTTAGACTGTTTCCATGACGCACAGCAAGTTGAAATCGCAACAAAACTCCCATGGGTATGGAGGGGTACACCATTTAAGAGCAGTGGGAAAAAGAGAAAGAATATGAAAAAAGCCTGTAAAAAAAAGCCGGAAATCTCCACTTTAAATTTAGGCCAAGCATCAATGACACTAAAACAACAGAGAGAGAGAGAGATTCCAGTGTTTAAACAAAACTCTGAAATAGTAATGTGGTTCTTCAAAGGCATAAATCAAGTTCAGTTTACCTGTATGAGTTTGATTGATCACCTAACTGGATGACAGTTTTACCAGAATTAAAAACAAATAATACTTTCTGTGTTTTCTGTCATGAAATTACTACTAAATACATGCTTATTCCTATGTCTTAAAAGAGTATTCAGGGCATACAGTTATTTTTTTTCCCGTTACACTGTGATTGATATACCTATACAATCTGCTAAATCCTTTAACTAATGCCCTTCATCATTAAATAGCACACTCATTTTTTAGAGATGGACAAAGAAAGGAAAAAAGCATTTGTGGGTATGTTATTACATTTTTAATTTTTTCCCCACTAGGCTATGTCCACATTCTCTTTTTTTAATTTCTCATTGAATATTTGTCCAAATGGTGTTTTTCACTGCACCCGTCCTGGGGAATTGCTATTCTTTGTTATAGATACTGCTATGAGCAAGACTACCAGTATGGGGGCTCGTCTTTGTTCATGAAGATCAAGCCATCCATCAGAAAACAAAATCAAAGTAATCTCATGTAGCTCAGGTGACATATCATACAGTCTGAATAGCAACAAGGACCTGACGTTAAGCCCCAAAAGTCACTGGAGCCACACATTGACAAACTGGATGCATACAACCCTGCCAGAAGACGTGGCAAGAGCATTTGTATGCAATCTATCACACAGTTAAAAAAAACCCTAGCAAAACAGCAAATGTATGCTTACAGATCATTTGAAAACAAAAATAAACTCTCCAGAACTGAGGAATTCATGCTATACTCAAACACCTTTACTCAGCTCTAGCATTTAGCAAGAAAACCCCACACACTTGATGAAAACACTGGCCTCACTGAAGTCAGCGGGACTTATGCCACTGCCTTCAATAGGCTCATGAGTTCACTCCTGCAAATCCAGCTGTCACTCCAGCCAATGGCATCAGTGAATGACCAGCACCAGTGGATATCTGAATTTTTTTTTAGATACCTGTGTATGAACTTGGGTTGCTTAATTATTCGTGCTGGCTCCCCAAAAGTGGTATAACATAGTCCTCAAAAGGCAAGGGCTCACCAAGCTTTCAGCTTTGTCCTTTGCTATCTGCTTCTTGTTACTTATTAGTTCTTTCACATTAAATTTCTGTCCCATTTGGAAAAAAAAAAAAACAAAAAAAAACCCCAACAACCAAACACCTGCCAGTCCTGCTTTAAGCACTGGTTAGCAAGGGTCCCTAGAGAGCAAGGCCAAGTGCTTCCTGCTCTGGAGGCTGAAAAGCCGTTTCCCCAAAACCACAACCCCTGACAGCAAACGCTGTCCAAACTCAGATTGCCCCGAATGACAGCATAACATCTGGTCTAACAGCTTTGCTTTTAATCCTTTCATAGACTCGTCAAATAACTTATTTTCTAACACATGATTCAATGCTATGTCAGCTCATGTGGTGATAGTCTATGTGATACAGGAGATTCAGATGATGGGGTAGAGGCCATGCTGCCAACAGAATGTCCTGGTTGTACAGTCCTGCTTGAGTTGGGTAGAGAGTGGCTGTAGAGCCACTATCTCCAGTCTCCTGGTTGACTTATCTCCTAGGGATCTGAGAGCTGGCAGATAAGGGGTCGTCTGAGTCTGGCAAATAATTCACTGAGCAGGAACAAAGCTTTGGTGTCACTTGGAAGAGTAGAGAGGTCTGCTTAAAGCATCAGACAGGGACCCCACACACTCAAAGCTGTGCACGTGAGCTACCCTTTTCATGTGCACTCATTGTGTCTTCCTGACAAGCTCAGTATATTTTACAGCCCTGATTTATCATGTCATATCACCTAGACTGCTATGTCTAGAATAACGCATCCAAATGCCAGAGGTGATGGGAGCAGAGAGGGAAAATATATTGTTAGGATAAGCTTCAAAAGCACCTACATTGGAACAATGTTTTAAAAACAAAACTGGCCAGATTGTCTGTTTCTTAACACTCACCTGAAGTGGTGTCAGGAGCATTTCCACATAGAGTTTCATCCTCAAAACTCTGAATCTGAACAGAAAAGGAAGAGAGGAAGAAAAATTCTTATTGGTGGTAATGACTATGAGTGTATGCCTTATTATGAGGGGGGTTAGGAGTAAAAACAAAACAAAACAAAAACATTCTGGACATTTCAAAGTGAAAACATGAAATCTTTCAGATGGTTCCTTTTTGGTTGTCTCCTCTTTAAAATGTTTGTCATAAAATGTCTTGTCATAAACCAGGCTCTAGTCTCAGAACCTTACCAAGCCTTGCTCAAAGTACATAAAGGTTCCCAACACGTAAATACACTAACAATCTGAACAGCCTCAGAGAAATGTCCCTAGACATGACTTAGTAGAAGAAACCCAAGGAAAAGCAACCAGATGGAGGCAAATTCTTGCTAAAAAGCATATGTAGGGTCAGAACGTTTTTTTCTCTAGGAATAAAGACCGATTTGACTTTTTCATATTATCAAGGTGAACATCATGTCATGGTGCGGCACAAACTCCTTCAGAAAAAAACTTAATAGAAAAGGGGATCTATTAGATACAAGTAACACATGAAGATGCATGTTGGGTGTGTCCTCCATGCAGTCTGTAGCTCAGGAGATCTCTAAACCCCTCATTGTCAAAGGTTAGAAGAATACAAGAGAAAGATTGCTCTATATATGCCTGTGATTCTGTTCCCCATATGTCTGCTACTGGCTGTTGCCAGGTTAACAATTTAGGCGGCCTGATGGTTTCAGCCAGTACATGGTTCTTACAGCCTTAATTTAATGATGTGGTAGAGAATACTCAGAAGTTAAACAATATATACCCTATCTAATTTGAGCTTACAGCATTCACCAAATTGTCTTAGACATCAAACTGGGGAGCTTACGATCATCTGCATTTACTGCTCTGTCAATGCCCTCACTTCTGTGTAAGCCTTTAGTCACAGAGCTGCAAGTCCAGCATGCTAAGTGCTTTACAAAGATATATGGGCTGCTTTGGGACTATAAATCTGCTGTGCTGGAGATCTCTGAAAGACACCCTCTTCCCCACTAAGGTTGATAATCAGGCCCAGGCTCTGATTCTTGAGTCAGCTCTGCTGACACAAAGGCTGCACCAAACCTTTCACAGAAAAATACACCTTTGGAAGGACTTGAAAAGGTAAATATCCTTTCCTCAAGAAGAATGCCACCACCTTAAGCTGACCTTTTCCAATGCTTTAAAAAAATGGATAACTCTTTTAAGCCTCCCACCTTTTCCAGCCACTCGCTGTTCCCTCCCTTCCTTCCCTCCCTCCCATGCTCCATATGTTTTCAGAGGGCTGCCAACCACCCCATTTCTCCTCCTTTCTTTGATTCTTACAGTAGAGTCTGATTTTTGGACTCCTTCCTTTTCCTCATTCTTGAAGGATGGCTGGGAAGGGAAGAGTATTCCTGTTGGCACCTCAGTGGAGTCTGTATGATTGGAGAGTATCCTACCATAGCCCTTTTTCTGCAGTAGTGCGGCCAAAAAAACTGCTGCTCACAAAAAAACTCTAGATATAAGAAAGAGACTGGCAGGTATTCTGGTCTCTGCTACCTCATGTTGAACCCCCACTGACATCCCACTGTTGCTAAAACACAGAGAATTGGGTATCATGGACTTCGCAGACTGGATGTGAGAACAAGCTGCTGTTCTGAGTTATTCTGGTTTTAGGATGCTCAGCTTACAAAGCGATAAAATATTTCAAACACTGCTATAAAACCAAGGCTAATTTTGTGATGCAACTTTCTGAAAAAGCACACCAGAAAATGAGCTTAGGGGAAAAAAAAAGATAGGGGAAAAAACCCAACACTGGTTAATGACTGGATCTGTAAAAATATCCCTTACCATATGTATTAGTGTTCCTGCAACTTCCTTCTATAAAAAAAACCCCAACCTAGCGCTGCATGGAACACATTGACATCTTACACTATCATACCAGTTGAATGAATCCTACCTCAGTAACTTCAGTGCCAACTTCTTTGACAGTATCCTAACACAAAAACAATTTAAAAAAATAAAAACCCCAATGAGTAGTGTAAATCCTACTGTTTTCCCCATAATGCTGTTGCATGGTGTTTGTTGAAATAATTTACTCTAGCTTTCATCCTGAAAAAGAGAATCCAAACTTATACCATAAATATGGGTGGAGATACATTGCTAGCACAATACAGAAAAATCCCCCTCACCTCTTCCATTTCAAATGAGTCTGGCAGCTTGCAGTTCAGGTCGGCCACTTTTTTGAGTGTGTGGGCCACAAGCAAGGGTAGCTCCTTTCTTGGCCTGTCTTTGGCAGGCACATCACATGCAGGAGAAAGGTGGGGCTGTTTTGCAACTAGGTGCGATGAAGCCCAGGCTTTCGCTGGTGGAGTCTGTGGACGCTGAGACGTGGGATATGCCAAAGCACCTTTGTCTCTGGGGGTTTGCTCCTTGGTCAGACAGCCCAATGTAACACGTGCAGAAAAGCCTGCCTGGACTGTTCCCCTCTCAGCAATATCTGCACAAGAACAGGGTTGCTCTTTCCTGCTCGATAAGTTGGCTTCCCCAGGTGCCAGCAAGCCCTGTTTCAACAGCACTGTCTGCTGAGAAGCCCTTTTCAGGAGCTGACCTATTCTTCTCCGCTTCGCTCGTGTGACTGCAGGTCTGCTTTTCGCAGCATCCAGGAGACCAGTCGCATCCCCGCTGGCATCATGTGCTTTGGTCTGTTGGGTGTTGACATCAGTCAGCAAAGATGAGAGGGCACTGGTTACGTGGTCAAGTACTTCCAGCTGTCGAAAACGTTCTTAAGTTTGGCAGAATAGAAGGCAACATGGTTATTAAAAAATATAATTTGAAATAATCAGGTACAATGATTATTCAAACTTGTCATTGCCAAGAAACATATACTAAGTACCTCATTCAAAAGTGGCTAAATTTTTCCATTTGCTTCCAGAGGATCAATTCAGGCTACATACAGATGTCATTGTGTAGTTCATTATATTAGACAAACACTTACGCAACGTTGAATTTGTTGGGTCAAGTGCAGCTGCATACTGCTGTGTGTGAATAAAGGTTACAGAATCCAGCCTGAAATTCTCCGGTTGGCTGGGCCAGACTTGGATGCCATTTTTGAGGACTTATTAAAATTCATGTGAATAAAGTTATTAAAATCTGATCTCAAATGTTTACAGTTGGCAGCTGTCCAGGATAACTGCAAAATGCATATAGCCATTGAGTGATAAAAATTGACCACAGAAACTATGTTCTTCTTTTCATAGCAGCACAAAGCAAAACACTTATCCCCTAGAAACTCATAGCTGATGTCGTATAAAGGTTCCCAGTTTATTTTCATTGTACTAACATCCTGTAATTTCTGGATCATTTTTTCCATGGCATAGTATCTAAAGAGAAGCGAATACTGTTTTCTCCGAGGGATCCTGGAGATATCCATCACTACTACACTATGAAGTTATTTATACAAAGAAACACAACACATTTGCTTGCATGTTGTGTCTGTACCTATCCTCAGGCAATTAACATGTCACCAGGACTCCTCCTTCCTTGAGAGATTCATTGAGGACAGTAGATGGCAAAATGCTAACCTTCTTGGCTGCCATTGCTCTTAGAGAGCAGCCAAATTTACTTCATGCAGTCTGCATGCAGGTTGTTGGTAATGCTGCTTCACTGACAATTAGACAACAAGGGGATATCTAACATGGATCTGAGTTGGTCCTTTGCATTGGGGACCAATACCATGAGATATAATTCCTGATAGTTACTATATCTCAAGAATACTCCTTTTTTTCTTTGCCCCAGCTATTGCCTGACTTTTAACACTGGAGGAAAACATTGCCAATGGTGCCACTTTTTAAGACATGGTCAAGGTTTCACCTGGTGTTGTTTAAAGGAGTTATCTGATCTGTCAGTACACACGTTACACAGTGTTGTATAGTTTCTACTTGCATAAGTTCGGGGTGTCAGAGTAAATAATTTTTGGTTTTGTACATCCATTGTGCTACCACATGCTCTCCATGTAAAGCATATTTTATCTTCCATATTTCATCTGTCTCCCACTATGTCAGGCCATAGAAATGCCAAGTGCTAATCTCCTTTGACTGGCAGTGGCACAGCAGTCCAGTTTTTCTTTTGATTTGAACCAGAACCAAACTTGCTGCAATTTGAAATAGTTTTTACACACTGCTTAGCTTTTCTAAATTATTTCAAAGACCCTGGGACACCTAAGGAACAAATCGAACAACAGGAGAAGTGACAAATGAACAACATAAAAAATCTACTCCTCATGTGCAATGTAATAAATACACAGGTCATGAAGAAAGTACACCAGGAACAGCCTTGCTTCATGGACTATTTCTCTCCAGGCAAGCAGTCCCTTCAGTTTCTAGGTGTGTTCCCCAAAGATTACACCTCAAATAGGCAAGAGGCTGATAAGATCCCTTTAGTCCCTGCAGCCTGCTGCAAAATAGTCTAAAACTGTAGCACAGATGAGATATTAAAGGACATAAACATGGATTCATTTTCATTCGAAACTTCAGCCAAAACAGCAAACGGCTGTGCTGTAAAGAAGATCAATGAATTTTCAATAGAATCTGTATCTTTTATAGGGCTTCTAATGACTTTATGATCAACCATTTTATAATTTAGTAGGGGCAGCTCACCATTTTGTTCCTCCTTCCTTAAACCTGGTATTACATAGGCTGACATAGTTACCTACTATGACTTTCCAAAGATTTGGAAAGTCTTCAGTAGGCCCACAGTGGAATGAAGGAACACAGAACGTTTCCAGAGCAAGCAAGAAGTTTTCAATGAACATCTTTTTTTCACAACAAATAGCATAATTTGGGGGAAAAAAAAAAATTCAGTGGGAAAATCAAGACATCTGAAATTGGTCAGTTTTTCTCAAGAAAAGTAAAAATGAAATTTCAGCATTACCTACTTTGTCATATATTAAAATATTTTCCTTTCTTTAGATTGTTTCAACTTGAGTCTTGGCAATACTGCCTTTGCTTGAATCAAAGCTATACTTCAGAGAATGCATTTAGCAATTTACATTTCATTTCTCTTCTGTGGGTGGATTTAATGGCTGACATATATCTCCTCTCTTCTAGCTGACCTGTGGTGGTCACAGGACAACCATGTATCATGGGAAATGTTGTCTGCCTAATACACTCATTTCACAGAGGGTAGTGAGACTTGAACTACAGCTCCAGTGAGGGGCTTGCAGCAGCTGAGACAGACAGAAATGAGTGGTAAAAATCCACAGAAACAAGACACCAAACCCCGCGTAGATTTAGATACGGCAGTATAGAAGGGTGGTACTGAAATGTGGTGGGTTTTTTTTATTATTAAGCATCAGATTGAAACATTTCAAAACTTCTGAACTGAGGTGTTCAGAAACTTGAAGTTTTCAAAGAATTTGGGGATCAGGATATTCAGAAATATAATTACTTTTCACTTAAGATAACTTCTGCTTGTCAAGTGACTTTATTTCTTCAGTTATGAAGTCAAGTATCACTTCTAATGAGGTCAGTAAAATTTTCTCCACTGGCGAGTGATGGGGATAACCTTTTCTTTTGGATCTGGCTAAGAAACTGAAAGGGTGACTGACATTTTTTAAAATCCACGCCATTTTTGTGACTGAACCTTTTGAAAACTCTCTCTGACAATGCTCGGGAAAAGCCACCAAGTGAGGGGACAATTAATAAGTAACTCTGTAACAATCCACATGTATTTTAAAAGGTCTAATCAGCAGTGAAGGAGGCCTACAAAACTATATTCATCACAAGCAGAGAAGAGCCAGACAGAAACAGAAAAGGAAGTACTAGGAAATGAATGGAATATGACAGTGGAGAAGGATCACTCTGTTATGGAAGTCTTTGGTGTCTCTCACATCCCTCTCCTTCTTTTTTCCTCCATGTTTCTTGTCTTCCAAATGGTACCTATAATTTTTTTCCTTATCTCTCACTTTCTCAGATTAACACATGTTGTACTAAATCAATTAACTTTCTCTGCTGATTCAGAGAATAGGAGAAAGTAAATTGACAATGAATAACCTCTCAGGCATTCACTAAATCAGATGAAACAATTTCTTCTTTTTCCATGGCTAGAGACAAATGAGAGGGATTCAGACTGTATTTGCATTGAAATGGTTCAGTGATAATAAACCAAACAGGGTGACAATAACTGAATTCATCCAGCACATCTCTGGGAACAGTGATTCAAAACAGTCTTGAAATCTCTAGAGGTGGCACATGGTCTGCCTCATTTTGGCACTTTCATTTCAATGCCCTTGTGAAGCAGTCCTCTGACAGTAAGGAGTCTGGAGTTCCCTGAATTGTTAATGGAGAGGTAAATGCTGCGGAATATCTCTAGACCTCAACCTTCTACGTAATTTACAGAGAAGGGTCTTTTTCTGGGTCATCTTCTGGAGGCCTTCAAAAGCACCTATTCTCATTGCCATTACAGGGAATGTAGGTTTCTGCTTTAGAAGAGCTGGCTCATTAGATGCCTGAAAATTTAGGTGCAGCATGAGTACTGAAGGCAGACAGATTAGGTTCCACTCTAGAGATGCAATCCATTTTTAAAATCTAATAAACATGAATTTGCCACTTCTTCTTGCTATACCTCACTGCAAAATCATTAGACAACCTAAGGTTGGCAAGATTGGAAAAAACAGTTTGCAAACAAAGGCCATTTGAGGATATTCCTCAAGTGTTTGTATGCTAAACCTGATACATCCCTTTTTAGCTGTAAGTCCTCTCCTGGAACACCAGCTGTAGGAAGGTACTTGTGCAAGATTATCTACATGGTCACTGAGACAGATATGCTTCTGAGAGCACTTAAAAAAGTGGTGGCTGGATGATCACCCGCAGGTGTTGCCTGACTCTCTCCACTTGCTATGGAGATAGGAAGACTCTACAGTGATTAAGCTCCTTGAGATGGTGCTTCAGCTAAATGCCTGTAATTTGGTGCAGTGAACCAGGCTGAGGTTAATCACCGCATATATGGAAACATGTAGTCAGTGAAAAGAGAAGAGGTAAGTATCTCTGAAGAATGAATCCCACCTCTCTCAATTAAATGTTCCCAGCCCAGGCACGTACTTAGGAGGCCTAAGCAGATGGTGTGAAAACCCCCTCCCAAACTGTCAAAAGCAAGATAATATGTTTTGATGGACATCACACCCACCGAAGCAGAAATTCAAATCTTATCTTACTTCACAGCAACTCCCCCGTACAGATAAGCCATTAACATGTACTAAGAGTTCTCCCATTGAGGATGACTGCAGGACGAGTCAGTAAATTCACACCTTGGCTTACCACTGCCTGCCTTCACTGTGCAAACTCCTTCCCTCAGAGGCTCTTTCTCGACTCTCATTCCCTTCTAGTTCTCTACCTTCTTCCCTGAGGTCTCCATCCACCATCCACTCATACTGATTATCTCTGATCCCTCTCTCCCTCTCTCTCAGAGGAGTTACAGAGAGAGAAGAAAGAGAGAGCTGAGAAACCTGTTTGATGTGTCAGTTTGCTGTAAATATTGAAATGTGTGCACAGGGCTTGCTATAAAAAAGAGAGAGAGAGAAAGAGAGAAACACATTTTCCACAATGCTCTGACATTTCTGTTTCAATTCTCATTCCATCCATACTGCTTCCTTAGTGTAATTCTAAATGGGAATGCATGGACTATGTGAGAGATTCTGCTTCGCTGAGCATCTTAAGTAAACAGAAGATTTCAAGAGCCATCTGGCTATCCTGTGCAGCAAACATGAGGGGAAATGATGTCAAAATTGGACTTTTCAGATGGGTGGTATACCAGCAAATTAACAATGCTATTTTAATGCAGATATATCTTTAGGGTGAGGACCTTGTATTCATTTCTGAGCTGCAAAATACACAAAACGAGAACTAAAACCATCTAAATGAATAAAAATCAAGACTGTCTGCTTTAAATGGTGCAATTTTATTGTACTTAAAATACAATCCTCATCTACATCTTAGGGCATAGTTGAACCACAAAACTGTTAGGTTCTAGTTAGGGATTTGTGGGTCTGATGCACAAGCTCTGGCAGCTCTAGTCATGGGAAGTTAAGATCTTGTCATCTGCTCAGCACATTTCCCTGTGAGAGGGATCCTGTGCCCACCAAGGGGAAAAGGGAATGTGAGCCCACATCTGGCCTGGCTGAATTCAAAATCCTCGATATTGGCTTACACCAGCAATGATGGTGGGGACATAGTAACATGCTGCCTGTGAAGTGGCTGAGGCAATGGACCCGCGTTCAATTCTGCAGCCTCTGCGACACCAACAACAATCTCTGGGGGGGGGGGTTGGCCTTACAGGGGATGGGCAGTTATGTTTTAAAATGCCACAAGCTGGTAGCTTCAGCACATAAATCCAAGTCCGCAGCTGAGGAGAGCTACACGGTATTTCAGTCACATTAGGAAGTATCATTGCCACAAAGGGCAACCGGAGGGTACAGGAGGATCCTCGATGTCTCCTGAATAACATGTCCCTTTTTCACTAATTTTCTTTCATAAGCCTCTTCTTCCCTACCCTCTCAGTCTTCATGCTATTTATGGCTAAAACGTCTCCTCTGGTCAAAATGTCTCTCCTTACCATACGGGTTCGTCCTCTCAATGTCCATCCGCTGCTTCTGAGCTTCCAAAAAAACTCGGATGTTGATCCCTTTTGCTACAGAAGCACCACTGAGGAACCGAGGAGGGATTTTAGTGCAGACATCAGGTTCTTCCGTACCAAACCCCAAATCAAGCAGAATCTCCACTGGATCCTTTTCCCAGAGCGCAAGCCATTCAGTGATGCTGTGGTGAAAACATCAGAATTATTTACACCACTGTCTTCGTATCACTTTCCTCTTGCAGTAGCTATCATTTGGTTTTGTTTTTATTAAATAATTCTCTTCCCGTCTCCCCTCTTGTGGAGACTACTGCTTAAGTGAAAGTAGTCATTTTCGGTCACATTGCTAAGAGATAAATACATGTTTGTCCCCCCAGAGGAATTTGGTGGCATTCGATCTAGATAGCTTAGCAAGAAGAACATTAATAAAAGATGTAGGTTCACAGCTCTGCAGGCACACTTCTCTCCAGACACAGTACAGATAAGGCATACTGCAGCTGCCATAAGACCTCACAGCCTTTTACCTTCCAGTAGATTCAAAACCTACTGCAGTTTCAGGTAGGTTTTGGTTTTTTGCTGGTACAAGTGCATTTGAGATCAAACACCTGTTATTAAGAAGGTTATTTTGATCTTGTTAAAATAAATTAGGACATGCCTTTTACAAACTAAGACCTTGACTACATATTCAAAATTGTACTCATATTTGTTGATCCCTAGCTGGAAATACATGGAAATAACTAACCTCTGGGGTGCACCAGTGAGCGAGTGGGAAGAGCTGAGACGCTTGCATCTTGACATAACGGGACTTTCTGAAAACTCTTGCAGGGACCTGGTTGGAAAAAAGCAACAATGAAATGTGTTTACTCATGTGCTCCTCTGGGATGTCATTATGATTTTTTCCTAGAGTAAACATTTGCATTTTGTCTTGGATTATAATGATACATAATAGCAATGCCTTAGAAGAAGAGTCGGCATGAGAGTGTGGCAATACGCTTATTCTCAAGAACAGTATGTTACAGTAGGTGTGAGAATGTAGGTGTGAGGTACCAGTAAATGCTAATTATAAAGGTGGCAGAATGGCTCACTTTTGACAGATGGTGAATCTTTGGGGAACCTTTAGGGAGCACAGTTTCTCTAGCCACCTACTTCAAAAGATATAATTGCTCTTAACATCAAAAGATATAATTGCTCTTAACAAAGTTTTGGAGAGACAAGGCACAATGAGTTGCAGCAGCAGGAGTGGCACCTGAGAACAATACTGTGCTTTGCTTCTCATTGTGTTTGTATCCGCTAATCTGCAGAAAAATAACTCCTCTTCAGAGCCTGCTCACTGCAAAAGGAATATCCTGCAGCATGGTAGTCTTTCTCAATAGGTAAGATGGCATGGTTTTGTTACACCCAGGTTTCACTTTACCTACACATACCTATCAATATCAGTAGTAAATGTATATATACAGTGGAAGCATTGCATTGATATTTTTTTTTATCATCGCAGGTTATCCAGCTCACATCTTAAGCAGGCCTAGAGGGATATGTAGATTTTTGAACTAACACCATTGCTATCAGCTTGAGAAAAGGGGAAAAAGAAAAAGAAACTAAAATTCCTCATTCTGTCAAAAAGAAAAGGAAGAAAAAATAATTTAAAACAGATCTCTGCAGTGTCTGACACCTACCTCCTGTGGCTTTGCACAGTCATTTGTACCATTTCTGGTACTGATAAGGAAACTGCAAATAAGAAGAAAGAAAAAGAATTTATTTTCTTACTTTTTTTCCCCCTTCAAAACAGAAATGTGTCAAACTAGAGAAAAGACCAAAAGACTGTTTGCATTATATAAGGCAACATTTTAGCAGAACAATACCATTGTAGGAAGCTCAGATCACAGTGTGTGTTAGTCATAGGTAAATGCAACACATGACAATAAGAAAGGGAAAATAGGTGCCTTTACATTTCATAAACCAGTAGCAGTACACTCTAAGCACCTGCTATTTACAAGTAAGGACTATGAGTTGGATTCCACTGTCTGTTGCAGAGCCATTGAAGATATACACAGAGCAAATATAATGAAAATCACTTTTAATCACTTTTTAATTAGTAAAAAAATACAATTAAAATATATAATTCTAAATTCTTATTCCAGCACATGCTGGTACAACTTTTTTGTGTATAACAGTTTTTGAAGTGTAATTCACTGAAATCTTTTGACTATTTTTGAATATTGATTTCTCTGGGCTTTGCATCATGCTCTAAATGTGTTTAAGAGAAGTGAGACAATTGCAGGTCACTTGCAAGAGTTTCTGGAGGAGAAAATACTTGTCCAAGAATTGATAACATTGTTTACTGGACTCTAACTGTGCTATACCTATGAGCTGTAAGGTGCATGTTTCATCATTTCATGATGATGAAATGGGAATAAATCAGATGCAAATATGCAGTGCCTGTAGTTGTTGCTTCCCCTCCTAACTGAAATAACACACTTGTAGATCCTCTGAAAGCTGGGGTGCATTTGCCTAGGAGCAACAGAAGATATCCTTCTGCATTCCACAAGATGAATACCTTTTCTCTAGCTTTTAAAGTTTTCTTTTCTATTTAACAAAATTGTGTCAATAAAGAAGGAGAAAACATCCTTTCACATTCTCTACTGGATTATTCTTCCGCTCATAAATTCTAACGTAAGTTCTTTCTGGCTTACTCAGTGCAAGGATATCCATCCAAACTGATAACATAAAGGTTACTGGCAACCTGTAATTTGCTGTGGTAACATAAACGAGACTTTCTAGCAGCAAACTGAGCATAATTTGAATAAGAATCAGCTACTTGTTGTATACCATTTCCTCCTCATGTGCCAACAGAAGCTGTAGATTCACTATAAAAATGCTTAGGAATGTAAAAAATAAGATCTGAAAGTAAGAGTTAACACAATTTTTCCCTAGCAGCACGTAGGCACTCCTCCCTGTAGCAGAACATTATACCACAAACTGGCTGCTGCTGTGATTTCCTCAATATCTTACATTGTCAGGACTGAATGAACACAAGTGCTGCCAAATTAAAAACCTAGCACTGTGAAACACTGGCCAGGGTGTTATGTAAATAATTTAATTATGAGAAACCTCGTGTTTGTAGGTGGTGTAGGAAGTAGCAGGTCACCAAAAAATCAAATAGTCAGAACTCGATAGGTTACAAGTTAGGTAAGAGGCAATAGCTGGTATGGCTGTACTCTCAAACCAGGCAGACACAGGGTCTGACACCTTAACTATCTTTTGTTGTAGGCTAAAGTAAGTTGTATTGTCCTGTATTGCTCTGGGTCAAGAACATGCCGATGTACTGCTACCAAGGCTAAGCCATCCAACCTGTTAAGTAGTAGTAAACTACTCAGGTGTCTGTGTCCATCTTGTGATTTGGACAACCTTTGCACCTTCAGGTAGTGCAACATGGACCATTTCACCTGTGGTTAGAGTCTCCACTTCCTTCTCTAATGAGAAGACTCTCATGAGAAATTCCTCATTAGAGAGCTTGACATTTTGAAATATTAGCGTTTCTTTTCTCCATATTTAAGAGGTCACAGAAATAGTAATGGGGAGGGTACGGTATTTACATTTCCTGATCTGTGTAAGTATTTTGTTCCTGACACAAGAAACACTGAATCTCATTACCAAACTGGAAGATACTTTGGGGGAAATAATGCCCTTTAGAAATCTGTCAGAAAACCTTATGAAAACAAACAAACAAAAAATACTTTGTAAACCAACTGTGGTGCTAATTGGTGCTCTGTTTACTGCACATCTAAGTATATCTTTGCTTATGAATAATATATTTTGCTAAGCAAAATGTGGCCTCTGATACTTGAGGGAAGATAAGGCATTTTAGCCTCAGTAATCTCTGATTAACAGGAGACAAGATAAAATGACATATTGATGAACTGCATCTTCTACTTGTGAACCCATTAAACAAAAAGTCTAGATATGGAAGCACTGATAAATAACATTTTGGGCTTCCAAAAGCACTAAAAATGTGGACATTTTCAGGAATATATGAGGAGCTGTGAGGTGATTTGGGCTCCTTGCTCCTTTCCTAAAAAAAACAATAGTCTCTGAATTCACTACATTCATCAGATCAGGAAAGTAGGTGAGAACAAGTGAGAAGTTCTGCATTCAGGTCAGGCAGAATTTCAGTCATCTGAAACTCTTGTACCATAACATCCAGACTACTGTGCAAAACTGTCCTAGAAACCTCCACTCCTTCAGTAGAAGAAGGAGAGTGGAGAAGGTGAGCCTAAGATTTTTCTCTTGAAGCCCTCATGAGAGAGTCTTCTCATTATGACTCCAAATGGAGGAAAAAATATACAGCTTATGCATGAATATCACATTTTCCCAGTAGCCCCCCACCCTGAGGTCTGTGGTGCTTGATATTTTATTGTTAAGCAGTCCTTACTAGAAATGACGAATGATGTTCTGTCTTACCTGACTGCTCTTGGCCTTGCAGCTTATCCTCACTTGTGGGTAGACTGTAAGACAAAAAAATGTTAAAAAAGACAAAGGAATTAAACGCCCCAAAAGAACGGCTGCTCTTTTCTGAGAAAAGACGAGGTCAGGGAGCCAGTCTGATGGGCAGGCACAGCACAGGGCATGGACGAGCTGAGTGGGCATGGCTGGTAGAAAAAAAGAGCCGTCAGCTCATCTTCTTTCCTGTCTGTGAACATCATCTACTTTCCCCTCAACATACGTCAGCCTCTGTTAAGTGTTGAGATTCAAATCTTGAGTTTATGCTGAAGGCAAAGACCATGAAAACTTAGCATTCTGCATGAGTAAAGTCGGTCACTTCTGAAATTAAATTTTACTAAGAATCTAATTAAATCAGCTTATCCGGGCCATGAGTGAGAAGAATGGAAGCAGAAGCTTTTCTGTGCATGACATAAGAGGCAACTGTATGATAGCTCTCAGATCTGTGTCTGCATGGTGACATGGTAATTATTAATGACACTGGTAATAACAGCCAGCCCTGCAATGCATGAGTTTTTGTCTGACTTGGCCTTACCCTGCTACTGGAAAATGCTGCTACGACTGTTACTTAAGATTACTGCTATTTTTTTGCTCTTCACCATACTTCCAAACATCATTCCTAAGGCTGTGTCTTTTTTCTTTTGCTTCTCTGGCACAACACTGCCTCTAACCAAGTACACTTCAGCTGCATTTGCTTAAGCAGTGAATGCGTGAAATCATACTGAAAAGTTCATGGGAAATACCAGTATTTCAGACTTTATTTTTATCCTGAAGAAGGACAAAAAGTTAAAGAAATCAGAATTTTGGTGAACAAAATACATTCAAGTTTAAATAAGTTCAAGGTTAAACTATATTTCCTCATATTAGTACATTACCTCACGGAGCTTTAGGTATGTGTAACCACAGTTTGTGCCATAAATCATGGTTGTGCAGCAGGCTACACCTCTCTTGGGGTACACAGCATTGTGAAATTCCCACGATGTAGCGGATAGCTTGATCAGAAAGCTATCCAGACACATGATGGGAAACACAATCCTTTGAAGAATATCCTGGAAATGAACAGAGCACGGAGATACATTTCTCATGAAGCACTGGGTCATAAGCAAGACATGTCATTTCAGACTGAATACTTGTGAAAGAATATCAACAAAATAAAAAGCTCATTCTTTGGCTGAAACCAGATAAAGCAAAATATTCTGTTCTGAATTTTCAGGGGTCACAATTTTCCTACTGGAAACTTCAATATTGCAGAACTTATTTTCCTATCAGAGAAATCAGGCAACAAATAATTAAGTAATAATGTGACCCAAACTTAAAAAAAACAAGATTTCAACAAGTAATGAATATTTTCTTCTATACAGTCTTCTAAAAATAAAAGTAGAGCTCTTAGGTAAAGTATTGTCAGATGAGTTTATAACAACTAACCACCCTATTGTACGGCTTCATTTTTGGTGAATCCTGGAATGCACGAGAAATATTGGGAGAAGGGTCTAGTAATTTTCTTTAGTAATCTGAGGGCTTTTTTTAACCAAATTTGGAAAACAAAATAAAATCCTGTATTGTTCATTTGCCTCTGTTATCTGCCAGTCATCCATGTTCTGGAAGTATCTAGCAGTCCTAATGAAAATGGAAAACTAGCTTTTCTGATTCTGCATGAATGCATCCTGATGCAGTTCCTGCATAGCTTGAAATGGGGGAGACAGTCCACGCTTGTGTGGAGGGAGGATTACCTCCTCCTTTTTACCAAGCATGCAAGAAGCCTCCAGTGGAGCCAGGAACAGATCCCAGCTCTCCTGCCTTTCTGTTCAGGTTTTCAACCCAAAGGTAAGCAAAGATGGCTCAGAAGTATTTAACTCATTGCTGACAAATGCTACAGGCAGGCTTCTTTCCCCACAGGTTCAACCAAAGCCACTGAGACCATCAGTTTAAGGAGCACCCTTGCTCTCCATGACAGAGGAGGGAGGGAAGTGCTGATCTGGAACATGGTTCAGTCACACAGAACGTAAAGCAGGAGGTGGTTTCATTGCATTATCACCTTCTGGATTCAATGGTGCAACTCTCATTAACACAGTGAAAAGACATGGAAAGACTGCAGCAATCAGAAGTCTTTACACTCAAGTCTTTGGAGATCTAATTTTGATGTGTAGAATACAGTATATATGGATTTTCAAGGTTACTCTGATTTTTGTTAAACTACAGAGCAACAGAGCTGTTTTAAGGCTGTCAACCTCTGCCTAGCTGTAACCCTGAAAGCTCATTAGTGGTGCACTGAAGATTAAGATCTCTCAGTAAGCCAGCATGTTCTCTCCAAAGCAGTCTTTTAGGTTCCCTTTATGGTCAATACAAAGAGTAAGGCCCCTCCACGGCAGTTCACCTGCATAAGGAGGAAGAGACAAGGAGCTGTTTTGGAGGTCCTTTTCTCCACTGATGAAAGAAGCAGCCTAGCCTTGGACTAAAAAAAGAGCTCTGAGATGGCTAGTGAGATGATCCCACATGTTAGGTGATGTACCCGGACAAGTGGCATATTCACCCAGGCAGAAGTGAGAACAGTAGAACAAATATGATGTTTTGATGAAAACAAGATAAGATTTTGCAATACATGGTGATTTTTCCCCATCCAGCGAAGAGAAAGGAGGTAAACTACAACCACAAGTGTTACACTGAGTATCTGGTACTTACAAACAGTCCTGGGGAAACAATAGATTTGTGCATATTTAACATTTCAATAGGAAATACAAACAAGTGCACAGATTCCACCAGAACCTCTGTGGGCAAGCACAGAAGATTGAGAATAAAGATGAAGATGGAGTTAGTGACTAAGAGCAAAGAGCGAATGCTTGTCACCAGTACAAGCACACCAGAACAGAAAAAGAACCCTGACATTGTCCTCAGTCACCACGGGATGCTGAGAATCTGCAGAATCCTTTTTTCCAGTCTCACCAAGAAGTGGCATAGAAAAAGGATGGTCTACCACTTTTAACAGTGGAGATTCTTCATCTAGGTAAGTCTATGATGCTCTGCTGCACCTTCCCTTGTTCATCTCAAAGCTATGGCTGATCTATTGGTCTGGATCTGATGTCATCTCACAAAGCAAGTCTGAAAACTAAAGAAAAAGATCCCCTGCACTTATGTATCGTAAAGTATCAGCAGTGGATTTAGAGCTTATCAGTCAATAGAGAGTTCTATTGTTGCTCATATGATGGGATGTTATTTTTTGAGACTGAATCCCTAGGCTGGTACTCTGGAAACATGGGTTCCTTCTTGAATGGGCAAGTCTCCTCTTTCTTTTGCACCTCATTTTCCTGTGTGCATTGCAAATATAATAATATTGCGTCTTTCCAATTGTATCCATTTGAATTGTAAGATTTTTGGCCAACAGGACCTTGTACCCTGATCAGTATAACGTGCTGTTTTTCTTCTTTTCAGTACCACTGTAACAGAAATTTTAAAGTCCTCTGCAATGACTAGGGCTGGGACATCTTGTTCCCTATCAATTCCTATATCTTTCAGAAATTAACCTTTTCCCACACGTTAGATGCATTTGCAACAAAAAGTGAGCTTGGTATGATGCCACTGACATAGCTATCCAGCTGCTACCCCTCAGACTGTGAAAACTGCTCCAGCAAACCAGTAAGGCAATGTTCTCACAGCCATCAATGCAATTATTGATCACATCAAGGTGGGATTGCTCCTGAGATGGTGAGAAGGGATGGGGAGAAGAGGGTGCATACGATGAGAGATATAAAACAGGCTTGTGTCAAAGACATTCAGAAAGAAAATGGATTAAGTCTCACAAGAGCAGCTTTTAAGTAGTTCAGTATCAGTGGACATGGCATTGAAAGGGAACACCTATTAAATGCTGTTTTATTTTGTGAATTTCTTAGGCCTTTTGTCTGACCCTGAGGGTGTTGGTTCAAGGAAGGCACAGCTCAGCAGCCACTGAAGAGATGTCTCTGCTTAGCTTTGCTGAGATGCTTGATCTGCATCACCTGGGACAATGCCACCACTTCCTGAGCAAAATGCCCATCCACCAAGGTGAATTCCAACTAAGAGAAGTGGTTTTATGACTCTCTTGGCTTGAAAATCCAAAGGAGCAATGTCTAGGTCTGCCATAGTCACATACAACAGCCCAGATATGACACCAGAGACAAAAAATTTTGCAAAGCCAACAACCAGTGATCGGAGTGGGAAAAAAATTGCTTTCCTGTCACTTTTGTGAATGTTCTTGGGACAAATAAACCAGGATACTCGACATTCACTTCAATTTTTAGCTGTAGTTAGTCATTTGTCATTGGGTTGGTACACCCACTGATTTCTTTTCTATTATTACCTTTTAGGAGACCATAAGACTAACAAAAAGCCATGAGTGAAAGACTGAAAGAATGGACTAGCAATCTCCTTTGTGCAGATGGTGGGATATACAGCACGAACTGTGTTTCCAAGTCCTTTGGCAGAGGAAGTTGAGAGTCTCATCTATTTGCTGTGGCCTCTCAAAGTCCTTGCAGTTGGAGCATTGCAGTTACACAAGAATGGTAAGAAAATATCTGTCACTGCATTTGGTCAAAGAAAAAAACTGCAAGGAAATGGAGCCTCCCATCTGTCAGAGAAGTTGCCAGGAGAAATGCCTGTGCAGCAGAAAGAGGTCAAAGAAAGGACAGTAGCGTTTTGGGGGAGTAAAGGGGGAGAGTGAGGTGGAAGGACCATTTTTTCATATTAGGATGACTCACAGCAGAGGAGATGCAGTGACACCTTCTTAGGATTAGAAGTCAAAGTTTAGAGCTAGCCTAATTGAAATTAGCTCATTTCCTAGCTGAGTAATCCACCAGCCTGGTTCTCCATTGCCTAACAACTTGCATAGCCATTTACAGCAGGGCACAATGAGGGTAAGATGCTACAATGGGACTGAACTGTAAATGACACAACATGAAGGGCAATAAAGAGTTTGGCCCCAGATGTGGGAAGTACAGAGGTAACTTCCATTACATTTAATTAGTGCTATCACCATTAATTTCCTGTGCATAGACAGCAGAAGACATCCTTTTGATTTCAAATTAATTAACACATAATGATTAATCTGATAGGGTACATCTTTTCAGACAAGAGTGTCCTCTTGATCACAGTTTGGGTGCCAGCACCACTCATCATCTGTGTGTTTTAATTTCTAACTGCTCTCCAGTAGCAAATTTAGCTCTGCAAATCTGTTGATGGAATGAATGACTGGCTGGTTTCCATGTTCTGTATGTTTTGTTCATTTGATAACACACTGAGAACATCTTGGAAATCTCTCTTCCTCCCCCCTCCCCGCCCTTCCCCTCCTCTCCCAACGAGGTTTCAAGGTAGAAATTGAGGACTCTGCATCAGTGAGAAATTTATACCAGATCTTTACTACAGAATGCAAGAAATGAAAAGTTTCTTAAAATTGAAAAACGCATAAACAGTTTATGGCAGGTTCCCAGACAGATTTGTCTCACTTCGGTTGCCAGCATTTAACAGAACCACTCTCCTTGCCACCAACTACAGTAAAGTGTGTTTGTTTCACTGAAACAGGATCTTGAACTTCATCAGCTTCATACCATATTCCTCACACTGTATGATACCCACTGGATAGAGCTGTTAATATTACTCTTCCCTTTCCATTTGTCAAGTGATTACTCAATCACACTTGGTTAATATTTATCCACTTTCTTTACATGTTTATGAATGCAAACATCTCCATATCCAGGTGCACCAATACTTGAGTAGACAGCACACAGTTAATTTTAATATTGAGAAATATGCAACTAAACTTGTAGTTATACGGATATGAATTAGGAGGTAGCAGCAAGTCTCAGATAGTTTGACTTAAGAAGGCCGTTAAGTTCCCAAGACATTCGAATTCCATACAGAAAAATATTTGAGCATATTTATGGTGACCAGGCTGTTTTGACATGACAGCAGAACACTAAGTATGTTTTTGCAATACAGAATGGAGAAAAAAAAATTGCTTTTTTCAGATCCCATAATTAGGATGAGAAGATTTTCTATTATCAGCCCTATGAACTCATATATATATATATATAGTTTCTGAATCAATCACTGCATTTAGGTAACCATTAAAAAAAGAAAAGAATGCAAGAAAAACAACAAAGAAGATCCTTCATACTATTACTTCAGAGTCATTTGTGTGACACAGTTGTGTTTGGCATTCTGGCTTAGCTACTCTTTTTATGGCAGCTCCATCAGGGAGAAAGCTCCTGGTATCTATCTACCCTTCTCTGCTCCAGTAAACAAGAAGAAAGATGCAGCTAGCACAATGCCCTCAAGCAGGAACAATCATAGTTTCTGGTCTGTAATATTCGTTCTTTTCAGTTGCCATTTACTGGGACAAACCACTGCTTGAAGACTGAGGACTCTTGTTTTCTCTCTGCCTTACTAGAAACAAAAGGAGATGACAAAAACCTTTTCAGTCTTCAATTTTAGTCCCTGACTTTGGGCAGCTAAATGGAGTTGAGGTCCCCTTTCCCTGCCCATCAACCTGCGAGTGGTTAAGGACACTGAAATCCTAGCTACTGTAGGAAGACACTCATTTATTTTGTCTCTTCAGCATGCCTGCTATTTGCATTGAAAGTAATAAAGGACACTCGGTTTGATATTCAAAGCACCCCTGGAACATCCATGTGAAAACTCACAAGTGAAGTGACTCCAGGGAATGAAGCTTTTCTGGAAGCACGCCAGGTGGTGAAAGCTTGTAATAACACTTCAAGCCTTCTCATATGTTGGTAAATATAAATTTGGGCAGGTTTCTGTCTCTGTGAAGCCTTTTGTAAAATTCCTGCTCAGAGACCACAATATCAGTTTGTCCTGCTCTTTTCAAAGTAGAAGTCCTAGGGTTGGTTGAGACAATCAGTGTTGCTCACTGTGAATAACCAAAATGGAAGCTGATGGTATCATCATGCTGTGTTTTAATCACTACATGAGCTCCCTCTTAATTGAGAAGAAACGTAACTGATAATGCTAAGTAACAATAGGCTAAAGATGTTTCCATTTGAAACAGCATAATACCAGGCTGAAAAGGGAGTGAAAGAGTTGTATTTTAAGCCTCCCAGATACATAAGGGAAAGTGCATAAATCCAGTGCACAGGTTGTCACAAGCAAGGAAATAAAACAACAACAGTGAAAACAGTAACAACAACAATAATTTTGAGATATGCTCAGTTTGAGCATGGTCTTTTTGCTGAAAAACATCCCCTGGCTGGTCAAGAGACAGTCTATGAAGCTATGAAAAAATCAAAGCTCTTTAAATCTGGAATTAAGCTCTTTTAAGTGGAATTAAAACCAGAAATAATAATAATAAAAAAATAGATTATTGTTTCTCACATTATATCACACAGATCAGAAGAGAAAAAAAAGGCTTTCTAAAATTTTTAACATCTACAATGAAAAACAACTGATAAGGTCCAACCTGTATGGCTTGATCCAGCTGGTAATATAATGGAATAGTTGCAGGCTGGTGCGTCTGTGCCTCTGCTCTGTGACAGACCCAAAGTCTGAAAGACTGGAGGACAAGAACTGGTGTTCTTGGCTCAGCTTTCCACCCCCATTATTTTTTTTTTTCCAAAGGTACCGGGAAAGGCAAAGAAAGGCTGTTTGCCAAGAAGTGGTGTTTAAGTTGACAGTTCAGAGGGATGGTTATTTGCTTAGCCTCTGGGCAAAGGGAAAGCAGAAATCAGGACTAGTCTAGTTTTTAACAATGAGAATGCTAGAAAACGACAGGATGGGATAGAGAGGGTGGAGGAGTGATGGCAGCGATAATTGAAACAGGGAAAAAATAAAGGAAAAAAAAAAAGCCAGAAGTTGCTTTGGTTGCTTCCATTTCCAAGAAATATCTTGCTGTCCCTTTAACTCCGTATGCTTCTTTGGCACATGTACCAGGGGAAGGATTACACTTTACTAAGGAAGTAATGCAAACTTGTCTTCATTTGGTTACCATGGATATGGCACTATGTGAGACAAAGCCTCCCATTTGCATTGCAAACAACCAGGAGCAGTGAAGGACACCCAACTTGATATTCTGGCCACAGTGTGTCCCAGGTTCTTCCTCGTGACTGATCACAAGTAAAACAACCACCAGCTTTGGGTCTGCGCTTGGTACCAAGAGAACAAGGGTAAGGGATGTTGCATTTCAGATGAAGAAGGAAGAGGCAGAATCATGCACATCTGCAGGACAAATGGCATTTCTTGTGCTACCTAGTGTGAAATAGCTAACAGATAAGTATGGCGATCATTTAGCTTTCCAGCTTTTTCCCCCTGGGATACTAGATCTGAATCAGTATGTTGGTAATCTGGAATAAATTATTTCCACAAACACTGGAATGGAATAGGAAGCGGCTAAATCTTATGATTGCTGGGCTTTTATGCAACAGTTTTTATCTAGCTGAGTGTCCTCTTCATTGTGCAGAAGTACTATATAAAGTGCCTTAATTTTATACAAAATCCAGTTAAATGAGCAAGATGAACAGTACCCTAAGCAGACCTAGTGGGAACAAGCACAGTACAGTTAATAGCGAAGAGGGAAATTGTCTTGTTTCCCTAAAACAAATTGCAGATGATTGTTTGTCTATTAGATTGCTAGACTGTCAGTAATTCTTTTTTATTGTTTTAAGCTCTGCCAGATATATAGTCACACATCATTTTTGTTTCAACTGACATGGAATACAAATGGTATGACCCTGCTCCTATGGATAGAAATGGCCAAATTGCCATCGGTTTGAGTGAAAAAAGAATTGGATCCACATAGTTAGCCCACATCTATAAATCAGGGGTTTTCTTTCCAAGGGATCTTGGGCACTGATTAACCAGAACAGTAGATCAGACACTTGGCAAAAACATTGTTTCCTCCCTTAGCACTGGACTAGGCCCATACCTGATGGGGCCAGGGCAATTACATAATTCCAGGATACTCTTCTTGTCTCCCCACTTCAGGACAGTGCCCCACAGCTGGTGGCAGGGCACCAGCACCATCTAAGTAGCTTTCCTTTGATAGGGAAGGTGCAGCCAGATCTCCCTCTGTCCTTACACCACCGTTCTCTGTGGGTACAGGGGGATAATTAGGACCACAGCCCTTCCATTGCCCACCAAAGTGTCCACGAAATAGTAGCTTTGCACCGGTACAATCCCACTCACATCAGTGGATTTGTTTCCAACTGGTGTCTGCGAGTGAGAGAAGCGTCAGCCCCAGATGTGTTTACCTTTTCCCTTTCTTCTAAAGCAAGCTGCTTGCGCCATGCCTAGCCCTGAACGTGTTTTCTAACACTGTGCTCATGGGGTGCTCAAGCCCACTACGGTCGTGTCCCTGAGCAAACACCGTGAGCAAAGAACAGGGAGCTTTGCAAAAGGTTAAGTTACTTCTTTGCTCTGCTGTCCCACCTCAGCACATTCCTTGAACTCAGACCCCGTAGCGGCGCAGTAATATACACCCTTGAGACTAGTTTTAGAGGCACACAGCAACATCAGCAGACCAAGGTCTTCACATACCCTGAGGATTATTTCAGGCATTTCCAGTAGCTCTAATGCTAAGTTAACTACCGATGGGACAGAATCTGCCAGGTCCTTCAGTGAACGTGCTGCTGGGGAGAGGGACAGGGAAGGGGCCAAGTGTTAAACAAAGAATACTGCCCCAGCCTCTTGGTGCTTGTGTAAGCACCACTGAACTTTATACACATGTGCTTCAGTCTTTTCCTACCCTCTCAGAGTGCCCGGCAATGAAATACAGCCCCGGGTCTACTCTTTCCTCCTCCCTCTCTGCACCAGCACACAAAGCAGGTCAAGAAGGGAGAGGGAGGACGGTGGGACTTGAAATGGGAGCAAATACCTGGATGGACAGCTCTCTCCGCATGCCTCCAACAGCTCTCCAGGGCTTCCCAGTCCTCAGTCTCCCCTTGCAGTGGTGCAGAGTGGGGGCGCATCGCCCATGGGCTGCTCTTAGTGCTCTTTCAGATGCACCCTGCAGCAGCAACAGGGAAGTGTAGAAAATGCCGGTCCCAGCCTGTCTTGTCAGACCAAAGCAAACATAAATCCTGACCATACGTAGGTCTCCTCAAAAACTGAACTCAGCATTTAGCTTACTTTTAGACCCATCCTCCTGCCCTGTAGGATCCTTTCCTTCCTCTGCAACAAAATTGATTAGGAATCAGTTTTCTTGGCATTTCTTCAAACATTAGTACACCGGCCAGTAAAGATGTAGTGGGGCAGGCAGGATGGTAAGTCTCTTAAATGACAAAATGCCTTGGAGTGAATAATCTATGAAAAGCACTGTTTTCTTTAATGTCTGAAAATAAGTTTGGGCTCAGTCCTCCAACCAATAGGTCTGTTCCCTCTGTGTGTTCAGTCCTCTGTTTACTTTAGTAAAAACCATTTTGTTGCTTTAATTCTATTAATCCTGCACAACCACAGGAGGGATGGGAAAAACAACATTCCCTTCCTCCTTACATCAGCCTGACCTCAAATTCTATATGGTAATGCTGAATCTATAAATGGTAGATATCCTGCTCTTTCCACTGGTTTCAAGGGAGTAACAGAGAGATATTCCGGAAGAGGTAAATGGCCTGCTATTTTTATTTTTAGCATTGTCAGAGCCAGGAATAACTCACCCTTACTCTTACGGACAAGGCTAAATTTGCACAACTGCAGTTTAGAACATTTTTTTCTTCTTCTCGATAAAACTAGGACCTTTAAGTCACAAAGGATACAGCAATAGTTAAGTATATTGTCCCTTGCAATGTCATTCTTACAGGGCTCATTTCAAAGTATAGCAACTGTGCAAACTATTTTTACATTTGTTGCTACTTATAGCAATACAGTTCAAGTGGAATCTGGTTCTCACCAACCTTTATAACCCTACCCCACCCTTACATATGAGCTCAGCCTTCTTATTTGATGATAACAGTTCAAAAAGCCAGTATGGGATGGGGATGCATTTCACTAATATCTCAGTAACATCCTAACACAGAGAAGCAAACACTGATTCTGCTTGCTTGCAGATAGTCATACCTGATTTTGCCATGATTTTGGAACAGATTCGGACAGCTTTAGGTCAGTTCACAGGCAGCCTGGCTGACTTCAGTCAGAAGCCAGCATGCTTGCTATGTGTCAGCAAGTAAGGAAAGAAATCAGATGAGGCTGACGTCCTATCTTGGGTTAGAGATACTATATGTTAAACAGAATTGCTCTGACAAGTGTTTAACCATAAATACTCCTTTCTTTCTCTCTTCAGTACAAAGTTTCGACTGACTTTTCTTTCATATGGAAGTAGACAGGTTTAGCCCAAAATTACTCCCGATTGTGACTGAGAGTCACTTCAGGTCTAGTTCTAGGACTACAAAAGTCAACTGAAAAATACCCACTGAGAATTTAGTTCAGGGTTCATCCACACTAGACTCTGCTAGCCATCACAAACATTAATCTCCCCCATTTGTGAAGTGGCACAGGGAACCCTGAGGGCAAACATTTTACTTTTCTGTGTTGATAAGTGTATGCTTTGCATACCAGGGGTGGGTGGCAGGGAGGACTGTAAGTATATGTAATCTTTTGTGTTGTAGGCCAGATTTTATGTCCCTTAGTCAGAGATGTCATTTAAACAACTGCTAATCCTATCTCTATTTCTGAGAAAACAAAGTGTATAGCTGATAAATCAATAACTTAATCTGACTTTATATGGACCAATAAAACTACATGGCTCACTATCTTAGGTAGTGTTATCATCAGACACAAAATTTAATTACATGGTGACATAAGCTTCAAGCTTTAGTCGCTGGTAATGGCATTGTCCCATGCACATGGAATAATATAGTACGAGACACAATCGTGCTGTGTTAGACACACTTTCCCTCTCTATTAGATGCGTTTGCATGCAGTGGAACAGCAGAAAAGGAATTTTGTCCTCCAAAGGTACTCCCCTTGGCATCACCCTTCTGCCAGCAGTGCTTGTCCAGGGTAGGCTGACAGTACAAATGCAGCTTCAATCAAGAATAAGGGAAAGTAAACAAGGCTTACCTGGGCCAGCACAGGTACTGCAGAGCATGCTCCTTCAGAAACCAGAGGAGGGACAGGTGAGAGTCTCCAGCAGGTCTCCCATCTCAGCCTAGCTGTGAAAATCTCTTGCAGCTTTCCCATGCCTAAAGGAGAGAGGACAAATATTTGCCTAACCTGGGCTGACATTTTCATAATCCCCACCCATTCACACCAAAAAGAAACCTATTTTTCAAATACATTTTGTCTACTCTGTGTCACATAAGTGTTTTCAAGAACAGACATGTTCAGGAAGTTTTGTACTACTGAGTTTTTTCTTAAAGTGGTGCAGGAAGTTGATGTGGCACAGATTTTAGGGCCAGTGAGACCTGTTGTGAGGGCTGCTGCCCTGTCAATGCCACAAGCCAACCTCTCTGTGCACAGAGTCACATGTGAATGCAACACGCTCTGGGCAACACTGCGGGGTGAGGCAGACACAGGCTGGAAGAGGTCCCAATGACGTCCAAACTGGACTGCCTTAATGTGGTCAGTCCACACCATCTTCTACAGGTGTGTAGGCCCAGATGTCCACAAGAAGGCAGCCTGCCCAATTGTTATTCAGGTGCCCAGGGGTGGCGGTGACCGCAGAGTTCATCAGAACAATAAAAATTCCTGGTGCCTTCACAACTCATGCAAATGGCACAAAGCACTCTCAAACATCAATCCCAAGAACAAACAAGACTTTTAAAACAAACAGGTGAGCTAACAAAAACAAACTCAGCACTTGAAAACTAATGAAAATAACACCACAGCCAAAGCCTACAAAGCTGCTCTCATCAGACTTGAAAAAAATAAATAAACAGCCTGACAAACAACAAATCCAACCTTGTAAAGCTACTCTCAGCAGCACAATATTCCCAAACATGCAACTGCTGCAGGGTGTGCCATTTCAGCCAGGGGCAAGGACACTTTCAATAGCCCCAGTACACCAGAGATATTGAGCAGACCAGCTAGCATGGATATCATCTGGGGCAAATCTCATATTCCTAGCTGGCTCAGCCTCTGACTTTCACTAAGTATTTTGGGCAAGTAATTTGACTTTGACTTCTCTGTCTCTACACTGCACCACTTAAGGATTCTAGCAACCTGGCACATGTATAATATTAAGGTATGCATACCACTTTACACATTAATATTATATATTCCCTATGGCCATCAAAAGTCAGTTCTCACTGGGGATGAAACATCTCCTCTGCAAGTACATGCTGCAAACTTGGAAAGCAACACCTGTGAGGGAAAGGATGCCCTCGAGCAGCCCTTTGACCAGGAGTCCTGACCAGAAAAGTCTTCATAATGTCTCCCTCCATGTGTATTGAAAGCTCAAAGTTCATACTGGATGGCCTTCATGAAATAACCAGATCATGAAACTGTAGTCAAGTAGGTTAACTAAACCACTACTGAGACTAGAAAAAACAAGATCAAGGAAAAACCTAGGAATCGAATCTGGGTCTTTGTAAGAGCTCCTGGAGGGGAGCTACTTATCATCCGTGAATACACAGAAATAACACATGATTTCATTAAGTGTAATTTATCCTTCCCCCTTTCTTCCTCCCAGTCTTCTACACTTCTTGGCTTCCCACCTCGTCAGTGAGGAAGTCCAAAATACAAATTACTGGTTTCACTTCAGTTGATTTGCTATCCCTCCTCACTCGTGCTTGAGGATAGATGTACAAAACTGGAAATAATGTAAGCACAACAGAGCTGCACTCAGCTCCATCAAACTCTTGGTGTACAGCGCTAACTAGTTACCCCTATTGCATGGCATTTTACCAGAGAGAAAGAAGTTTAACATCACTAGCTGATATTGCTGCAAGATGCAGCAAGATGCCCAGCAGAGCCTGCAGGGGCGTCTCTAAACACAAAGTTGTGTTGCATGACGTTTGTATAGCAAACTCACCCTCACAAAATTATGCTATTTGCCCCAGCGAAATCCCAGCCTCTTTAAGAGGGAAAACGTCACTCAGCCTGGATTAGTAATTTATCTGCATGTGTCCTCCCTTTATTTTTAGAGCACTCGGTGGACCATTGTACTAAAGAGGTGAAGTGAGAAAAATCAAAGAGGCCAACAGAAATAAACCAGCTTCTTTTCCACAGCTTTTTAATCAAGTCAGACGCTGTATACCGATGTCTTTGTGACAGCCAGTATGACGTAATTTATCATTACCATGAACACAATTTATTGAACATACAAAAAAATCCTATCATGATGATTTTCATCAGGACTCAGAAACTGGGTTTCAAAGACAACGTCTCACCCTCCAGTATGTACTCTCAGTTTTCTCTCTAAACTTTCCCCATACACAAAATCCTTTAATTTTGTTTAGATTTCTGATCTTTCCACCATTCTTATTTAATATTTTCTGCCTTTTTCCCAAAAAGTACCAATTGAAATTTTACAAACCCTTTCAAACCCATTAAATGTTTCTATGTTAGTAATATCAAACCAACTAATTTTATTTTTATAATTTAATTTGAAAAAATGTATTTTAATAAACAGAAAACCCCTTTGGACTGGAAAGAAAAAAAAATCTTGTGATGAAAATGCTATAATGGCACATTTTGAACAAGTCCAGAAGAAAGGCTATCCTAAACAGTTTCAGGTCAAGAGTGGGTCAAGATGAACTATTTCTATAAACAGTTCTTATTTTGGCAGGTCAACATTTTTAATGAGGAAAATGTCAAAAAAGTATTCTAGCCACCTTTATCACTAATTCCTTTCCCTGCTCCTCCCTCAATCTCAAATTACTTTGAGGAGAGCCATGTCCTGTTAAAAGACATGTCTGTCTTTCAGGAACAAATGTTGTAGGTTTCTGAGAGATGCAATGTGATGAATATGACTGCCAGGCAGTGCTAACCTGCTCCTTAGGTTTGCAGGGAAATGTTCTGCATTTGGCGGGAAACCGCAGCACGTTCACGTCCTTCTCTCCATGTAGTCTTTCACTTTCTGTAAAGAAAGCCTTGGCTGGGACTTCAGAGAGGATATACTTTGTTGTGGCCCCCTAGTAGAGGAGGAAAGGCACATACTTGTCACCTAACCTCCATACAAGCCACAAGAGGGGACTATCCCAAAGACCAGGTACTAAAATATTACTCATTCATTACCGGGCCAATTCAGTCTTGCCCACTGCAAAGCTTGGGGGATTGCACTGACAAATCAGTAGACAGAGATTTGAAATTTTTTTATATTTTCAGTAGACAGAGTGGATTTGCACAAACACCCCAATGGCCAAATTTCCCTCCTTATCTCAGTGTGACCCCACTGAATCCAGAGAAACTGGACAGAGTTTAGGCTTGGAAGCAGTAAAGTGTGTGCTTAGAATAAAGCACAGCTTCCACTATTTTGCTGATAAAGACAGACTTAATGCTTGAAATGAAGCAAGCTGTATTTAGCCCTTCAGTGGTAGATTTTCTGTCAACTCTTCTGTAATACTATTTTAAATTTTCCTTTCCCATCTTCTGTAAAAAACCAACCAACCAAACAAAATCAAATAGTTCAGCTTCTTCCTCAGAGATTTAAAGCCACAGATGCCTTCTGTACAAATAAAACCTAAAAGTTTGGTTGATGACCTGTGACACTGAAGTAAAACTATTCCTCTCAGAACCTATTTCCAGAATACTAGGCAAAAAAAGAGAACATTTCTCAACAGGACAGTCATTAAGAAAGAGCTATTTGCATGTGTGCATGTGTCTGCCTTTCTATGGGTGCATACGGGGAGTGTACAAAATTAGAAGAAAGTGCTGAAAGTATTTTTTTCCAGCATCCTCTGTGAAGCTAGCCAGAAACATGACAAAGAACAAATCTGGATGGGGAAACAACTAATATGTGTTCTCTTGCAACTCACGGCACAAAGAGGTCATTCTGGGCTCTTGCCATGTCTTTTCTGCCCCCTTTTTGTCACACGGGAGACTCCAAGTCAGAGTGCTAAAGACAATTTGGGAAAACAGCATATAAATGACAGGGCCTGCCCTGTCCTGTGACTGCATGATCCCTAGAGACGTCTGGTTGGAAAGTTTATGAAGAAATTTCTTTCCCCAGTGAAAAATGGGGTTGTGTTGAAATTAAGATTCTTATGAGAATGAAGCTTTCACAAGCTAGGATTTTTTTTTTCATGTGGGTTTTTTTAAATCGTTTTTAAACAAACACGTTTAGAAGGACACTCCTGTGTTTTCACATCCCATTTTCCCACTCTACTACTGTGTTACAACTGGCAAACATTGCTCAGCAACTACAAAAAGTGGGTAAAAACACCCTTTTTTTCTTGATTACCTTCAGATATTTGTCAATAACAAAAGTGTGTGGACATTGGCATAGAAAATAGTAAGCTGGTGTCTAGGAAATTGTACTGTGACTTTAGATAACATTTTCAAAACTGACATAATCTAGGAAATCTATATGGCCATAATTTTCTATTTCTCCATGCCTGCATACGGATTAATACCACTGTCTGTGCAAAGTTTGTTGGTTATCATTCACTAAGTGCTCTTTATAGGAGGAGATAGAAAAGGAGATAGAAAATTACATACACTGAGAAAGCAGGGTAACAGCATTTGGACACAAATGTTTATGAAAAGACCTGGATAATACTTTATTAATTAAACAGACGTGCAAATTTCCACCAGCAGAGGTCATTTTCACTCTAGAATGAGTTAGGGAGCTCATAAAAAGCCCTGTCTTTTTATCTAAGGGAATCTCTTAAAAAACAGTCCCACTTCCTGGGGTGTTCTTCAAAGCAAGTAATCTGGGGTGGGATATAAAGAATGTTAAAAATCTTAAGCAAATGCTCTTAATTTGATCAAACAAATTCAGTCTGTGCTGTGAAATATCAACAAAACTCCTGCTTTCACATTTCTTGTGCATATGGGATTGGTCAGTTTAAGCAACCCTGATGGCCTAAATGTTTTTCCTGAGCAATTATATTTGTCTGGGAAAAACTTGCCTATGCAACACTAAAACTTCATATAAATCTCAGTAAAAATGCAGTGGGAAAATGGGAGCCATCTGTTTTCTCCCTTTTCTTGTGTCTACCAGCATCATCTGTGACTCCCTTCCCAGAAGGCCAAATCCCACCCTCACATAAACTGCCTCGGTTGCACGGCTGTCATTGAGGGGTATCTCCGACAAACGGACTGTGTTCACAAGGGTATACACATGCATACCATTCACTTGAAGATCAAACTATGAACTAAAACATACTGACATTTGAGTTTTAGGAAGGGGGTATATTTTAGGTTCTTAGCTTTAGCAAAGGTAAGAGCTGTTATATAGAAAAGGAATCTGGGATTAAAAAAAGAAGAAAAAAAAAGTTAAAAATTAAGAAATATCTGTTAAGCACAGCTATGGCATGAACCTGAGAAAGCATTAAACTGTTGTACTGTAACAAATTAAAAATAGAAACAAAGGGAAATGGGAAATTTGTTAAAATGTGCAATTGTCCAAAATGAACATTGAGAGTAACACAATGATTCAGACAATGAGTAGACGTGTGTGAGAGGAGAGTTGGTAGTAACTAACTGTCACACAATCATATTGGGAAACACACCTATGCTAGATTCCACGGAGTTTATCTTTTTGGTTGTCTTATGGGTGACAAGATGCTTGAAATAATATTTCCCTCTACATTGTCTCACTGCCATTAAAACACCTGTGCTCACTGGCCAAACACCTCTCTACTATTTAAATTTTTTCTTTACTGAAATTACAAGTTTCCACTATGGAGATACTGTGCTATCTCTGAAGAAACACAGTACAAACCCAGTATTGTTTAGCATTCCCACATAGCTTATCATCTGTAACATCACATGAGTTTTTCCCCACCCCAACAGGGGTGAGGATGCCACTGCACTAGACACTGTGTAAATGCTATAAGCATGTAGTATCTTCTAAATGATGTATAGAAATAATTTTTAAATTGTTACAATGCAAGGAACATATTTTATAGTTCATTTGGCGTTCTAGAACATTCTTCTAGCAAGTTACTTTAATTTCTTGAACCGACAGATCAGTTGTCCCTGTCTTTCACACTCAGCATTTTGGTGAACTTCCTACCCCAAAACTTACTGTGGGACTAGATGATGCATGTGAAACTGTGGAGAACCTTGTTTTGAGAAGGCCAATATATATTGACTTGTTATAAAGCAGTCCAGGATAGACAGTCAGTTCCAAATTGGACTGTGGACAGGCTGGTATCTTGCACAATAACACGCTTAGCAAAGATGGCTTGAGTTTGATCCAAAGCACCTGAAAGACAATGGGAATTAGGCTCAGTGACAAAGGCAGTGAGAGACAGGGTTTGTTTATAAATGGCATGAAGATTGTTATTGGGGGCAACAGGAAAGAGGGAGGAAAGGATATGAAATATTCCTTCTAAGTCTGAAAACACTGCTCGGCAATGACTATATAGGAATTAATGCTTGGCAAAGAAATAATATCCCTATTTCTCCCTGTTTTACACCAAGGACCGAAAGGGGAGTTGAAGGAGATTAATTACTTTGCCTGCTAATCAATGCAAAGACATATTTTTCTGCTCCTCCATCTCATAATTTTTATTTCATCTAGTTTGGGTTTTTTTAGGGTTGCCAGATGTCCCAGTTTCAGTGGGACAATCCTGGTTTTTGAAGGTACATCCCATCTGCTCTTGAAAATATTTCTGTTCACTGCTCTCTTGTTGATTGTGTGCTTTTAGAGCAGCCAGCAAGCAAAGGACTGCAGGAGAGAGGCTGATAAATTATTATCGAACTATAAGAAGCTGCCCATATTTCTCCAATGCTGAAAATTAATTCTGTAGGGAGACTTTTTTCACAAAATGTAAATGGTCACTGTAGTACACAGGAAATTATGGTACACAAGAAGTCCCACCGCTGCTCAGAGATCACCCCTTAATGCACACACATTTCAAACTGGAAGCGGTACTTCTGCCCTTCCTAGGCTGCCTGAGCTCCCATCACAGAGGAAGCCCTGGACTTTTTGATTGTACAGCCAAGAAAAGAGATCCTATAAAACCAGTGTGGGGGAGGACATTGCAGGAAAACCTCAAACCAAGAGCTGGAGTTGGATGCAGCCGCAGTGCAGGTGACTGGTGAGGAGACTATGCTGCCTCCCTGACCCAGGAAAGTCTCCCAAGGAGGTACCAAGGGAAGGAGGCTACAGCTCCATTAGCCCAAAGTATCTAGAGAAAGTGGAAACTCACTCCTACACTTTCAGCTCCAGATCTACGTCACAGCTGCTAGCTCCCATTAATATATCACAATTATAATGAACGTATCATGATATTTTTCCTAAAGCTCCAGCTACTGGAGTGATATGAATCTTTAAGAATCAAAGTTGTTCATTAAGAACAGAAAGTGAGTTTGTGGTCCTCCTACAAAAAAAGCTTGCAAAATCAACTATGAAAGGACAAATGAAAAGCCTGCCAAGTCAGTTATTTTCCATTCCTTTTCATGGTGTTCTTCCAAGGCTTGACTCATGGTTTCTGAATGCTTGGGGAGAACAGGAGAAGATCAAGAAAAAGAGAAAGTGATGTTACCTCAAATGGGAGGTCATCTTCCTCCAATCTGGTGCCACGTTTATAAACAAATGCCATCACAGTATCTCCTGTGCATTCCCTCTGACTTAACAAATTTCACACAACTACCGCATGTCGTTCCAGCAAATGTCTCATTAAAAACTACCTTTGTCACAAAAACTGCAAGGGACTTGACATCATCTACACTGCAGGTTGTGCTGAAAGTAGAGTCATAAAACTTCCAAAAGTTAAGAAACATAACTGCTTGCCTTTTCTTCACCAAAGTGTGGGGAATTAGAGGGGAAATAAAGATCTATAGTTTTCACTCATCCATCAATACAAAAAAATATTTGAGTTCTTTAAGAATTAGAAATATTGTAAATATATTTCAGCTAGTACATATAAAGTGCTGATAGAATATTTATAAACTAAATCAGTACAAACCTTTTCTTGCAAATAACAGCATATGGGAGTAGCAAGTTTCTGATGGGAGAGAGGGTTTACTAGTGGTAGAGTTCAAAAATGGAAAGAGTGGAATACCAAAAATAAAACCCACCAATCTTGCTTACATGAAATCTAAAAGGAAGATTACATCCACAAAACTTAGACATCTAGAATGGGATTCATTTGTCTAAATGACTGACTGCAAAGGGAGCCAGGCTCACTAGCTCAGGCACAGAAATTTGCACTCCAGACAGCTGGAGTGTGATGGGATGCATCCCACTCCTAATGTTCTCATACAGATAGAGGAACATCTGTTTTTAAGGAGTTTGGAAAGCCACCATAGCTGCCCAATACTTATTCAATGTAACAAACCCAGATATTAAGTACTAACAACATATTTACCTTAAAGCACACCGGAATCATAAGGGACTAATACTGTCTAGAACCAGTAACTTCACCTGAAATACTTATTTGGTACAGAAACCATTTTGAAGTATGGCAATAAGAGTATGATTCTCTTGTTTTCTTCTGGGATAAAAAAAATCTAGTGGGAGAACAACTTTATTCTTTTCCCCTGCATTTCTATGATGGGAGGAAACTAGGAATGCTCATCCTGCCTTTCCACCTCTGCCTGCAACAATTAGCTGTTTCACCAGCCAATGTGGTCCTTCTGCTTCCTCTTCCTCAGGATAAATATGTTGCCTCCAACCACAAGCTCATTGGAGCAGAAAATTTCTTTTTTCTTGCATTTCAAGGTCCAACTTACAAGCAGGTGCTTTGATAACTGTCCCCATCCTGCTGCAAGACTCTTCTAAGTACAGCCTGTGGCACGTCCACATCTCCTATGGCACTGTAGTGACCCATCCTGGCCAGGTCCGAGCTTGTTCACAGCTGCAGCATGACCCACACATCATCCTCTGGGAGGAGGTCTGGGGAAGAAAGTTCCCATCTTGTCCTAAATGAGGTACCTGTTACAGCATCACTTCATCAATGTGCGGTCCTTGCAGGATGCTGTGCTTTTAGGGCAGCACACAACAGGCTGGTTGCAAGCTCATGGATCACAAACCACTGAACTTAGATAAAAAAATGAAGCACATTGGTTGGCAAACATGAGTGCCAGCAGTTTCTGACAAGTGAACTCAAATTCTGCAGCTGCCTGAACTTGTTCTGTTCACTCCAATGGCGTAACTAGGACATAGATTTAACTGGTAGCAGACAGTAAGGAAGGCAATGACTGGTACATTATGAGAGAAGGTTTTGAGATCATGATTCCCTAATACTAAGGCAGACATTTCATATTGGCATACTTTTTAAAACTAAAACCCCACCTGTAAAATATACCTTTTTTTATGCAAGGTACTATTTGCAGAGGTGGAGAGATATACCTCAAAGGTCACAAGACAGGCAATTACTCCTTGGTATCTTAAAGGAGAGATATACCTCAAAGGTCACAAGACAGGTAATTACTCCTTAGTGTCTTAATTTACCCAGTCTGTGAATTCAGCTGACCACAGTACTTGCTTGTATTGTGTGTATAATATTAGACCTATATCATCTGCAATATATGGAAGTTATAAAGTTTGTTGCCAAATGCCTGTAAAGGAGTCAAAACATCTCTACCACTTACCAGCAAGCATCTCAATAATTCATATAGTAATGCCAGCAATAGCAGTGCTACCATTTACACAAAAGATTTGCAGAAACTCTTTCCGGCTGCTACGTCGTATGTTTTCAGTAAGGATGCCAGTCGTTTGTCATTTGACATTTGTTCTATTCTATCTGAGTTAAAAAGTTGTTAAATTAAAATTTAAAGCTGCACAAATACACTTCTAGGTGTATGGAGTGGAGCAGCACAAACAAAGCCTCTTGTCATTTTTCACTTGTCTCCACATGGTGATTTTGTTGCTTGCATCAAAGACAGGAAAGGCACTTTCGCTCAATAAACAATCTCTGGTGTCACCTTTAAGCAGTTAAATTCTCTGCAAACAAAAAACCTACACATGGTGTTTACATAAAGCTACTCTGGTTTTGGGGTCCCTCAGACCTGTCTTCTCCTGCTGGGTGAAATACAATTTTTGGTCCTAATATGTGCCTGGCAAAGAGCAATGAGCAACTATGGATAAATCTTATAGTCCAGGTATACTGAATCTGTCACTTCCAGGATACATCTGATTCACACAGTGTTTACCACAAAGACTGTCTGCATACATGCAACATATCCGATGTTCCCCAAATACTGTCCGCTTACTGGGCAGCGTGTGTGCAAGTATTTCTGTCTAGGAAACATGCTAGGCTCACTCTTGTTATAGAATGCCGTTCTCACAGTTTGATTAGTTTCCTTTATGCCCCATGTCAGTTCAGCACTTCACTGCATGGTTAGACACAGAATTTAAATACCAAAGTAAATGCATTTTTTTTATCAGAACCATTGTCATCGCTTAGTTCAACCTGGATACAGAGAGATCAAGCAAAGTGTGAACACTCATTAATTCCAGAGACCAAAGAAGTTAAACTCACTAGACCTCTAAACTACAGACAACTGTTCAAAAAACCAGCGCATCACTAGAGTATTGTATGTTCTATGAGTGGGTTAAAAAGCAATCAAGAAAGATCCAGAGACAATTCTGCCTCTAGGATGAATTAATTCAGAGAAGGGAAAACAATGCTGTTAAATAAGAAATGACACAAACTTTTATTTGAACTTGCAACAAATCAGATCATAGACCTTTGGGGAAGTGTAAAAGATTGCATTTGATTGTTTTCTATTTCTTACCCTTATTTCCTCTAATTGTGATCAAGACAGGAAGGGCCAGCACTGAAATACAAAAGAAGAAAACATTATTAAAAGTGTTCTGACTGTGACAGGCTAAAGCATCAAAAACATTGTGAAATGCCTTTATTAAATATGTAAAGTTACTGTAAATATACACTTAAGTGCTTTACTGGTCTTGAAATGCAGTCTTTTATTTCTCAGACAAGATGAAACAGAATAAAGAAAGAAAGAAAGAGGAGTTGCTTTAAGTCCTATGTTGCACATCTGGTACTACAGAAGCCTTACAGCAAGGGGTTTTGGCAGACCCAAGCAGCAGGCCTGGCTGCTGGCGGTCCCACATGCAGAAACCCAGCATGGCAGAGTAAAGGGAGATAAGGTGACCATCAGCCCAGCTTGGACCTCCTGCTTTCCACACCCAAATAATTCAGCAGGCTAGGAGGCAGGGAAAAAGGCAAAGCAGCCATTGCAGTGCTTGACTGTGCCCTTCCTTCCTTGCTCTCTAAAAAATGCTGATGACGGTCGTGTTACTGGTCTCACAGAAGTTTCACCCTCTGGGAAGAACAGGAGCCCACTAGAAGGGCTTTCTCAGGTTGCCTGCTTTGAGTCAGCCTTTGCCATTGGGGTCCCATGCTTTCACATGGCCCTACGTGGCATGGAGACACTTCTGACACTGCTCAGCCACTGCCATTTGTTCCTGCTACAGGAACAAATCACCCATGTCCTTTTTGTCTTTTGCAAAACAACCTCAGCTGGGAGCCTGAGCACAGAATGATATTTGATGACTGCCCCCAAATGTTTGCTGGGAAGATGCTTATCTAGATCCACCGAGTCGATTACCTACTTGGTTATCTGGTATGCCCCTATTCAGCTAGGGTAATGTCTACATGCAGGGAAATTTTGTGTCTCAGCAGAATGATACTGTATTTTGTCTCACAGATAAGATTACATATGGGATTTCCAAAATTGTTATAGATTGGTATTTTAAGTGATTGCACAGCAGCTCCATGTCTGCTATGTGCCTCACTAGCAGATAGGATACTTCCTAGTCCTAAATGCAAAACAAATCTCCTGTGTTTTAATTCAAGAAGCGTGGAGAGGCAGTGAAGTCTTAAAGCCTGCACGTGTAGATAGACCCACTGGCACCTATTTGCTTCAGAAATAGGACAAGAAATCTTTATGCAAAGTTAAGCTACTTACTTGAAGGGTGTGGAGATTATGCATAACCCTTGGCCAGTTGCAGTTACTTCTGCAATAGTTTTAATACACATCACCTCCATTATAACAGCTTCTGAGCACCCCACAACCTCTAATGGATTTATCTTTATGCACTATATTTTTCTTGGGTGGGTGCACAACAAAGTCTCAGAGAAGATAAATGCCCTGCTTCAGACCACCTGGGAAGTCTGGAGCAGGGCAAGACTCTGCACATTGTCCTTCTCAGGCCCATCATCTTCCTTTCCTCTCTGAAGAATAGAGAGTCTATCTTCAGAGGATCAGAAGTAAAACCTATACAAGAGCAAATCACCTGGAGCTGACCATCCCAGATATGAATATTTGCATGAAAATTTTTGCATAACATGTTCCTGTTCTGGCAGGATATTGCACGCCTTCATTTCCTCTCTGCTTCAGGTTCCGAATATTTAGCATTGCTGAAAATCTGGGGCATTTCTGTCTGCAAATTAGGTTTTACATGTGCACATCACCAGGTGCTACTGACAGTATGTGAGCCCCCTCATCATTGCTGTGGACAGAAGAGGCTGTGCATGCTTTGGCATTACACACATACACCACTTGTTTAGTACAAATTGGATATATTTTCTCCAAAGCAAATAAAACCATTTCAGCCTCTGCCTATGACTTCACTGGAGATTTGAAGAATCAAGCAAACTCATTAAGGCAATTAAACGATCTTTAAAAAGTGAATCAGCTCAGCTCTCATTTCCTGGATTTTAAGGGAGGGAGGCAACAACAGAATTCTCTAATCTAATCATGACTTGAAAGTAAATAACATGAGAGAAACTGAAATAGTTGCTGACTCTCACAAGACGAGACATGGGAACAGTGACAGATAAGTACTGTGTCACTTCAGGGACAGAAGGATTATGTTTCTCTACTTCCACATAATTGTCTCTACCTGGACAGATTTCCAATTGTGTTGTCCACGCCAAGGGGAGCATTACTGGGTTAATTACTGTAGTCTACAAGGCAGTCAGTGACCATAGTATCTAAACATATTCAGCATGGAGTATGACATTTAAATCAGGGAGGGAAGAACCTGTAAGACTTTGAGGGCTGCAAGTCTCTTCAGATATTTTGGAAGTACAACAGGGTACTAGCTTTTATACCATCTTTCTCCTGTATATCACACCCTCACATTCTTCCTAATAAACAGTCCTTCAAATATACATACCCCTGTAACAGAGCTAACCAGGGACTACTTGTTGCAACCGTTTTTATCTAGGAAAAACAAATCTGTGAATATTGTGCATCTAATGGTCCAAAAAGCTTTAGGAAGGTTCCTGAAGTCTGTGGTATCAAGGCACTTCAGAATGAAGATGTTCTGGCATTTTCAGTTGAATTTTAAAAATTCAACATACAATATCTAATAGCTCTCCTGCTTTCCTAAATTTCCCTAAAGATTATTTGTATTCTTATAATGCAAAAAAAAATGCTCTGAGTAAAATAATACAGCTTTGCAAAACCAAGGCTATTTTAATCTAAAATAAGTTTTTGTATAACAGCAAGTTTGACTTTCCTTCTTTTTCTGTCTTGCTTTTAAGAGTTCAGAAAACTCCAGCCAAACTTACCATTTTCATTCCAGTCAAAAAGCAGTTGCTTATGAAAAGGCATTTCCAAAGAAGATATTTCTGTGACCCCTCACACTGATACTACATCACTGCATTGCACAGAGCTCTGCACCTTTTATTTTTAACTCGTAAAAGATTGTGGTGCTGACAACAGAGGTCAGACCCACTGATAAAGGAAGCAGCTGGTATAACAATAACAGGATCTGGGACTAGCAAAGCGCTTCTCATTTTTTGAGAGTGACAGTGTGCTTTTTTAGCAGTAATTAATCTAACCTTTACAGGTAAAGCAGAATATACTGACAAAAGCCCAATTCCATTAGCATAAAATACCATCAGCTACCCCTTGTATAGCTACATATGTCATAAATCACTCCTTGCCCTGCATATACATGGCAGTTACACCTCTGCTAATAAAAATGTGCGGTATTGACTGACACTGCCCAAGTCATTGACATTCATTGACATGATCAGACAATTTTGCCTACTGAGAGATAACTAGCTGGAGACAGCAGCACTTGGGAAGGTGCAGACAATGCAGATTATGCATTACCTGCCCACCTGCAAGCAGCCTCCCTGAAATAGGTGAGGATGTGGAGACATGTTTCAGAGTTAGCACCCTGTGGAGAGGAAGGGGCTGCTGCTGATCAAGCTGCCACACATTTCTGAAGACAAGGGAAGAAATGGCCCCAAATAGGATTGATTGCCAGCTGAGGTGATCTAGCTGCAAACGCCACACACCTGCTTGCTCTCAGGGATCCCTCTGGAGGAAAACTGCAAGTCAGGCTGCAGCCTGGGCTCAGTGGCCTCGCTAGCTAAGCCCCACATGTGAACATGAATGCAACAACAGTGGTCCAAGAAGCCCTTCAGGCTCAATTTAAATTTTAACACAGCCATAAGTTAGAAACATCATTTGCTTTAATCAAAATAATTTCCAGAGTGCAAGTGTGCAGCCACAGTTGAGTAATGCTGGTGTGAAACATGCAGTGTAGGAGATAGAGGATCCCGCAAAACACTTCACTAACACTAGCCAATGCCTTGTGTGCTGCACTTTTCTTTTCAGAAGAATTTTTCTTCCTAGTCTTCACAACTGTTTTTTATGGTTTCCCAAGAAAGAAGAGGGACCAAGTCAATGTTTTGAATCATGAAACCCAGTTTCAGGACTCTTATAAATGGGCAGCAGTGATACTAACAGAGTTACATCTGGTTTTACCAGTTCGGAATCTGAGAAGCAATCTTAAGTTCAAAAGCCATTTCCCCATTCTTCATATAGTCATAAAGACATTTAAATTCTGGAACCAGCTTACTTTCCTTTTTGCACAGCCATTAATACATTTTTTTTCTTTTTTGTTTCATAGCTGCCAAGTCTTGCACAGCTCCATGTGTGAATTTATGCAAATTTTAGAATGCGCTAATTCACATATTTGCAAATTGGCAAGTGATTGGCAAAGATGTAAATGAGCTCATTTAGTCATTTTCCTCTTCCCTTAAACTTCAATTTGGGATCAGTACACCCTTCCCTAAGTTATGGCAATAAGGGGAAGTTAATGCAACTGCCCCAAACTTGGCAGGTCTAGTGGGGGTTTGGGCTAGTGTGCCCATGTGCCTGGCTGAGTATGGGAAGGATGTTAGCAAACAGCATAGGTTGCTAGTGCACCAAGAAGATCTCCAGATGTGGTAGGAAGGTGTTAGGGGAGTACCCAGCACAGCTGCAGAAGTATCAGCAGTAAATGGGCGCAGATATGGTCATGTTTAACATGGTGAGGCCAGGGGTGGGAGCTGAGGTGTCTGACTATGTGAAGCAACACTGTCTTTGAGGGGAGCTAAAGAGCTGGTTTCATTGCAGAGGACAGCAGTTTGGAACATAGTCTAGTGTCCCTGGATGAGGGAGAGTGGTTTGACAGAAGAAGGTTGTGGGACCAGGAGGTATGGTGAATAAAGTCATCTCTTGACTCTTCTGGTAGAGCCTAAGATTTTCCTGTAAAATGGGCAATCGGGATGTGGAGCTGGAATGGAGATATCCCAGCTCCCAGGCTTGCACTGGCTGGAGTTGCTCTTCCCCCTTCAGGCTATGCAGCCCCACGGGCAGCCATCACAAGAGCTCCCAGCAGCAGCTCCTGACGTACCTGCAAACCACTGCTCACAGTGAGGTATGACATAGCTGCTGCATAGGGGCGAGCTATGCCAGATGCAGGGTGGTAGGCAGGCCTCTTGTTTTTTCCTTCTCACCAAGAGCAGCTTGCTGCTTTTGCGTGAAGGGCAATGGCTCACAGAGAAAATAAATATTACTCTCCAGTTTTGCCATTGCTTGCAGCCCAGCAGGGTTGGGTACGGGGTATGTCCTGCTGAGCTATGTTATGACAGCATTTCAAGGTTTAGGGCAACCTCTGATCTTCTCCCTTTATTTACCTGAGCCAGAACTTATTAGAAGCCCTATCACACTACCTGCTATATCATACTTTAGACCTGAGGAGTTCCCAATGTCTGCTTATTCCAGCCAGGACGTTGTGCTGGTTCTCCTCAAAAGGAAGATATTTGTGGTAAGCTGCATCACTTCTAAAAATGACAAATACCTTGTAAAGCAACTGTAGTTTTGGGTGACAAAATTAGCAGAGTAATCTCAAAAGGTTAAACAAACCAGGGTTGAGAAACTCAGGTAAACCAAAAGGAAAAAAAAAAAGGGGGGCCAGAGAAAACCTACAATTCATCTTCAAGTCATCTAGGACAGCTTGCCTTAGAATTAGCTTAATTAGTTTCATTACCTTGTTTCATATGGAAATATTGTAGGAACAGTATTCTTTCCTTGGCACTCAGGTAGTTAAATCCACACAATTTGCTTTTTGAAGCTTGGATTCTGCTGACTTTATTTCAAGCAATCAAAAGTATCTAATTTGCATTCACATTCACATTAGTGGTCCATATGTTAGCCCTGTTTAAAAGCTATATGCTGCATTCATTATGAAATACTTGGCTTCCTAGCTTTATCCTTTTACTTTGAAATTATTGTGATAATATTGCAACTCTTCTATTTAGGCTATTCTCAAATACAAGGGGTTTTGTGTGATTTGATTATTTTTCAAAGTCTTCTGAGGGTCTTCTGACTGTTTACAGTGTTATGGGAACTTGCAAATTGGTGGAATAACTCACTACCATCATTTAATATGACAGTGTATTATTCCTCATACCTAAAGCCTCATTAAAATATCAGGATTTCAATCTGCCTTTGCATAAGATTTCAGACCACACACAGCGTCATGAAGTAGATGCCCTTCAGAGTTCATCATGCTACTCACTGAACTGAGTCAGCCTCTTAAAATTATAGAATTTGGTTATGTTACGTTATTGTTCTTCAAGTTTCTTTTTCATTGTAGAGCACAGAGTAAGGCATTTCCTTCTTACAGAGTTCATAATCCAAATGAAACATGAAATAAATTGACAGAATTTAAAAAAAAGTGTCACCATCAGATGAAATGTCCTGTCCATGGTCACATAAAAGGACTGTGACAGAGCCAAGAATTAAATCAAGGTCTTCCAGGATGGCCTCCTCTGCCTGGGACAGAAGACCACCTGCCATTTATTATTACCTACTTCATCAGGTCATCACTTTGTCAGTACTTGCTATAATGCATGCATTAAAGCCATCTCCAAAGTATTCCAGAATTTAGTGTATACCCCAGTTTGCTACTATTCACTGGCTTGTGCATCTAGTGCTCATAGTTTGGGAAAAGAATCATATTTCTTCCCACAGAAAACACTGATAAGTGATTCTCCCTTTGAGACTGATTCTCATACCCCTGAAAACTTGAAAGAGAAACTCCTTTCTCACCTGCACATTCACTGCAGCTTCTGACATTTGGAAAATCCTTTCCCATGTCAGTCTTTGGAAGCTCTCTGGACGTACTAGAGACTGAGGAATAATGAGGTGTCTGCTATGAAATGAACATCACAAAAGAGTATCTGCTGAGTACGAGACAAATACCCTGAGGTAAACACATCAAAAAAAACCCCAAAAACCCAAACCAAAAAACCAAACCCAAACAACCCAAGCCAGAAAAACTCCATGAAAAACCCAGTGATCAGGGGAAAAAAAAAAAATCCTTCATTGGTCTTAAATTTTTACATGAAATATGTTTAAACACAAGTTTCTTGGATGGGTGTAAGAGAAATGGAAGGTTTATCAGATGGATTGTTTCTGAGGTGTGGAGTTTTAAATTATTAGGTTTGTTTTTTGGAGACATCTCAACCTGACTCCATTAGCAAATTTACATGCTACCCCTGAGAATGAATAGTCGTTAATTGTCAAAGAGTTCATTTACAATTAATTCCCCAGTGCAGGAGCTACGTCTTTCATAACAAGGATTGTGTATGGGACGAGTGTGAACAGAAGCCATTGGGCTTATGATGGCACCCAGCATGAAATAAGAAATTCAAAGAATAAGCTCCAAATCCCATCTGGTTATTAAGAATTTTAAGAAGAGACCCTGAGTATCCTATTCTGATCACATGGGGAAGGGTAAGGGTAAGGGTAAGGGTAAGGGTAAGGGTAAGGGTAAGGGTAAGGGTAAGGGTAAGGGTAAGGGTAAGGGTAAGGGTAAGGGTAAGGGTAAGGGAAAGGGAAAGGGAAAGGGGAGGGGAAAGGGAAAGGGAAAGGGAAAGGGAAAGGGAAAGGGAAAGGGAAAGGGAAAGGGAAAGGGAAAGGGAAAGGGAAAGGGAAAGGGAAAGGGAAAGGGAAAGGGGAGGGGAGGGGAGGGGAGGGGAGGGGAGGGGAGGGGAGGGGAGAGGAGAGGAGAGGAGAGGAGAGGAGAGGAGAGGAGAGGAGAGGAGAGGAGAGGAGAGGAGAGGAGAGGAGAGGAGAGGAGAGGAGAGGAGAGGAGAGGAGAGGAGAGGAGAGGAGAGGAGAGGAGAGGAGAGGAGAGGAGAGGAGAGGAGAGGAGAGGAGAGGAGAGGAGAGGAGAGGAGAGGAGAGGAGAGAGGAGAGGAGAGGAGAAAAAAGAAAATTCAGTCATGAAATGTATGATATCCAAGCATGAAACCTGTGGTGCATTAAGGAATACAAAATCACTGCAGAGCATTTCTGATCATTGGGGACATGTCTCTGGCACATAACTGTTTGAACTAAATAGGAAATACTGCCTTTTATTGGTGGACTACTTTTCTGCATTTTTTTAAAAAATGGAGCTCTTTACAACACCTGAGGAGTATAATAACACATGGTAAATTGCAGCTTGCTTTCTAGAGGACCCTGAGTGAGGTAATAACAAATAATGATGCACAACTCACAAGTGAGTTTTTCAACAATTCTTTCTGTTGTATTAGTTTAAGCACAACATGCCAAGCTTTATGTAGAGTCAAAAAGGATAGGAAAAACTCAATGTGCATAATAAATAGATTGACTTTTTCTTAAGTCCAAGAGAATTCAGATCAGCACTTAGTATTGCTAGACATTGTGTTGAACCATCCCCTCCCCTCAAAAGCCCAACAGTTTAGAGAGTATAGGCAGAAAGCCAGAACTTTAGCATTAAAATCAAACAAGTTTCTTGAGTCAAAGGCTATTAACCCTGAAGTTGTTCCAGAAGAGCAACATGCCAGGAAATGTGAACATAACCATACACTGGTGTGGCAAAAAGTTACCCTATCTGCACTTCATTTCCACCTATATAACCCCCTTGGGTTAAAGCTATGCTATCCATACCACATGAGATCACTCTTGAGAGTCAGTCCCTTCAAAGCAACAAGAGGTGTTTCAATAACACACATGAAAAAGCACAGATACACCCTGTTCAAGATGCTTCCCACTGCACTGACTCACTGGCAGAAGTGCAGCTCTGAACATCTTGAAATAATTTATCCATAAAAGAGTGGGGCCACATCCTCAGTTGTGGTAAGTCACAGAACGCAATGACTGTAGCTGCTATAGGTCCCCTGAAGATAGCAAAGCAACACTGATGCAGTCCAGCTGCGGTTCTGGGTCAATTGATCCAGTTTTCTGGACAGGGGTAAGTGAGACCTGGTAACAAAATTGATAGGACTGAATATTTGCTATGTTTGGGATCATGCTTTTCTCTTAGCATGTGCTTACAACTCCCATACGAAATAAAAAATGAAACCTTAACGTCTGGGGGGAAAAAAACCCAGTAAGCTGAAAGCTTCTTCTCTCCACCCTACACACTCATTGGCTCTATGCAGTTGTCTTAGCCAGAGGCAATGTCAATGTGCAGGGAAAAGAAATGAATATTTAGGTTAGGGGAACCATTCACACACACTAAGAAATTTTTTTTCAGAGACAGGTGTAATGGGGGGAAAAAAAGATAAGCATATGCAAATCAGCATGTAAATTAATCTTCACTAACAATGAAGCCATGCCTGGATCCAAACTTCCAGTGTTTCATTTGTGTGGCAACTGGAATATCCCAGTTACGGACATCAAAACAGCTCAGGTCATAAAAAAACTGACAATAACTTTCAACGAAATCCTTATTTAGCTTTCCCTGAGCCTTGAAAAAAATTCATGTAGTCATTTAATTCTCTGTGCGCCTGTGAGTACATACTGCTTTACTCCCTTGAAGTGTAAATACTAATGATTTTTTTTCTCTTCTGTGGTAATTCCAGTTTAGAAGAAACCAAAAAGAACAGGTTGCTGGCTAAAATGCTGTTTAGCATGAAAATAAGGTGAATACTCCAAGTTTGTGCTATCTCAAAGAAGTTCCTGCCCGAGTCTTTAAATTTTTCTTGCCATTTTAAGCCACTAAATTAGCATCACAGTTGTTAGGACCTGACTGTATGTTGGGAAAGTGCTTTGGATAGTACAGAGTTTTCTGTGGTTGACCGAGTATCTTCATGACCTCAATAAATATAATTTTTTGAGGTGTAACTTCCATATCATGTATGCGATCCTCTGCTGCCTTGAGATACATTTCATCAGAACAACACAAATATCTGCATCTGCCTTGGGTATAATGTAAAGGGTACCCATCAAGTGGGACCCTCTGCATTCACAGTCCTTAAGCTAGGATTGTGCTACTTTCTCCTATACGTCCCTCAGTGAATTTCAGTAGATAACAGCACATCCCCCATTATATTCTTTTATCTTATGAATCAAGCTGTATGGTTCTCCACTGCTCAATGAACACATCAGATGAATCACTTTGTTGTTGCCAGTTGGCAGGTAATAAATATGCAGGTTAGGAGTGTTAATGATTTAGAAGTTTGAGTCCTGCTCCTGTTGCTAGGAACCTCTTCCCAATGAAACAGAGCTAAAACTGACTGTGAAAAGCTAGATTGTGTGGTAGCTCCTGCCATTTTCTACTAGAAATTTCCTGTAGCTTCATACTGTGCCAGAGTTTCAAATGTTCTCCTCCCTTATTCTTTTCTAACCAGTGTGAAGAGCATGCAGCATGCTACTGCTCTCATTGAAAAGTCTGTAGCTGTAAAGACAGACAAATCTGGCCCATATGTTTTAAATGCTGACAGGACAGTATGGGAGAGCTAGTTCCATGTTGTAATGGTTCTTTTCTCCATAAAGCAATGAGACTTCAAAGAAAAAAACCCAAAGAAATGGCATATATATGTATGTATCACCACATGATGTCAGAATTTACCTGCAGTACCTCTTTGGTTCAGGACTAAGCCACATGCCAGCAGGGTACTCAGCAGCATCAGAGTGTAGGGAGCTCATACAGAAACCAAACTGAGTCCCATAAACTCTGAGGACTAATGATCCAACATAACTCTTTCATGTAAGCACAGAGCACACCAAGTATGGGACCACAGTTAGTCTGTTTCCAGGAATGGCGTGTATACCCATTTTCCACTGGAAGTGTGCATCTTGTACATGCTTTATTGTAGGTATGGCTCATTTTTCCTCATTATCTGTGATGATTCTTGTGTTTCTATTGACAACTTTTGAATCAGTTTAAGCCACCAAGTCAAACTGTCATTGTTATGAAGCTGGGGAACCGGTGATCCTGTCAACCACTATCACAGGAATCAGGAAGGAAGCAAACTTATCTACTGGTAACTGGCTAGGTCAAATGAAGCCAGGCAACTTAAAACAGCCTTCAGTGTGCACCAACTCTATGACTAAGGAAGTTCAAATGTGGCTTAAAATCAGCTTCACAAGCTTCAGCATGAACTCTTTTAGACAAAGTGCAGAGTCTGGTTTCTGATGCCAACAGACGACTAATGTCAAAGTCTAGAGTAGATGCCAACAGAGGACTAATGTCAAAGTCTAGAGTAGATTCTCCACAGTATTGGATGCATTGGTTGAGTGGATTGACTCATTGATTTTCTGCCTGGCCTGCAGTTGTGGTAAAATATGTCAACTGGCAAACATCCTTTAGGAACCACCCACTAGCTGCAATGTGCCCTGGTGTCATGGTTTAACCCCAGCCAGCAACTAAGCACCACACAGCTGCTCGCTCACTTCCCCCCTGGCCCCGAGCAGGATGGAGGGAAGAGAATTAGGCTTACCTCAGCCTCCAACACAGACGGTTCTTGCGATCCTCCCGTTACTCCAGAAATACAGATGGATTCTGTCCTTTTTTAATCTGATGGTATTAGACTACGTTGTACACCGGTGTCCACTAGAGCTTTTTACTCCTGTGGGGCTGATGTGCCAGGCCATTGAATCCACACAGTCCAGTAAATCCAGTTGTCCCTTTCCTTCACCTGGACAAAGGTGAAGTCATGTTTTGAGTCTTCATGACTTGATTTTTGTAACTGCAAAACAGAATTCCCTTCATCAGGATCAAAAGTATAATCAGCCCTTCTACTCTGCCCAACAGACACTGGAGCAGTAATTTATGTGGATGGATGCTTTTTGGCTGTTGTTTTTCCTTGCAGTTCCTGTATCCAAGCTTCTAGTCTCCAGGTAGGCTCGGCATCCCACTTCCTCATGTCCTCCCCCTGGTCATGCAGGAAGAACCACAGGGTTGCAAATGGTGTGCGCCACCGGTACCCTTTTGCTTGAACAGAAAAAGGCTGACTCTTAATAGCTGAGGCTTTGGTTGGAGTGCATGAGGAATAGCTATCCTTCTCAGCTTGCCTGGACATTTTTTGGGTCAGTCTGTCCACAGCTGAGACACAGACCCACATGGAGCAAGCAAGATTACCTTCATATTTTTTGAGTTGTCTGGCCAGTTCATCTGTAGTTGGTGCCTCCATGTTTGTCCAGCTCATTATTGCCAGGGTGTGGGTGTTTGACGTCGGTGCATTTCACACAAACTTTTGACACATGGACCGCATGCACTGGATTTTGCCCAGGTCTTTGGATGCCTGGTTGTCGTCCAGGTTATTATAGATCACTTCCAACACAGCTAATTCCCTCAGATACTGGATACCTCCCTCAGTATTGGTCCATTTTCTTCAGGAATTTGCAAGTTCTTCCTTGAAGGGATACCTGTCCTTCATACATGACAGGAGTTGTTGCCAAAGACTGAGGACTCCTGCCTTTTTTCCAATCCCTTTGTCAATGGCCTTAGCCTTAGCAAGTGATCCTTGCTGCTGGGCTTCCTTACCCTCTAATTCCTGACTACTGGCCCCAATATCCCAGCATCAGAGTAACCAGCTGAGAATTAGCTCACCTGGTTGATGGCTAAAATCTTTTCACACATCTCGAAACTCACTTAGGCATAGGGATTGAGTGGGGTTTCTGTCTCATTTATGATTTCAGGCTCGTCCTGTTTTTGTGACTGCTCTTCTGTAGAGCAGGCTGCCTCTTCTGATGCTTTCTCCTGCTCCCTCTTAAGAGAAACATCTTCAACCCTTTCTAAACAAGCTGACTTCTGCTTCCATTGTTTCTTTTTAGTTATTGGGGTGACTGATGTAGTGTCTGGTTTAGCCATAGCGTCTGTTGGTATGTTTTCCTTCTCTTCTCCCTGATGGTGCTGCATAATATTGAGCAGTGTTTGGTAGATCTGGCCAGGGCTCAGCACAGTGTGGTAAGTTGCGCTTCTTTGGAAGAGCCATGGCATTTTTTTTTCAAGCACTCTATCACTTCATCAGGATCCTGCAGTTGTTCAGGAGTGAAGTTCCAGACTATTGGAAGTGAGAAGTTCTCTAGACACCTGCCCACATTCTCCCACATGTCATGCCACCCATGACCATACTCTCACAGAGCCTGGGTCATATTCCTAAATTGCTGGCTAACCTTAGACAAAACCGAAGCAATATTCCTAAGAAATACCAATAGAAGTATTTTAAGTACCCAACGATGTTCAAGATACTGAGAAGTTTTTGTAACGAGGGAGAAAACATCACAGAAGAAGGTAGTGAAGGTACCATTCTGTATTTCCTCCACAAAAAACCTCTCAGAGGAAGAGGTTTAATTGTTAATTTTCTCTGTGAGGTGGTACCCGAAGTACAGTAATGGCTTCAGTACAGAGCCCAAATACCAGATTAAGCTCAAGGTCAGTGTTTTAATAACAAATCTCCCAGGCAAAACATCACTAATCACTACAGAGCACAGCAAACTGCAAAAGCCAACACCAATCTTAAACATGTAGAGCAAAAAAAGAGCATGGCGCAGATCAGATAAACTAATACTGAGAACAGATGAATCAATATCTTGACCCACAACTGTTAACAGATATAAATCCCTTCTAATACGCTCTGGTCAACCTGTTATTATCTCAAACCCTTCATGCCCCACATTGGGCACCAAAACGGACTGTCATTGTTTAACCCCAGCAAGCAACTAAGCACCACGCAATCGCTCACTCACTCCCCCTGCAGCAGGATGGGCAGAAGAGAATTGGGAGGGTAAAAGTGACAAAACTGGTGGGTTGAGATAAGAACAGTTTAATAATTGAAATAAAATATAATAATAATTTATAAATTGTAATGAAAAGGAAAGTAACAAAGAGAGAGAAATAAAACCCAAGACAGACAAGTGATGCAAATGAAAACAATTGTTCACCAACAACTGACTGATGCCCAGCCAGTCCCCGAGCAGCAGCCCACCCACCATTCTCCCTGGGTTTATTGCTGAGCATGATGTCATATGATACAGAATATCCCTTTGGTCAGTTGGGGTCAGCTGTCCTGGCCGTGTCGCCTCCCAACTTTTTGTGCACCCCCAGCCTACTCGCTGGGGTGGTGTGAGAAGCAGCAAAGGCATTGAGTCTACGTAAGCACTGCTCAGCAATACCTAAAACATCCCTGTGTTATCAACACTGTTTCCAGCACAAATGAAAAACATAGCCCCATAGTAGCTACTGTGAAGAAAAATTAACTGTACCCCAGGCAAAACCAGCACACCTAGGTCCTTCCCAAGTCCCCTCCATCTATAGCACCTTCCCTGGAGAACGGCCTAGGTGAGCTCTGAGGGACTCCAGCGGCCAGGGTCACTCTCCAAGCAGTTGGGACTAGATGTTTCGTATGGGACAGGAGAGGTGTAAGGTGGGGTGGTGGATGTAAAGTCAGAACTCTTAACTTTTGCAGATCCTTACTTGATCTTTTAACTGTGTACATAGATTTGCATCCTTTAGATACTTATAGTATAAATCAATTCATTCTGTCGTCACATCAACTTGTATAATATATGTATATTATAATATACAATCCTCAGCTCACATTCAAATAAATAAACATTGACTTAATATAAATTGTTCTCTTACCATATCAGAACATTGTGTAATTAAATCATCTCACTGGTACTGTGTACAGATGGCTTAATTTTCTGTAATACCCACTAAAGCTCAATTGACTTAAAGGGGACTACTAATCTATTTAAAGTTAAACCCACAACGGATAAATTTGTAGCTCAAAAAGGATTTGTCTCTCTAGTAGACCACCATTTCCTTAAATGTTTGGGGAGAACAGAAGAATTTGCTATTTAGAATTACTAGTCACTTTAAAAAAAAAAAAAAGAAAAATATTAAATAAAGAAAATCCCAATGCTGTGACCATTAACAAAGTACTAAGGCTCTCTCCCTCTTGATAATCTTTCACAGTGAAATATTTCTATCAGACTGGAACCCAGCACTGAGAGCAAAAGGCAAAGCTTAGTCTTCTTTCAGACACTGCTGCATATTTCTACACTTCCATATGAAAACAGAAGGAAAAAAGAAAAGAAAAAAAATATATAACCAACTGAAGTGAATTACAAGCCAACACGTTGGATGAAGGTTTACAGCTTTTTGGTAAAGTGAAATTTAACATCTCCAGAACCTGTGCACTAAGTTCGTTTTCTATTTTTATTGTGTTGCAGCTTTAAAAAATTGCCAATTAAGTCAAATTAAGCTGTTGTGCAGTCAGCTTCTATAATTACTAGCAATAGTTTATGGTAGGTTCAAGCAAACAGAGGGTGTTTGGTTTTTTGGTTTTTGTTTTGTTCCCCCCCCCCCTTTTTTTTTTTTTTTTTTTTTTTTTTTGCCAGAGTAGTAGTTTCTTTTTGTAGAAACAATTATCATGGTAGTGCTTCCCAGCAAAGAAAAACATAGCCTGCAGCCATCCTATATTTCATTTTCAGTCCAGCAGTTTTAGAGAGGCTTTTTGCTTTTCTAGCGAATGTACAATTAGAGGAAAACAATCCAAGGTGACGAATAAAATGTGGGGCATCATAAAGCAGGCAGAGAGGCAAACGAGGAAGAATGGAGAGGAAGCTGTGTTGGTCTGGATGGCTCCTTCCTCTCATGCTCAGACTTACAGTGGTGGTAAGTGTTCTATCACACAGTGATAGGACTCTTACATACCCCCAGCCACTGTAACAATGTTATTGCCACACCTGAAATAATTGCAATGCAAATCTATGAATGACAGACTTGTCACAGAGGACAAGAGAAGAATAGATTTAGACTAGACATTAGAAAGAAGTTTTTTACGATGAGGGTGGTGAAGCACTGGAACAGGTTGCCCAGAGAGGTGGTAGAGGTCCCATCCCTGGCAACATTCAAGGTCAGGTTGGATGGGGCTGTGAGCAACCTGATCTGGTTAAAGCTGTCCCTGCTCACTGCAGGGGGGTTGGGCTAGATGACCTCTAAAGGTCCCTTCCAACCCAAAGCATTCTATGATTCTATGACAAACCAAAGACACATGTATAGCATTTTATGTATCCAGAATGTGCTGGTCCTATGCATGTTGTTTGCAACTCCTGTCCCTCCTCCTTTAAAAGAATATGGTGGAACTGAAAAGGTAAAGCTAACAGTGGCAAGGATGGTCAAGAGTAGGATGCAGCTTTTGTATGACACACTTTTTTGTAAGATGAATGACTAAATAGACTATGACTCTTCCACCTTGCCATGGGATGATGGTGTGGGTATCTAAAGAAATCTATAAAACCATGAGTGATGCTGTGATACAGAGAATGATCTAAAACTGAATGAAATGAAATAAAACTAGCAATGGCCAGTTCCAAATTAACTGAAAGAAATACTTCACACAGGATGCGGTTAGGCTGTGGATCTCTGTGTCAAGAGGTGTTGGAGATCCTGAGAGTCTTCCTGAGTTCAAAAAGGGAATGGAAATATTCAGAGAAGTAAAAAAAAAAAACCCACCACATTAGGATCAGTAATCTATATGACTTTGATGGAGTTGAGACAGGGGAATGACTGCCCTAGCCTTCTCTTCAGAGCCCTGGCATCTCCACTCCTATGTCCACTCTGCCTTTTACTCCAGCACTGACCACCCTTGTCTAGCCTACCATATCAAGGTGAAATAGTTACTATATTAGGGACAAAAGTACATGAGCCTCAACATTGTTAACAGAGCAGAGAGTAGTACAAAACTGTATTTTACATAAGGCACAAGTTAAATGCAAACACTCTGGTAGCAAGTCATTGGTAACACGTAACAGCTAGCCCAGCACAAGTTCATGGTGCTTAACAAACCTTCACAGAGTCTCCCAACACCTTCTGTGTTGGCGTTAAGATATTATTACACAGGCCAGCACCGTAGAAAACTCTGACATCCACGAGTAGAGAGATTAGCCTTCTTTTACAGAAGGAGAAAGCAGAATACACAGATGTTAAGTACCTAGCCCAAAGTGATCTATCAGCATAGCCAAGACAGTAACCATCCCAGCTACCTCCCAGTCCTATGCTTAAGCCTCTTGACTGATCTGCTCTCCAGCTGATAAGCTCTACACGGATCTCCGCACCACACTTCCAAGTAGCGCCTGCTAAGTGGCATATCTATTACCACCAAAGAGGTGCAGGGCGGGAATGTAGCATCAGAGTCAGTGGCTGCTTCGAATCCAGCTCCGAGCAGCCTGTTCATCGTGCACCTTACAGATTTTCCCCACTATAAAGAATGAATAATTTGTTCAAGCACCGAATGCAAAAGCCAGTGCCAGATCAGTCAGTGCCAAGTTAGGGGCTATTTCAATGAATGTAGGTAGCCCGATTCCTCTACAAAGCATGGGGTGCTGCGAGGACCTGTAGAATAGTCATTGCTCTGTCTCCTTGGGAGGTGACCTAAAGGAAATTGCCTCTGCCCCACAGTCCTACTGCTGGCCAGGAGGATGCTTTGGCTCACACCAGTATGCAATGTCCACCACAATTTGGCCTTGATGCATTGAAAAATTTACCAGAGGATTATGAGGGTTTTTTCCCTCCCTCCAGGACTTTTTTTTAAACTATCCTAAGAAATGCGTAACTCCAGATTAATTGCAAGGGGGAAGGGAGAGGAACAAGAAGAAGTCCATTTTTATTCTCCTCGAATTAGAAACATGAATTTTCTTCCCCTCCCACTGATTCACCGCTCAGCATTCAGCTAAGATGATCACCGAAAAAGGAAAAGCAAATGAACAGTGATGTTTCTTAGGGTATGAAATACTTTACAATTAAATAAGGTGCTGCGGAGTATTGCGCTGATCACCAGTGATTGGTAGCTCTCTGCTAAGCTGCAAATGAATTCAGCACAGGACAGCATTCCAAATTGCTCTTACAAGCTTTCCTTTATTATTTTTATTTGGTTATGCTCTGACTCTCATCCAGAATTGTACTTAATGCCTTCGTCTGAAGTTGTCGAAATGGCACCCCATGGCATAGTGTGACAGTGAAAGGATATTGCCGTTGGAAGCTGCTAATGGTCCATGAAAAGAAAACAGCAGAAAACGGGAGAACAGTTGTTCCAAAATAATAAGAACAAAAATCTTTACATTTTTAGCTCATCGTCTTCCCATTGTCAGAGGGTTGAGAATGGGCAGAATGTAGTTCGCAGCTAGTGAGGAGATGCAGATCCAGATGGGTTGCAAGTCAAAGATACAAGTAATGAAAAAATAGTGCATTATATGTAACAAAATAATTCAAAATTTTTAATCTTCCACTTGCCACTTGACATTATTGTTTGCTATATAACATTATCCAGAAGGTATCATTATCCTCTGGGGTGGGAGAGATGGTCTGATAGTGTCATTAGAAATGAGCAGCAAAGGTTGCAAAGGTCAGGCCAAGCTACAACAGCTTCAGTCCTGGTAACTCTGTCCTAGACAAAGATACTACAGTGACCCTCAAGCACAAGACCTCACTGATGACAAAAGGAGCTCTCTGCCTCAAATTTTTTAAACTTAGGAGTACAAAACACAGCTGGGAAGGCCTAATTCCCCAGTGACTTTACTCCAGACTTACCTGCAAGGTGTTCCAGCAGGAGTATTGCAGAGGTGAAGCAATAATCACTTGAATAAAACAATGCCAACAGGCAAGCTATAAGCATATCTGTGTTTTAACAAACCCGTTAGTCCTAATTCCCCCAAACTGATACATTCCCTTACTGTTGAACACACTTGTACAAGCAAAAACAAAGAAAAGAAATTAAAGGTAACAATAATGGTGGCTCATTCCTTCAACAACTCTCTCCCTACTCACAAGAGCTTTCCCTCCACTCTTAGACTGTTTCTACAGTCATTACTGCCTTAGCATAAGCTCTGGCACCTGCCTCTGCATCCCACAGACCACAACAGGAATAAGACACTAACTGGATCCTTTCACTTCCTATACCAGTCTACCAACTTACTGTGCTGCTCTAGGAAAAACAAGGAGATACCAACCTCTTTACCCCGGCACAGCAACATCAAATTGGAGTCCGTGTGTCCTAAGTTACTGTAACAACTGTCTAGCTTACAGTGTATTTCACCCCAAAGTAAAGCACTGCATTTTTTCAATATAACCTTTATTTAAATGACTTACTACCATAAAATTTGCCATTATTTTCTTCCCCTCTCCAAACAACAATATGATAAAATAATAATAATAATAATTAGAAGGAAAAAACATCGCCTTAAGAGACAGTTATGTTTACTGTGTAGTGATTTCCCAATAGAAATTAATTCAAAACAAATTTACGTTCTACATTTAAAGAAGATATAAATAATTCATGTTCTCATATCATGAGCACTCTGCATGTCATACACCGGGGTACCTGCAATTTTTCAGTTTATCCATTTAAAATTTTCATTCAGGAACTCATTGTCATGTTTTTTTGTGCTTCTATTCCACTGTGGTAATTTAATAGTCTTCAATAGAATTATGTTCAATTAAAATATATTCAGTTTTACCATTCCAAATCTTTTTAGCTTTTAATTTAATTGCTCTAGGCTTCAATTTTACTTATGTACTATTAACTCACCTTGTTACTGATTCTGCTCTCAGAAATATGAAAAGACTAAGCCTGTAAAGGATGCTAACTGGGGTTTCATTCCTCTTAAGCCACTTCTGCATAAATGTCACTCCATCTCTTTCAGGCCAGAGATTCACATAATCTCTGAGAGCAGAGTCAGGCCCCATTGCTTCATTTTTTAGCAACCATTCTTCTTCCATGTAAACACAGTGAATTCCCTTGCCTGCTAGTGCACCCCATTGTCTTCTGACAGACTGTTCCCACACCAGCAGAGGTCCTACGAGTTTCTGCTTGCTCAGCTTCTGCCCAGGATTATAAGGCATATGAGTTCCTGCAAGAATTCCCAAGTCACTGATGTGCTCAAAGCTGAGCAGGTAAGTAGATGCTTTGCTGGAGATAGCAGGAAAATGCTCCGCTTCTTGTAGGATAAATGACATAGCATGGAAATGGACTTCCTTCCAGTCACTGGAGGTTTGGTATCTCAAAATAAAGGAATGAGTGGCCCATGGAAAAGTAGAAAATGGTAATTCAGGCTTCTGGATTTATACAACTTTGTACCCCCACAGGCATGGAAATGGTAGACCAGGAAGAACCGCATCAGTTTCTGAGTCTCTGCTGCCAGAAGCAGGTTTCCTAAGCTATACTGACATACAAGCACTGGATTTTTATGAATGTAACACAAGATTTGTCTGGGGGAAAAAAAAAAAAAAGGAGAGAAAAATAGCTCTGCATCTTCTGTATTTGCCTTTCTCTGATCCTATGTTACAGGTGATGACACACCACTGATCCATACAGAGACATTATCAGGTTCGCACTGTTCTGTAACTGTAACCGATTGACATAGTTTTATAGCCCAGCTTTTACAGGTGCTAACATTTTGTTTATTTTTGAGCTACTATTACAGACTGACTAGTTCTAACTGACCTGTGTTGAGTGGTATCAGTACTGAAGTTAACTTATAACCTCAAAAAAGCATGGGCTATTTCAAATTCTACCTTCATTATCCCGAGATAAATGACTTACATTTATCAACTTCCAGTTTCCTCTGCCATTGTACTAGGTCCTGTTGTGTCCTTCTCAATTTCCTTATGACCCTTGACTGGCTTAAATGACTACAAATTCTTCTACCTGAGAGTTTATTTTCCTGTTCCCAAATGCCAGTCAGTACTTCTCTAACTGCAAAAACTTTGACTGATCCTTTGCTCCTATACTAAAAGAATTAAAACTTTTCCTTATTTCTATCAAAAGGAACCTTTTCCATAGGCATCTCATAGACATAGATATTTTTGTCAAATAAACACCAGCTCTTTAATTTTTTATGCACAAAGACATTTCAAAGGGTGACTATAAATAAAATTAGGAGAAAATTTTTCTTAGAAAACACTTCCCAGTCATCTGAAAATACTAAATTTACAGTAAAGATAGTGGAAAAGCATGCTCCAAAAATAGCTTGAAATCAATCAGGTACAGAATTAACTGGAAAAAAAAGGCCAGGTAGATACATATTGTCCAACTTCGTAACCTTGCTGCACAGGTACTTCTTGGCCCTAGGTATGCAAGATGTACTAGACTCTATCTTTATGTATCCTCAGGTTACCGTAGGCTTGATTCTCTTCTTCCATGTGTTTGTGTACATTGTTCATCAAAACATTAAAAATCTACCCAAATCTAACTGGCCAATCAGATTATTATGACCAGCTTTCTGCGGTCAGTGACATGGGAACAGGCAAAGTGCTCGGCAACACCCTTGGCTTGCTTCAGAAACCATTTACATGTAAATAACCATAGATGAAATATTCGTTAAGGTCTACAGCAGAGTCTAGATTCACACCATTGGCACTGTATCAAAACTGTTCAACCCCTGTGTTCATTCAGCTGTTGAGAAGAGACAACAACTCATGCTTGCATCAGACCAAATGTCCAGCTAGCTGACACCCCTGTCTCCAACAAGGGTCAGCCATGGAGGATGTGTCATGGCCCCTCCACAAGTGGTGAGAGACTTTCATTTAGGAAGGGCAACACAGGCAAAAACCTATCAAAAAACCCTATTTTTTTCTTTGTGTGCAGTGATATATGTATGTCTGTCTAGAACTCATTTGGCCTATGATACAGGTTTTTTCTGCAGTCAGCAGTAATGAATTCCTGTTACAAATTAACACCAGCCACATTTCATTTTTAATATTAGAAAGACATTGAGCTCTTCAATCACTCCACAAAGAAATGATACAAGGAACTACCAGGTGTAGTGTCCCAAAGCAACTTGAACATGGGAAAGCAAAGTTTTGTGTTTTAAGTTTCAAGCAGCACTGAAGTTTAGCTAAGATTTTGCATGCCAAGTTTCAGCTTGAAGGGATTTTTTTTGGCTACAGTATAAGCCCTGGAGAGTAGGAAGCATTCTAGAGGAAGCATCAAATCACACTTAACTACTGTATGGCAGAGCAAGTGGCTGTGTTACAACACAATCACTCAATAAGATAATTTCTTATGTTAGCATTTTAATTAAAATAAAGAATACTTGCCTCCATCTTACACTCTACAATTCTCTTTTCAAATTACACAGACAGAGAAAATGTACAAAGCAAACAGAAAATAGGATCACAAATCCTAGCAGACTTGAAGGCATGACTCAGAAGCTTTGTGAGAAATATGGCAAATAAAACCAGAGTTAATGATTCCATAAACATTTATTTCGAGGAAATATTAACAGCAGTCCCTAAAATGTTTCTGAGCAATAAAGGATAAATAACACCTATTATTAATGTAATGGTAAAAAATGTCACTTACCACACATTTGCAGTACTCTAGTTAAATACATTATTAAACAGCATACCAGTATGGATTAACACTGAACAGAAGCTCCAGATGTAGAGATGTTTCCCTGTGGTTTTATCAGCAGCAACATGGTTGGTGCTAGCCCAATCCTGATCCCAGTGTGGACAGGGCCTTTGGCTTGCTCTGTTTGTTTTTTGGATGAATGATAACACTTGTGCCGACTTCGCACTGGGCTTGGTGCTTTGATCAAAGCACTTTCCAGTAGGCACAAAATCTGCCTCTAATGTTTGCACCTAAGCTTTCATTTTAAAGTAAATCACTGGGGTGAGACCCTGTCAATCCAGCCTTGCATACCGCTCTCACCAGCCAATCAGTTGCACAGATTGTCCCCTACAGGGTCTTGCACCAAGAGAAAAACAGGTCTTCTCCCACCCGTGCCAACAAATGGTTCAGGAACCTTCTCTGCACCTCCTTCCCTCACTGGCTTCCCCTGAGCAGCATCTTTGCTCAGCCCAAAGGCAGCAGTGGGGGAATAGACAGTTATTGGGCAGCATATGACAGGAGCTGATAATGTGTGCCAGTCCACTTCTGACAAAAAACTCCTGAGGAGAGAGAGGGCTTTCTGCAGTGACCTTCCACTTCTCCACCCAGCAATGTTGCTCTGGGGCGAGAAATGGTGTCTTACCCAGCACGCTTCTTGAGAAAGAAAAGCAACGTGGCACAGACGAGCACTGGCTGAAGGTGTGGTTAAAGCCTTTTCTGCTCACTTCAGTTAAAGGTGATCTTCTCACTGGAACCCAGATCAGATGTGTTTTACAGAAAGGCATTGCTGATGCTATCCTGGAGGATCAGGCAGGTCCATGAAGGCTTCTTTCACGCTCTCTAATCCCCACAGCCCCCAGATGCTTAACAAATCAGCAGCCTTTCACTTGGGCAGTAACACTCCAGCCTGGTTGACATCTGCCTCTCCGCAATGGGAATTTTTATCATTGATCTCTTCGTGGTGGTAGACATGCTCTAGGTTACACGAGATCATGTCTCCCTCTAGTGACTAAATGTCTGTATTTTTGAAAGTCGTGACCCCAACTTTAAAGACAATTTTTAAAGGGGCTGTAAAGTACACATCTACCTATCTATCCATAGACTAAACTCTTTTCTTTCACCAAGGTATGTGCACCAAGGTATGAATTGGGTTTTGCTTAAAACTATCCAATTATCAACAGAGTTATAGGCTGCCTCAGTAGGCATTGTGTCTCCATTATTCTGGGCTTTTAAACAAAAAAGGCAGTATCTGACCAGGAGGAACGATAGATCTTGATTAAACATCCATGCTATTTATTTTGTACTGGCAGCTAATCTTTGTCCAAACATTTAAATCCGGACAGTGATATTTAACAGCAACTCTACTAAAACTATCACTTGTGCTTGCTACAGATAGGAGGATCACTCTTTCTTATTTGGCAAGCTAGAAGACATCTACTTATCCCCACCAACAAAACAGTAGCCCAGTTTGTTTTTAAAAGACATAGAAAACAAAGGGAAAACCATGTACAAAGTTTCATCAGCTGGAGATAAGAGTGGAGAGATGATCATCAGAGAAGAGAAGCTTGAAGCTCCACAAAAGGCCTGCCATGCTGGTTTCTTCTCTGGCTTACCCCGCAGGCAATAATACACTTCACATTGGTAATAAAAAGCAACAACACACAAAGCATCAGACAGGGAAGATGTCCCGAGGTGTAGAAAAGTAGAATCTTTTTATCTTTAGCCCTGGTAATATGAGGCATATACAAAGCATGGTATGTACACATCAACAAATGGAAGTGGAACATTGAGTATAAGAGAGACCAAATAATAGTGCCATGGCACATACCAAGGATGACCACTAGAAAACAAGGAAAAGCAACACAAAATCTCATGAGAGGTATGTCACATTCCTCACACAAGGACAGAAGGAAACAGTAAAGAAAAATAACAACGTACCTAAGCTATGCTGGAAAAAAACATTGCAAAACAATTTTTAAAATTCTGCTGCAAGCAGTTAAAAAAGCAACATAGGACAAAGCCAACTTCAGACTCACATTTCCACTCAAAATTTGTAAGCAATTATATATCATAAATATAATTGAAATAGGAGGTGAAATCAATATTTTTCTATATGTTTGCTTTATTAAATGAGTTTCCCACACATAAAATCAATTTAATTTTACATCTGGCATCACTTTTGTTCTCATGTTTAGTGGCAGTGAGCTTGCCTAAATCCACATGTAACCTGTGGGAACACTCAGAACTCAACAATTTCAGTATTTCTCCTGAATAGGAAACCAGGGCCTGGTTCTGCTACTGCCAATATGTTTGGCCTCAAATCTTCAACCGGTCCCATGAAGCAGGAGCAGGAAACCTCTCTACCAACTCTTATCATGATCTGAGTTTCATGTTATCCTGCTTGATCCCCTAGATCTTTGACAGAAAAGAGGATAAGACAATGTGATTTAAAATCTACAGAAACTGATAAAGTTTGGAAGTGGGAATAGTACCCAGGGCTAGATGCCAAGCCTGTTGGGTTCCTTAAACTATTCCTACCTAACTGCCAAAGAGAGCAATTATACCAGTATTTTATATGGTCTGAAATATTTTAATTTTTTTTTCTAATAGTAAGAACAATCATAATAGGACTGCAAAGCTGGAGTAGAGCCCTTGAAGCTTTTCTTTAAAATTCACTGTGTCCCTAGTCTGGTTTCAAGGATGGTTTTGTTTTTCCTTCTTAGTCAACTTTAGTTCAGCTTCTTCTCTCAGCTCTATTCTGGTCCTGCTGCAAAGAAGTAACTAAACCTAAGTGCATGCCCCTCTTCTCAGGATGTTTCTAGCTTCCTTTAGCTACAGTGTAAAAATGTGAAATAATAAGTTGTTCTTTTTTTTTTTCCCCCCTGAAGGAAACCATTTTGTAGAATAGTTCCCTTTCAATCATCTACATTCCCCAATTTACTTCCGCAGCTTCAAGTCACCAGCTAGAGCAATAGTATGTCTATACTAGAAAAACCTGGAAAGGATAAAGAAATACAATCCGTTTACATACCTTGCAAATAGTACAAACCACCACCCCTGTCGCCAAAATCTAGAATCTATTCTGGTGCTCCTCATCAGCAAAGCAGACCACAGCTCCACCGGTTATTTTTCTTCTACCTATAGGTGGCACTAGTTATGTTTGTTAACATCTCAGCCCATACTTGCCGTTATTTCTGCGGACCTTGACTGTAGCTTCTTGTGTGATTTCTCCCTTGCTGTCGGTAGAGGTGTTAATCGCAAACTTTAAATACATTCAGAAGCAGCTTCAGACAAGCTAAGCATGCATTTACAAAGTAAGAAGCAAACTCTCCTGATGTCTGCCAGTTTACGCACCTCCACCACCTGGGCATACATCTGTGCCTTCTGGGTGTCCTCAAATGTTAAGGCCAAATGGTGGCAAATACCGGTCTGAATCATACTTCTCAGGAAAGGTAGTTTTATAAATGTTAGGGCATATTTAACATTGTTCTCCCACACCAGCCTCTAGTGAAGAGAAGCAGCAAACCCACCAGGCTCCCATGGGAAGCAGCATGAACACACAGTTCACTGAAGTTCACCCAAAATTTGACAGTGCAAGATTGACTGTTATCTGAGCCACAGACCTTTCTAGATTTTAACCATTAAGCTAAGCCACAAAGCTTTTTCCTGTCACATGAGAAATTTCAGAATTTTGGTAAAAAGCCAAAAACCTGAAAAATTATGCTGTTCAAGAAGACAAATGAATAGAAATCCCTAAGATTAAATTGTTAAAATATTTCATTTAAATAAGACTCTTAGCTTTTTTATTTTTTTGTCAATTTTTAACACTTTAAACTATAAATTACCTAAAATACAGTGATGAAAACATTGGTTTGAATTATAAAACAGTAAACTCTTCTTGAAAATATCAAAAGGGAACATTTCAATAAAACATTTTTTCCCCCCAGAAATGTTTCAGATTAGATCAGAACAATCAAAACTGATCCTTTCTAACAAGCAGGTTTTATTGTTATTTCAATGAAACTACATTTTCCAAAGGAGAAAACAAAGAATTAAAATCAAAATGTCAGACTTATTTTGTGTCCTATTTCTTTTTCTTGTGATCTGCTAATTTGTACTCTTCTGTTGCCTTTCCTTTTGTGCTTGAGTTCTTTTTCTGTTTTTTTTTTTTCCTTTCTTTAATTCTGAGAACCAAAATGTTGGAGAATAGATATATAACTAGATTTCCCCCCAGCCCCTAAACTCTGGTGTTTGATCCTGGCCTTTAGAAAAGGAGGTTATCCTTAACACCCTGCTCCATCCAGAGAGAACTACAAGGAAGACCTTACTCCAGACACATGCAAAACTTCTTCAAACAGCCTGGGAACTGCCTCAGCTTGCCCTGTTCAGCTGTATGCCCAGCACACAAGAAGAAGAGAAAAGAGGGATCAGTCTTATAATACCTATTGAGGGACGGACTCATTTCACCCAACTTTAACAATCTAAACTGGAGATATCCAGTTGAAATCACCCATGTAGGGTCTCTCAATACTCAGTAGAGAGTGATGATCCATCTCAGCCTGAAGCAGTTTCCCATAGGATGAGTTACCCTCCAGAAACGTCTTTCAAGTGCCTTCTGAAGCAGCCTGCAGAACTAGTTTATACTGGGCGTGTCAAATTTAGCTGGGGTGGTTGACCTAAGGGCAAAGACCCCATGCACGTACCCTGAACGCAAAGGCTGCTTTTGGGAACAGAGCAAGCAGAGGCGGCTGCATGTCTCCTTCCCCCCTGCTCTCACCAGCCAGTCACCATCTGCATTGCCAGGTTTTTAAACTTCGCGCCATTGTTTGGGTGGCTTGTTAGGTGCTGCACTGCCCTGCCCTTTACTCTTCTCCTTAGCCTCCAGAGCAAAGATAAATATTATGTACTGCAATTACCAGGCTTTTCTTTATTAAAACAGGCCAAGAAATATTCTGAATATAAAACATTATATTATACCCTAACACACTCACAGAAGCTAAAGAATTATAATTCATTCCTATTGCAACATTATTTTATTCCAGTTTCCAGTTGTTTTATTTAAATTATTATTGTGCAACTTACTTTTAAAAAAAAGAAAAAAAAAAGATATGTTTTAACACATCTTGGCTCTGTTAAACTACCTTTTACACATGAATTAGTGTGAATTTTATTGCTGTATTTTCCCAACTTATTAAAAGGGCTGTACTTTACAAATAAAACTGCAGGATGGATTTATTATTTACAGTCCTAGTCCTAGCCTTCATATCTACTTAATATGTGTAAAGTGTTTAGTTTTCCAATGTAGTCCAGCTGCATCACTGGAATCAAACTTGTAATTGCCTCTTTGGGATTTAAAACCATTATAGTTGTGCTTTTATGTTCTCTTTTGTTTTGCTTGAATCACTTTTTCAGGTCTATGAAGTACAGCTGGCACAATAAAAGTTTGATCAATGCATAACCAATGCAGTGTATATTTCTTCCAGATATATAAAACCCAGGTGAAAAATGTTAATCTATGAAAATTATCTTTGTCAGCTACTTATTCTTGGAATTTAAATCGGTTTCAATCTTGAGGTATATGGTTTGGCCTGGGGTTTTCCAGTCTGGGTTTTTCAACAGTTTCTTGTAATGTGTACATTTGACATATTAAAATGAATGATTGCCTGATGTAAAGTTTCAATTACCAGGGCAGATTTTTTTCTCATACTGTGATACTTGAATAAAATTATCCTGGTACCACAGGAGTTAGCGCTGGAAAAAGCCTACAGAAGCAGCCTTTATTTCCTTACCAATTTAGGATCCTCTCACGCATCATTGACATTGATGTTATTGGATCATCTACTCAAATCCTTTAGGCCTCAAAGTCATGCTTTGGGCGTACGGGAAATCACCAAATCCCTGCCAAGAAACTGAAAAATTAAACCATTCGGTTTTGGCAACATGAACTGGTCTTCACGTTGTGGAGTACATTAACCTGGTAGGCAATTAATTCTCGTTCCCTCACACTGATTTAGTGGCCTTCTCCACCTAAAGCCTGACTTCTCTGGAATTGCTGGTGGAGCAAAGCATACTTCAGTATGAGCCAGGAATTCAGACCCTGGCCTTCAGATAATGTGTATTACACTATACTCTTTTAAAGTCAAATGTAAAGTAAAGTAGCAAACAGGTAAAATGTCAGTATGTAAGTTTTCATCATAGGTTTTCTAAATAATGGTATATAAAAACATTGTAGGTGTATTGACATAAAACTGCAGAGCCAGCTTAAAGGTGGTGTTGCCAGAGCTTATGCTTTCAGCAAGTTTCACAATATTTGATGTTTGTCTCTGAAAGCTCAGTTTCGGGATTTAAATGATTACATTAGGCTCAGAAGCAAGACCATAAATAAAATGGACTAGATTTGTAAATAAATTTTAAAGCCAACTTCATAGTAAGAATGCTGTTAGCAACTTAGACTCCAGACTCCTCTGTTCTCTTCATGTCATATGTAGTACATAACATAACCCTTTGTGGCTCCAGAACATGACTGACTTTGTCATTAGGCATGATCAGGCGTGTAAGCTGTCCATGCACCCTAACAGAAAGCCTCTCACAGCCACACTAATGTATTAAGGAATAAGCCTGATTTATAAAGGTGTCACAGCTTGAGTGGTAAGCAAGTCTGGACTTCCTACACTGCCTAGGCAGTAGGTCTGGTCCAATTGCATGTGCAAGACGGTTTCTTTGTGAAGGCATGCATAAAGACAGTCTCTAGTAGTTACAAGAAGGCTCTCCTAGACACTCTTCAGATAGGTATTATAAACATATCTATAGGAACAGAACTTGCATCAAAACATAAATGTGATTTGACTGAAAGTGTGAGGGGAAACAGCTACTTCTACAGTAGACCTGACTAGTCTGATTACAGTGGAGACTCTCACACCATCCAGAACAAGAGAGATTTTCTAGACAATATTCAAATTTCTTCTTCCTGTCTAAATAAAGCTACTCATGAGACTTAGGTTTCTGGAGCTTATAGTCATATTTATAAATTCAAGACTCACATTCTGTGAATGTATTGAAATAAATAGTTAAAATCCATAGGAATGCCAAGCCTCCCTCACTGTACCTTTTGCCATACAATGAAGATACTTTGCATATGCAAACATAGTCATATAAATTTCAATTAATACTCACTAGAATGATTTTGTAGTTCTCTTGTACTCTGTCTTCAGAAATGGGTGTAGCAAGAACATATTCACATGTGCATCTATTTTCTAGAGGAAAAAATATGCACAAGGTAACCACACTCATCATTCAAGTGAAGATGCCCTTTACTAATGCCACTAAACTAAGAGAAAGCCCCCAGATATGTTCTGAGATATTCACTCTCAATATATATTGAATAGACAGCTTTTTCTATACTGCCCCACAGACATTTCTGACAATTTTTCTATACTATATATTGTGTGGAACTCTTCTAGATTGTCCCTTGAATTAAGACTTTCACTGTGTTCAGATAACTCTGGAAGACCTGACTCTACCACAAATATCTCCAAGAAAACAGCCATGTGATTGTGATTAAGTTCTGAGGAAGATCTTCTTCTTCTTCTTCTTCCCTTTAATCATCACCTGTTTGTCACCTATGTCCCCACTTGTGTGGTGTTCTCCTGCCTCTTCTGCTCATTCCTCATCTGTTCTTTGGTTCAGTCACTAGTAGTAACTTTCCCAAAAACTTCAGTGATTGAAAAAGCAGCTCTGGCATGATTTGTCAGATCTCATGAAGCTTTCCAAAAACCACCTAATTTCTTGACTTTTGCTGATTTGAAACACAGCTAATTGCAGAGGATCATGTTCTGACCACCCTCTCTGGATGGCCAGCTTAGGCATGGTTGCTCCTGCTCTCAAATGACTGTATACACAGCTCAGATCTGGCAACTTCAAATGGCAAATGCCCTGGATTGCTTATCCGTTTCTAGCATGTAGTCTGTAATAGTTCACCTCAAAACAGTCCCCAGACATTTTTTAAAGTCCCATGGGGGGTCTTCTTGCATCATTTTCTACCTAGATAGTGAAAAAAAAAAAAAGATTTCTTGTTAAAAAAACCTCTCCCTTCTTGAAAGTCAGTGGGCCTTAGGGTCCTATTTTGCTGCCGATATTGAAAGTGGGACTTGGGATTTTGAAAGTGCAGGTCCATGCTATGAATCCTTCTCTATCAGACCAGGCTGAAGAAGAGGTTTCCTACACCATCCCTAGAACTTCCCATGCCAGCTGCTTCCCTGTCAAAGATTACCGCCTCTCCATTGTGACAATGCTTGTGTGTTTCTATTCAAGACCACCTTCTTTTTTTTTTCAATTTCCTTTTTAAAAAAAAAGATTGTTTCACATAAATGAAAGAATGGTAGCGAAGAACTGGAGCCAGGATAGAAAGGAAATTTCCTAAAATGATTTTTCAGACAAATATTTTATAAAGTAACATTTAAAACTAAATTATTTAAGGCCTTGTAGGTTCAGTGACCAGCAATGTGGGCTTCCCCATCCTCAGACCTCATACTACCATCACATCCCAGCATGGGAGAATGGGAATTAGAGAATCAAATGCTGTTGCTACTCTGACATATATCAAAACTGTGCTATTTTAAAGTAAATTATTTTTCTTTCTTAGCATAATAATTGTTAACTGTGAATATGTGCAGTGACTACAGGGGTATGCATAAGAGGCAGAGGAACAGAAGACTTGTTAATTTATTTTACCAGTGGGATATAATGGTTCCTCGGCACCTCTCTTCTTCTCTCCTAGAAGAAAAAGGCATGAGGAAAAGATGTACTGTACATCTTTCAAACTCTTGCTTTCTGTCATCATTGAAATTAGATATTTATATAAAGACTTAGAGCATCATTTGTAACATTGCACTCTCTAGAACTGTTGCTTTAATCACATGTCATATAGGTAACAATATGTATGAAGCAGGAAGGAAAATACATGTTCAACCATACTTGGCCTGATATCTCTTGACTCTCATGAGAAAGGCCAGAGTAGCAGGCTCTGGAGGCTGAAAGTCAAATGCTGTCAAATGAGAAATGCTGTATGGACATTCACGTTCCATATATCTTCCCATCTAAACCACCATAAAGCTTTCCCCACTCACAGTCATCATCAAAAAGGAGAAGAGAGTACAACTTCTATTCTCATTTCTATCTAAACATCTGTGCTGAAGCAACCACAAAAGAAGATCTTTAAAGCCAGTGGTGGCCATAATTACCTTCTTGTTTGGCCAGATCTTCCACTAACTAGGAACTCAGCTCCCATAGAATGCCAAACCACTACCAGATGGTTCTCTGAAACCCTTTTTCCCAAGCTCACAGTGCAATTTGGATTAAGTTGCAAACCTTGTGTTAGAAAGCCTCTTTGTGCCACCACCAGTATTTCTAGACCCCTCAAGCTTTTTATCTCCAGCATTTGCTATCCATGCATGGGAAATGCAGCTCTGGCATGCTCAGCCATGGCAACACCTGCCTGTTAGAACAACCTGGAGAGAAAGTGTACTTCCAGCCCGTGCTTCTTGAAATGACACCCCTGTACCCATATTTTGCCATGGTTTCTCCTTCCCACAGAGACTCCATATACCATGTCTTCTTGGTAGATGATGGATCAGGAGGGAAACCACAAGGCTGTACTGCGTATGCATGGGAACAAGACCTAGTTGTGAGAGAACGAGAGGCGGAAGTTGATTGTGTAAGACCTGCACTAAACGGATGAGCCTTGACTACTTGTGCTCTTCTCTGTGAGCCTGTCTTTGCATTCAGATGCCTTCCTTCTCTCACGAACCACAGCGGTGTTTGGTACTGTGGCTGAAAGGAAATTTCTTGGGGTTTCCCCTTCGCTGGAAGTCCCCTGGTTAAGGCTGTTGTTGCTGGGGAACTCTGTGCAGACTTTCCTCTGGTCAAGGGCTTTAATTAGCTTTCCCTTGACCCCTCCACAAGGCATGCCATTGGAAGGCTTCTCCCTGGGGTGAGGAAGACACCTGCTTGCGTAAGTAAGACATTTTGATGAATCTCTTTAGAAGTGCTCAGGCCGAGAGAGCTGCCAGGACCTGCAGAGTACCCTGTCTCGGCTTCACGATAATGGGGTTTTCTGCAGACTACTGTGGAGTGGCCACCATTTAAGGTCATTTCAGCTTTACCCCTTTTGTCTCACTGACATTGCCTGGGTTCAGGCTATTCCCAGCCACGAAGATTTTACACAAGACAGAAGAAAATGAGAAGGGCTCATTTAATGAGGTTTTTCACAAGCAGACGCCTTGCTCTCTGCAACACAGCTAAGCAACCACATGCAAGGAGCCTGTCCTTCTGTTAATGGGACATCAGCTGTCTCACTGGCATAGACATCAAGCATTCCCCATCAAGAAGTCAAAGAAGTTTGGCGACATTGTTACTTCAGTTCAGTTTGAGCTGGAAACTCCTCCAGCATCTGGAGCAAGTATTGCTTTCTGAATGAAAAGACATATTAAGAAGAGTCATTGCAACATCTACCACGAGGCAGCTTCCTACAGAGCACCCACCACAGAGCTGGACTCCCCAGGTCTTTCCATGGTCAGCAATGGGAAACAGGTACCATCAGAGAAAGACATAGTTCAGGACCCTAATGCAAGCACTCAGACTGCCCTCTAAAAAAGTTTCTCTCTCTCTCTTCATTGACTATAGATGATACCTGGGAAGATGAGGCTGTAGTTTGGCAGTTACAGAAAGCTGGGTGGCTGAATACACACTGGCAGTGTCATCGACTGATCATGATTACAGGGGTTATAATTGTATTCTCCCTTTCCTCTTCTTGCTGGGCTTTTGTGATTGCTGCAAGTAACGTGACTCACAGTTTCTGCATTGCAGCCTGAGTTTTCATTATCAGAAGCAGTTGCAGTAATATTAGCAATTCCCTGGAGCCTGCAGCTTCACTTCAATAACTACTTTTTCTAACTGAATGTTTTGCATTTCACCTGGGTGACTACCACAACAGCCTAATACTGTCCAATAGGGTTTTCCTCTGTTAGAAAGGAGGTTTTCTTCCACCTTACAGTCTTTAGTCATAGGAGGATTTTCTCCTCCTTCCTCCAGCCAGGAAGTTGTATTAATCTGCTGAGCATCGGACCATGAAGTGGGCAACACCTTCATAGCTGGTGTCAGGGGAAAACCTCATCAGGTATATTGAAGTCACTCAGACGTCTGAGGAAACGGTCTGGCTCCTCTTCAGTCACCCGGGCTAGCCGCCCGTGGGACGGTGTGGCATGCAAACCATTAGTTGTTTGTGCATCAGACACCCACCGAAATCTTCAAGATTCTTCAGGCAAAATTTCTTCTCTGCTTTCTGGAATTACTTTGGTGGTGATACAGTTTCTATTGGCCTTGCTTTTCTTGAAGGGGCCTCAAAAAAATTCTGTTGTCTTCATTCACCATCAGATCATTTTTCCTCCGTGTCAGAGGAGACCAGCTGCTGCCTCACTGTTCTAGGTCCAACATGTGCTCTCAAAGGTTCCGTGCAGCAACAGCCCTGCCATATGGAGCAAGCCCAGTATTTTGTGCATTAGCATGGGGCTATCAGTGCACAAATGTTGAACTGGAAGGATATGTCTCCAAACCGTATTTTGGATAGTGCTATATGAAGGTGTCTGCTGGGAATATTTTCTGGGGCTTTGGCCACAGCTTCTTTGGACTCAACTTGTTACACTTTCCACAATTCACTGCATTTTCTCTGTGGAGCAAAAGGAACTTATTCTTGTACAGACCCTCTTGACATGATCCCTTCTTTCAGAAGAGTGATTACATCGTCACTTTCAGTTTCTTTCCTGGTAAGTGCTGCTGCAGCACACACGGCTGCTCCTTTAATTCTTCCTCCCCTTTTGCAACATGCTGCCTGACACAACTGCAGTCAAGAAAAACCTTCTAAAGGAATTTTTCTTCTGGGCTTGCACTGTGCTTTCAAGGAGCACCTTCACAGCTTAAAAGTGTTGCAATGATGTCTTGGCGACACAGATGCTAGAGGTTTGTCAGGAATGTCCTCTGGGGGCCTGTGATCTGTTTCAGTGGTAGCAGCACAGCTATATATGTGCTGATTAAGTTCCCAGTACCCAGGGACAACAGCAATAATCCAATTTTTCCATCGGAACATTATTTTGTTCTGTTGACATCTGTGCTTTCAACCCTTTCACTGTGGAGCTTCTTCTTGCACTAGTGATGTTCCAACCACAGCTTGTTAAGCACTTTCTTGTGGTGGCACTTCCCTTGTTTTCATAAAGTGTTTTGTTTCTTCCCCAAGGCAAGTGTCCTTCGTGTTCCAGATCGCTGTCCCATCCCAGCTGTTATGGAGGCCCTGTGACTTCTGCCGATCTTGGTACCCAGTATTAATCGGTAAGTAGTTACTCAACACATGTCTTCCAGTTTCTCAGAAGAGGTTGGTTTATGGCATTCAGTTCTTTCATGGTGTCTGAAGTCCTTCATTTGCTATGCAGTGATTTACATTCTGCTGTCATCCAGGTTTAGTTTATGCTTCCCAAATTTTGGCTGAGTGGTGGTATTCCCTCTTGTTTTGGTCGCATACCTCTATGTTGTCATGTGCGTTTTCACCTCCTGTCAACATTCATACTTCCTGCACCCTTTTCCCAGGAAATCTTATGTGCTGATAACAGGCCAGCAGGTGTTTCTTACCAAATGTTGTGGCCGCTCATCTCTTCTTCCAGTCTCACCTGCCTTGCCCAGGACAGACAGGTTATATTCAGAATATGCTGCAGAGTCTTGATAAATAATAGCCTATAGCCTCCCTGAAATACTGAGTTGTTTTTCTGCAGTGATTGGTACGTATCCAGACTGTCACTTTCTTCCTCATGGTACCCATTTTAGATGTTTGGCCACTTTAATTCATACTCTTGTGTCAGACATTGAGGATCCTTTACCTCTTTGCACCTTATTTGTGGAAGTGGCTGCTGAAATACCTGAGCTGTCAGTAACAAGACCTTGGGAGGTGAATTATTTTTGCAGTTTTCAGGATATAGCCCATGTTTGCAGGCAAAAAAATCTTAGCTGTTAGAAAAATCCCATTGTACTTGTCTCTGCTATGAAATGGATTGCACAGGTATCAAGTTTTTTATCAAGTGAAACCATTTTCTGTCTTGGGACTGATTTGCCAGCTTGTCAACCACATAGAAAGAGATTCTGACCTTTCCCTTTGCATCTATATTCAATGTGTATTTCTCCAACATTTGGGGTGGAAGACCTCCATATTTCGCTAGTCCTACTGATGCAGGCGATGTTAGAGTCCAAATGGAAGCTGGCTTTTGCCCATCTTCTGTCTCATGAATACAAATTACTTTTTCCCCAGTTATCAGTTTTGAATGTCACAGGTTTTCCTTTGGCCCTGTACAGCTAATTAGACCTAGGAAGCTAGCTGCATTGTGATCCTTCTCTTTGTACTGTACCGTAGCCAAGAAGGGTGCTGTGTCACTGCTGCCGCTTGAGTCTTTTTGGAGGTGCTCTCCAACTGCAGGCACTGTACGCCCTGTACTTTTCTGTTTGCTTATGCGTCATGCTTCTGCAAAATGGTTTACTTTGTGGTTGGAATCAAACAGCCTTATCAAAATGCAACTCTTCAATAAAGCTGAAATGAAACATTTGGACCTCACAAAAACAGAATGTTTTGCTATTTTGCACGGGGGAGTTTAGGAAGAAGGTGAACAGCTTCTCAGTTGTTGACTCAGCATTGGGGGGAGTGGGGCGAGGTGAGGGGGGAAAGGATCTCCCTAAATGGCCAGAGCATTATTTTCTTTTATCACAGTTTTGACAGTCAGAATTGGAGACAATGTCAGAACACAAAGCTGCAAATATGGGAAGATGATATTTCAATCTAGATTCAAAAGCAAATTCACAGCTGTCTGTAAATTAAAACAAAGAACAGCTCAGTGACTTGGGAGCTTGCAGACATGTAAAGCTATGCATCTGCCCCCACTTGAGGCTGACGGGCTACCAAGCAATCCTAAGCCTCCAGGAGGATAGTTCTCTGTGTGTGGTGCTGCGTCCCAATAATAAACCTGGCTAACAGGCAGCATGTCTTACACCAGGGTCAACACCTACATAACACAGTGCCGTGGCTCCCAGGCTAGGGCTGCCTCATATCCATACATACATCCATGCCCAAAATGACTCTCACCTGCCTACAGATTTTTAGAGTGCCAAAGGATGTGGATAGAGAACTCGACGAGAGTTGGGCACTGAAAACAGCACTGGGAACCAATCTGCCTCTATAGGTCCCGAATGTGTTTGGAATCTGGTTACATTTCAACCATAATAATGACGTTGGTCAAAAGTAAGTTTGGTTACGTGGTCCTACAGATAATTTCTACCTGAGATGACATTCATGAAGGACAAATTTCATTTTTGCTCATATTTGCTCCTAATTGTTTCTGATGCAATTGAATATGACAGAATTTGTGAAAAATGTTTTTATTAGAAGAACGACTGTAAAACCTATATCTTCACCTGTAGTGGTAAAAAGATTCTTTTAAGTAACATTCTTTATCTGTATTAGTTCTTTCTTCCTCAAATGTTTATTCACAAATTCTTTCTTACTAGTACTGGATTTCATAATTGAAACAAATAATATTTCAGAAATAATATTAATAGAAAATAATATTTGCTCATCTTGTAATTATTTTCAAATACTGATGTAATTTATTAATTTTTTGTGGTAAATGTAGAAATAAAATTTACGGATTGGCAGGGCGAAAAAAAAGTAATTTTGCTCATAATCCCTACACATACATTATAATAACAAATTTTCGTATCTGGGTGTAGGTGTATAAAGGAAAAATAGAGGCTTCTTATTTCATAGGGATGATTACGTTTTGAATTATCTTGCACACATCTAATATGCCGGGGCATCTTGGGAGCTAATCAACACCTGCAAATCTCACATAAATTAATGGATCCAAGTTTATAAGATATTCCTGTTGATTTAGGCCCAGTTTGCACTTAGATTTTACAAGCTAACGAAGGTATACCAGAGGGGACAGAGTTTATACCTGCAAAGTGTACATTAGCTTAAACTCATTCCTTGAACGGAATAGAAATAGACTTTATTGAAAGTATAACTGCATCTATAGTACGGCTCTAACTGCTGTAGCTAAATTTTAAGCTTAGTAGAAAAAAAAAAAAAAAGAACCAAAGTGACTTGCTGTGATACAGCAAAGGAGCTAGAGGAAGTTGCTACAAGTCTTGAACTCCATCGTGCTGTAAATGCATGGTGACAGCAAGCGATGGGAAATGCCCATTTGAATCTTCCGCAACACCCACACAAGTGTTAAAATGGCACCAACAGCTAAAATTGGATCAAAGCTTTTGGACAAGGACCTAGAGAGCTTTCAGAGGACTGTTTGGGGGCCAGATCCTGCTCATCTCCCATTTTCAGTCACACTAATCTTGAAGAGAATCATAGAATCATTTAGGTTGGAAAAGACCTTTAAGATTATCCAGTCCAACCATTAACCTAATATTACAAAGTCCACACTAAACCAATTAAGGGTAGACTAGACTAAACCATGTCCCAAAGTGCCACGTCTACCCATTTTTTGAACGCTTCCAGGGATGGGGACTCCACCACCTCTCTGGGCAGCCTGTTCCAATGCTTGACTACCTTTTCCGTGAAGACATTTTTCCTAATATCCGATCTAAACCTCCCCTGGCACAACTTGAGCCTGTAATAAAAAAAAGAGGAGACGATCAGTCTCGCTTGGGGAGGACTGGAGATTTCTCCCAGCCTTAAAGTGACCTGAGAGGCACCAGGACTTCCTCCTCTGAGCCCCATGAAAGCCAGCACTGCTTCTGGCACCCTGAGAGGAGCATTAGTAATCACCATGCAGACATTATGGCATCTGGATATATTACCTGATGGATAGACATGTCTTTCTTCAGTGTTCTCTCAAACCTCACTAAAACTTGGGACAACAGCTATCCAGGCATACCAAGTTCAGGTACGCAGAGCAGAAGGACTGTTTAGATGTATACAAAGAGGCACACCTACAAGGGTGTCCAAGGAGGAAAAGACGACAGCACAGCAACCTGGAAAGCTAATCACTTATCACGGGCTTTTATGGGCTCTGCTGAGTTTGACCTCTCCGCATTAGCAATTGGTTAGACAATGTAACTAGGAAGAGGGGAAATATCCCTGTCCCATCTATCACACAGCAAAGAGGCTCCTTACAGCTCCCCTTCGGCACCTAAATCAGGAGATCTGCAGCAGCTACCCTCCCTTAAAGATTTCACTGTTCAGAAGCATCGATGGGTTTCATGGTTGCAGTGGCTCATTGCAGGAAGTAAGTTAATGGGAAAAACAGCTGAAGAGGTGATTAAAAAGAGAAAAAAAAAAATTAGCAGTCTTAGTATCTTAGACCACATATTTGCACTTCATTCTTCTAACAAAAGACATGATGAGCTTGCGCGCGCGCACACACGCACACGCTCATGCTTATTCTATGCTTTTTCGCCTCATCTGGCAGCCGCTTTCCGGTCCAGCAGACACTAACATCTAATGAGTCAAACTTCCCATTTTCAGACTAATCAGTCGGCTGCACTAATTGCAAATGCAAATATGCAAATTTATATTAATTAATTACTCTGCTAATTAGTTCTGCGGTCTTTTTGGGGTAATAAATCATTGTGCAGTGGAAGGGAAACACGTCCTGTCCCATTTCACTCCACATAAAAATTTAATGTACTCATTGAAGAAAATATATAAAAAAAACCCCTATCCTGATAGCTCTGCTTCTACTGATGAGTCCCCTACAGAAAGGTATGATTGTAAGAAGGCTTTCACATCTCCAGCAAATGCCATCACTAAGGTGCCTGTTAGCAATTTAATTATCACATTATGAGCTCCACGAAAAGCCAGTTTGCTGTGCTGCAGGCTGTGACTCTGAGCTCCATAGTTCACACATTTTGCAGCAAATGCTGTTTATACATACATGAAAGATAATCTGGAGGAAAGCATTGGGTTTGCTCTACCTGAATAGACTGCTAAAGCTTGCATTCAAATCCCAGGAAGCTGGAGCTGCTAAAACCATCATGACTATATATGCTTTAGTCCTGCAGCTTCACTAGATGTCATTTGAATGGGTTGTCAGGAAAAATGAAGAGTAGCTGAAGAAGAAATTGCTTGCAGAGTCCTTCCCTGGCCTTGAATTTTACTTTGGCTCTGATTCATTTCAACAGGGAACCTTTGATTCCCAGCCAGTGCCACTGCTCCCTCACACCCTTCACTCCCCCGTGTGCCCTGGGAATAGCAAGGGTCACTCCATCGCCCCCTTGCTGGTGGTCTGCCCAGCCTCATGGGATCTGCAGTCTTCCTTCCCCACAGTGACGCCTGGAAGATGCAGTGAGTTCCCCACACTGACTTCATGCCCCAGCAACAGCGCGCAGGGCGGCGCGCTGTTGGAGTCTCAGGTACCAAAGCCTGTCAGCACGTGGATGTCAGTGTGTCGGGTGGCTCAGCTTATTCTACGTCTTCCTCCTTTTAGGACAGGAGAAAAACATCCCCGTAGCATAACAAACCCAGTGGCACCTGGCAGTGAAAAGAGAGTCACTGAGTCCCCACATCATACGGAGCTACACCAACTCAGCAATGCTGTGGTGCACAGTTCATCACAGGCATCCTGGGAGGCAAAGGCTTTAGGCTAAGAGGTTTGGAGAGGTGTTAAGCAAAGTGCAACCTCTTATCTCACACAAGTTAAGGCTAACTAGAAATGCAGAATCTCCCACAGCTCTCAAAAGGTTTCTTCATCCACCACTTGCTTACTTTTCACTGTTACATACGATCATTTCAATACATGTGAAATGGTCACAGAGCATTTTCTTGGGAGTTTGAATGTGATCAAGTGCGTTAATCTGCCTTATAGAAGTAGGCTGAAAACCACATAAAGATGTTATAAAAGTCAACAGAGCTCTGCTTGTATCTCTGAGATTCAGGCACCTCACATGTAAAAGGTCTTCTGATAGTAAAAAAGAAAAAAAAAAAAGGCATTAGCAAATGTTTTGCTCTATGCTTTAAATTATTGGGTTTAAATTGAAACAATAAATGAGGTTTACAGGTAATTAAATTCCAAGAGCCTTTATCATGCTAGGTTTAACCAGAACTCGAGCTGCATATTTTTCTCATAGTTTGGAACCCTAGGATAGCTTGTTTGTTATTTATTTATCTTTCCTACCCAAACACTGGAATAAAATAATGTTGAACTGATAATCTGAAGTCTTGTGACTTAGGTTCTGGGAAACAGAGGAAACTAAAAAAACTGAAACAACTTAAATTGACCAGGTAATTCATGGAACAGCAAAAGATAAAATTTATTTTTAATAAGTTGATGCCTTTGCTTGAAATACTAATATGCAATGATGGCTATGCTATTTAACATCATGTAAATGAAAATATTTATTTAAAAGCAAAACAGCTTTGTGATCTTTCTAGGTTTGCAG